>NC_083284.1:39566176-39875964 GCF_963506605.1 Zootoca vivipara
TAGACCCCTGGGCTCTCACTTGTGGGGTGCCTCAGAGTTCTGTCCTCCCCCCATGATTTTAAACATCTACATGCAGCCGCTGAGAGAGATCACCAGGGGGTTTGGGCTGGGTGTTCACCAGTATGCGGATGATACCCAACTCTACCTCTCTTTCAAATCAGAACCAGTGAAGGCGGTGAAGATCTTGTGTGAGTGCCTGGAGGCGGTTGGAGGATGGATGGCGGCTAACAGATTGAGGTTGAATCCTGACAAGACAGAAGTACTGTTTGTGGGGGACAGGAGGTGGGCAGGTGTGGAGGACTCCCTGGTCCTGAATGGGGTAACTATGCCCCTGAAGGACCAGGTGCGCAGCCTGTGAGTCATTTTGGACTCACAGCTGTCCATGGAGGCACAGGTCAATTCTGTGTCCAGGGCAGCTGTCTATCAGCTCTATCTGGTGCACAGGCTGAGACCCTACCTGCCTGCAGACTGTCTTGCCAGAGTGGTGCATGCTCTAGTTATCTCCCACTTGGACTACTGCAATGCGCTCTACGTGGGGCTACCTTTGAAGGTGACCGGGAAACTACAACTAATCCAGAATGCGGCAGCTAGACTGGTGACTGGGAACGACCGCCGAGACCACATAACACCGGTCTTGAAAGATCTACATTGGCTCCCAGTACGTTTCCGAGCACAATTCAAAGTGTTGGTGCTGACCTTTAAAGCCCTAAATGGCCTCGGTCCAGTATACCTGAAGGAACGTCTCCACCCCCATCGTTCTGCCCGGACACTGAGGTCCAGTACCAAGGGCCTTCTGGTGGTTCCCTCGTTGCGAGAAGCCAAGTTGCAGGGAACCAGGCAGAGGGCCTTTTCGGTGGTGGCCCCTGTCCTGTGGAACGCCCTCCCATCAGATATCAAAGAGAAAAACAGCTACCAGATTTTTAGAAGACATCTGAAGGCAGCCCTGTTTAGGGAGGCTTTTAATGTTTAATAGATTGTTTTGTTTTATTTTTCTGTTGGAAGCTGGCCAGAGTAGATGGGGAAACCCAGCCAGATGGGCGGGGTATAAATAATAAATTATTATTATTATTATTAACTAGTATAGTTTCATTCCTGCATAATCAACTTCTGATCATTCACCAACCACAGCTATGTATCCTAAAGGCAGGCTCCAGTTAATGCAAACTACGCAGGAGCGAAATTGGCAGAAATCCTCACAAAGTGATCTTGACTTCTAATTACTAATGGAACAACTATATTGGGGCAGGGGAACTACTCAACTGAGTATTGCAAGTCAGCAAAATTCGTATTTTGAGATCATTAATTTTCTGTTTTAGTAGATTCACTAAAAGTGCTTTGCTTTAACACACACACACACCACATCACACATTTTGTAGATTTTGTTAGAAAAACTTGCCACTATTATGTCAGTTTTGTTTCTTCAAGATATCTCCAATATATATATATATATATATATATATATATATATATATATATATATATATATTTAAAAAGAAGTTAAATCAACATGTTTCAGATAGCCACTGAGAAATCTGGCTAGTACAATCAAAGGCTGGGAAATCTCCCTGGTGTTCAGTGAGGAAATGTATAATTGAAGAAGCCCAGTAGGATGATGACAGGCTGGCTCAGCCACACTCCAGCAGGATGAAGCCATACTAGGTCAGCCAAACTCCAGCGATGCTTGAGAGCTAACCAAATCACATGCCCTGCAGTTTTCCTTTCAAGTCTTTTCCAACTGGATTTGGAGCAATTGATTTGGCAATGCTAAATGAGCCAAGGCAGTGTGTGTCAACATGCCTGAAACACAGCACACATGTGGCGCAACAAAACTGAGAAAACAACAACAGTAACAAAAGAGAGGCAACATTTCAACCCTGGACAATGTCCAAACCTGGTTTTGATTTCTCAGCAGGAGCTTCCCCTGATTTGACAATTAGGTTGTTGCCATACTCTCTCTGCTAGCAGACTTCTGAATGAGCACAGCACTTTATTTTATTAGCCTCGGAGGATACATCCTTTGGGGATAGATGGATGCAGAGCACATCCTTTTTTATTCTCAGATAAACAGTGCTCTTTGAGTCCATTATCTTCATGCTGACAAATTCCCCCCATATACTGTAAGTAGTTTTAATTACATCTCAGGCTGTATTTAATTGTCTGGTTTGCGGCTGCAGACAGTGAGGCGGGTTTAGGCATATAATCCTTTATTTGGGCTCTTGTTGTATGGCGCCTGAGTATATGGCATATGTAAAATATGTATTTATCATTCACCCCTCCAATACACCAGGTCCTGGGCAGCTCTGCTGCTCACCAAACCATTGGCAAACAGTTTGAAAAGGTGAGACCGATAATAGTTATATATAGCGGTATGCTGGCAAAAGGCAGTACAAATAAAAATGGTCCAAGACAGCTGCTACCTTCTGCTCTCCTCCTGTTAGTAGGCCTGCTGTCAGAGAGGAACCATCTTTATAAATGGGGCAGGGGAGATATTTGTAGAATTTAAAATCTGGAAACATTGATTAACATTCTCTGAAGAGAAATTTCAGCTAGCTGGGCGGAGAAACATTATGGCAAGAAAAGGCTTCCCAAACAGGAATTTAGGAGGACTACTCAACTTCTTCAAAGTTGCGATTGAGGGCATGGCAGCTAGGGATGAGGGCAAAATCTGGTTCTGTCCTCACTGAAATTTTCACTTCCCAAATGTTGCAAATTCACTTCCTAATTTTCACTTCCCAAACAATATGCCGAACCGAAACACAGCTGTCCTTGAAAGTCACACTTATCCAAATTTGCAAGGCAGTTGGGAAGCCAAGGAGTGTGTACAAAAATGCATCTGTCAAAGAAAAATAACATACAAAGATGCTTTCTATTTGGGGAAATGGCTTGCAAAAATGTATATATCAGACAAAATTGCATACAAAAGGGTGTCATAGTTATCGGTTTAAAAAAGTGAGAGGGGGAGAAAGCCCTGCTGCATTGTCACAAGCAGTAAGTCCATCCTCCCACAAATTGAAGTTTCCCCTGAAAATTTGATGCCCCACGGTGTCTGAGATGGAAGTGACAGCCAGGAAAGAGACCCTGAGGTCATAGGGGAAAGCAGAATAAAAATATCAGCCACAGTGTGCAGCAGCTGTGAGAAAAGGCAGATTTCATGCTAGGAACACCAGAAAGGCTGGATAAAAATACTGTAACAATCATGATGCCTTTACACAATTCTATGGTGTGACCGCACTTGGTGTACTATGTGCAGTTCTGTTTGCCAGATTTCAAAAAGGATACTGAAGATCTGGAAAAGGTATAGAAAAGGGCAAGCAAACTTACTAGAGTGCTGGAGAAACATCGCTGCAAGGAAAGGTTTGGAATTTTGTAGTTCAGAGGAGGGGAAGACACATGGGTAAATATTGGAGAGCTTTAATTTTTAAAAGGCATGGTGTGCATATTAAATGAATGGAGAGAAAGGTTTAAGAACCAGGGGTTAACTGAATTGTGGGCAATTTGGGACAGACATCTTTACACCTCATCGCCTAATGAAGGACAATATTTTCATACCACAGAATCATATAACTATGCCTATGCAGTACACGGAATACACAATTTAAAACCAATGCAAAGTAAAACAAATAAATACAGAATGCATAATTAAAGATAGCATGTTCACAGAAGTACAATATGGGTAATATTCAAGAGAAGACTTGCTGGGGCGGGGGGACATTTTAAGCTGATGCCTGAAACACATTGCAGATGGTGCCAGGTACATATAAAATATATAGATTTTAAATAAAATAATTCACACAGCACATAGTTATACTATGACATTCACTGCCAAAATATGTGATGTCACCAATAGGCCTACAATTCATGGAGGATAAGGCTATCAAAGTTAATAATAATAATAATAATAATAATAATAATAATAATAATAATAATAAATTATTTATACCCCGGCCAGATGGCCGGGTCTCCCCAGCCACTCTGGGCGGCTTCCAACAGAAGAATAAAACACAATAATCTACTAAACATTAAAAGCCTCCCTGAACAGGGCTGCCTTCAGGTGTCTCCTAAAAGTCTGGTAGTTGTTTTCCTTTTTGACATCTGTTGGGAGGGTGTTCCACAGGGTAGGCGCCACCACTGAGAAGGCCCTCTGCCTAGCTCCCTGCAACTTGGCTTCTCGCAACGAGGGAACCGCCAGAAGGCCCTCGGTGCTGGACCTCAGTGTCCGGGCAGAATGATGGAGGTGGAGACGCTCCTTCAGGTATACTGGACCGAGGCCATTTAGGGCTTTAAAGGTCAGCACCAACACTTTGAATTGTGCTCGGAAACGTACTGGGAGCCAATGTAGATCTTTCAAGACTGGTGTTATGTGGTCTTGGCGGCCGCTCCCAGTCACCAGTCTAGCTGCCGCATTCTGGATTAGTTGTAGTTTCCGAGTTACCTTCAAAGGTAGCCCCACATAGAGCGCATTGCAGTAGTCCAAGCGGGAGATAACTAGAGCATGCACCACTCTGGCTAGACAGTCTGCAGGCAGGTAGGATCTCCGCCTGCATACCAGATGGAGCTGATAGACAGCTGCCCTGGACACAGAATTGACCTGCGCCTCCATGGACAGCTGTGAGTCCAAAATGACTCCCATGTTTACTCATCATAATGGCTGCATCTGACACAGGTAGAATAACAATTGTTGGCAAACACCAAGAGAATGATACTGTTCTCATGCCCTGGTTGTAGGCTTCCCACAAACATCTGGTTGGCCCCTTTGAGAACAAGATAATGGACGAGATAGACCTTTGGACTGATTTAGTAGGACTTTTCTAATGTTAACAGGGCAGCAAATTTGAGGAGAGTGGTGGTGACATTTCATTCAACTGTTAAGACTGTAAAAGCTGATCAAAGTGGATAACAGCAGTGTCAAACTCTGGAACTTTTATTTTACAACTTCTGGCAGCTGCTATGTCTGTTCTCATTGCATAAAACTGAACTGGCCCCAAATGACAAGAATACACATTGCCCTCCTCTCTCTTCTGGGTATGGCGTGCCTGTTGAGCTAAATCTTGTGGCTTCCCCAGAATCTCATTGAGTTGCACAGCCCTGCTCAATAATATTGAAATTGCTAGTAGGTAGACTGGGAGCCAAGTCTCATTTTTTTTTTGTACTTGAGGCATAAAATCCGAATGGAGCTCATACATTGATTCTATTGTTAACATAGTCACCTTATTAATAAACTACATTTTACAATTTGTTGGTTTTTAGTTGTACATTTTGCTGTCAAAATGTGGGAGACTGCTTCATTCTACCTAATGGTAGGGCTGCGGAAGCTTTGGCTGGGTTAGGCTACAACCCCCATTAGATCCAGCCAGCATGACTTATGGCCAGGGATGATGGGAGTTGTAGTCCAGCAACCTCTGGAGAAGGCATAGGCAACCTTGGCTCTCTAGATGTTTTGGAACTACAACTCCCATGATCCCTGACCACTGGCCCTGTTAGCTAGGGATCATGGGAGTTGTAGTTCCAAAACATCTGGAGAGCCAAGATTGCCTATGCATGCTCTGCAGGACTACAAGTTCCCCATCCCTGCTTTAGAGCTATACCTCTCCCGTCAATGAGCTCAGAGACTTCAGGCTGGAGATGACGTGACACAAGTGAGTTTGCTGGTCCACAAGTCTGCAGGTCTAAGTGGTGGAATAGGAGGCTATGTAATGTGTATAGGATGAAGCTGCATTTCAAGAGTGTATTTTATAAGACTGATTTTTTTTAAAAAAAATGCACAATGGCATCTTTTAAACTGCCAGGTAAGTTTGTTCACTCATGCAGCTGAAATAGAACCTTTAATTTTTTAAAAAAACTTATACTTTAGAAAATTATGTGTTTGAGCTGCTGCTGGGAATTCGGAAGGTAGGAGTGGTATGCCAACCACATGAAAAACAAAAACCCGTAAAAAGAATTCTTTGTGTGGGGAGAGGACAATGTCTTAAGAAGAAGAAGAAAAAGAAAGAAAAAGAATTGCAGGAAAGTTTGAAAGCTCTGGGGCTAGAGTGCTCTCCTAGCAAAGGGAGGGGAGGGAGGAGGGGAGAGGGGAGGGGAGAAGGCTTCTGTTGTGGGAGTGTGTTTGTGTGCAATGATCGCGTTGGATCATTGTAGGAGAACTTCCTGCTACAAGATTTCACAGAAGACCCATTAAAGGCTGAGAGTTGGGGGGGGGGAGGAAGGAAGAACCAATTTCTTCCCAGCCACACTTCTTGCCTGTTGGGGATGGGTGGGGGGAATGGGAATCGTTAGTACTGGGGAAATGGAGAAATTTAGGAACATGAGAAATTGCCTTATTTTGAGTCAGTCAGTTCAGTGTTGTCGACTCTGACTATTGGTGGCTCGCTAGCATTTCAGGTGGAAGTCTCACTCTGCTGTACCTGAAGATGGCAGGAATTAAATATGGGATCTTTTGCATGCAAAGGACATCAAGCTATTGTCCTTCCTTTTCCTTCGTAAGGAGTGATGTTTTGAAGAAATCCCAATATTTGACTGTGTTGATTTAGTCCATTTCTGCTCCACCCTTCAGCAGTGTTCTCAAGGCAGTTGAATAAGATTATACACACATGCACAATGTCAACAGAATAGATAAAGCAGCATAGCAACAGGATAAAGTAAAAATGACATAAACAGATGTTTGAAAAGCTTTTTTTCTTGTTGGTGAAAGAAGAGCACAGAGGACATCAGATAAGCCTTGTGTATAAATTTTATGGGGGGTGGAATGCACACTTTCTTGGACATGAGCCCTGCTAAGCTCAATAGAATTTACTTCTGATTAAGCCTGCATAGCTTTGGGATGTAAAATGTGTCAAATCTGTAAAATATGTCATTCTACCTCCTCCACTTCCCACTCATCTAGTGCTGTTGGTTGAAGCTTGATTACTGGATTCAGGCATTCCACTGGTGTTGATTAGCATATTAGAAAGGTTATATAGGGCTCCCTCGTAACTCCATGGGAAGAAAAGGAATGGGGGAGGTTGGGTTGTTCTTAAGGGAAGACTGCACAGTTAATTTGCCTTACTAAATAGTATGCGGGTTTCAAGTAGGCAAGTGGAAAGTATGGAAAGAGACCACTGTGAATGTCTCCAACTTTAATAAGATCATAGAATTGTAGAGTTGGAAAGGACCACAAAGGTCATTTAAGAGTATTGTGCTTTACTGACTGAGCTAAGCTGGGTAATTTGGAATGAATTTGCACTTTTTTTATATAAAAAAAAAAAGTAACAGAACCAGCATAATCTCTTTCAATATTGCATTAGTATCCAAAAGAGGGCTTGCATGCAGATTTTGCTCCAATGATGCTAAGATCATTTGGTATTCAGCCCACAGAACCTTCCTTTTTAAAAACAAATCCCCAAGGAAGATCTGCTCCACTGCAATAATTTCCACATCTATGCATCCACTGAAAGGTTTCTTGAGGAAGCACATGTGGGAACCAACGTCAAAAACAAGTTTCTTTTGCAGAACTCTGCGTCAGCTGGCAAACAGATTCTTTAAGAAAGCGATGGTGAAAGTGAGAGTTTAGACAGAAAGGGATAAAAAAAACCTTTTAGATTTTTCACTATTTCCCCTGTCCATCCTTTGCTTAACATTCAGCCTGATTTTGCTAGACTCAGAAGCTTGTTCACTATTTTGTGGCATTTTGATTGGTCATAATGAAAGGATTGTGGCATATTTTGAAATAAAAGTGGCAACTGACCTGTAGACATGCATGTTAATGCAAACTGTCTCTTCCTCTGCTTAGATTATTTGGTGTGTGTGTTTCTATGAAAAAAGAAAGGCTTGTTTATTTGGTCTATCCTTACGTAGTCCAAATGACACAATTCCTGCACTAGAGACAACTATTAGCAAGCTTCAGGGAATCCCAAGCAGGTGGTTGGGATAGAAAATCCCAAAACAACCGAATGAAGACTGAGCATTGGGGCTCTTTCTGCACTGAACATTGGGGCTCTTTCTGCACTGAACATTTAAAATATGATCACGCCGCTTTCAATAGTCATGCCTTCTCCCAAAGAATCTTAGGAATTGTAGCTTGTTCATGTGCTGAGAGTTCTTAGGAGGAGAACCCTATTCCCGTCACAGAGCTACAATTCCCAGAGTTTCCTAGAAAGAGGGACTGATTGTTAAACCATTCTCAGAACTGTAGTGGGGTGGTGGGGTGGTGGTGGTGGAATAGAGGTTTCCTAAGAACTCTCAGAACCCTTAACAAATCAGACTTTCAAGGGTTCTCTGGGAGAATCCATGGCTGTTTAAAGCGGTATGATACTGCTTTGTATAGTAAAGATGGTGCCTCAAATATTACGAATGCACTGTAAACATAAACAGATTCCTTGTATAGGTTTTTTAATGTTATTTACAGATAGGTTCCTCTCACTTCTCACAAATCAGTGAGGTGAGAGAAAAGGTAGGAGAAAGATTTACAAAAAGTCAAGAGCTCCTGTCACAATCACCACAACCAGGGGATGCTGGAAACATGTAATACCATCCATTAAACCTCTGTAAATATAAACACTCCTGAATCTGTGTGGAATGAATTAAAACAGATTAATCATAATCCCCTTCAAAATAGTATTTATAATGGAAACTGCTACTGATCCTTTTATTCTTAGAACAGGAATGTGATGAATGTGTTGCATTTTATTTATATATCGCCCATCACATTCATCAAATTCCTTGCAGCTTAATTTCCGTGAAAGCTATCTATTATATTTAACATTAAAGGTTGCTTGGTTTCCTGCCTAGATTGCAATGTAGCCTTCAGGTGGAAGGAATCAAGTGCCATACATAACTATGCATGGCTATGCAGCCGCATACATTCCCCCCCCCAACAGCTCTAATCACGTACTGAAATTTCACTACCTCCAATGCTACAAACATCCTGTTTGTTATAATTATGACATGCATCACTGTACAGGTGCATATACAAAACAGTGGTTTTTTTGGGGAGTATGCACTGTAATTACACCACAACCAATGTAGCAAGCATCCTGCTGTTGCTTTTAAAAATAAATAAATAAGTAGGATTCGAATTGAGAGCATTTCTCTGTAAAAGATTTGTGCTGGTTTTACTAATATGATGACATTTGCTGCCTTTGAATGTCATGAAGTAAATAAATCTGGAAAAGACCTTTAACGTGGACGTAGAGAATATATATAGTACAGGGCATAATTAATTCTATAGATTTAAACTATAAAATAATGACGCAGGTGATATTTTTTGACCTCTAGTCAAGGTTCCTATGCTATCATCCTTACAGAGTTTTCTTGAAAGTGGGACCATAATCCAAGTTTCTGGACTGCATTCCTTTTGGGCTACAAAAGTAATTATGAATCTGGGGTGAAGATAATTCTGGGTATACCAGCTCCATTAGTGCCTTATGGAAAACTGCTCAGCATTATTATACTGAACAAGCTATATCCATTTTTTAATTCTGTTCAGGTTCACAAGTTAGCGGGTATAAAATCTTAGGTGGCCAGAGAAATCATGACTTCACGTTACACTGATCGTCCTGAAACTCATCAAGTACCACCACCACTGTGTCTTCCAAGACCCAACTCAGACTTGCTTCCTATTCTATATAAAAAAAGACACAGAACTCATTTAATCCCATTACGGACCTGATCCTCCAATTTATGAAGTATGGAACTCACTTCCACAAGAGGCAGGAATGATTATCCACATGGATAGCTTTAAAAGAGGATTAGACAAATTCAAAGGGGGGAAGGGCTATCGGTGACTGTGAACCATGATGGCGATGCTTTGCCTCCATGGTCAGAGGCAGTAATGCTTCTCAATACATCTTGCTTGAAACCACAGGAACAGACAGCATTTGTATGCTTGGATCCAAATTGCAGGTTTCCCACAGGCATTTGGCTGGCCACTGTGAGAAAAGGATACTGGACTAGATGGGCCATTGGCCTAATTCAGAAGGCTCTTATATTCTTATAGGATTGTTCTTCTAGGGTTTCAATCACAGAAGCGAGATCTAAAAGTGAGATTCTGCTATATGTCATGTAGGCTGCAATCCTATATCCACTTACTTATGGGTAGCCTACTTTACATAAGATACCACCATTTCCTGGACTGTCAAAATTTTTGTCCAATTGTCTGTGGCCCAAAGATAAAAATTCACCGGAAGGGAGAGCAGGAGCATTGAAGTTGCCTATCAGTAGTTAGTATCTGGACAGGAGAGTGAGCAGGCACACAGATAATCTGATCACAGTCTTCCACATTAAAATGAGATGTATTAGGGACTCAGGTGGCGCTGTGGGTTAAACCACTGAGCCTAGGGCTTGCTGATCAGAAGGTCGGCGGTTCGAATCCCTGTGACGGGGTGAGCGCCCGTTGCTTGGTCCCAGCTCCTGGCAACCTAGCAGTTCGAAAGCACGTCAAAATGCAAGTAGATAAATAGGAACTGCTACAGCGGGAAGGTAAACGGTGTTTCCATGTGCTGCTCTGGTTCGCCAGAAGCGGCTTTGTCATGCTGGCCACATGACCTGGAAGCTACACGCCGGCTCCCTCAGCCAATAATGCGAGATGAGCGTGCAACCCCAGAGTCGGTCACGACTGGACCTAATGGTCAGGGGTCCCTTTACCTTTTTATATTGATATATACATTATAGTGAGATCAACTTCCCAAAAGGGTGGTTACTCTTTACTTAAACTAAAGTAGTGCCCAGGACCTGGTGCAAGATGTAACTGTTGTTGAACCAATTGGGACCAGTGGCCATAGTCTTATCAAATTCAATATATGCATATCTAAACAAACGTACAATTGCAAGAAAAAAGTCACATTTGAGGAATCTTACTCAAAGTAAGGAGATTGGTTAAAAGGAAATTGAAAGGAGAAGTCAAGAGGTCAAATTTCTCTGAAATGTTAAGGAGTTGTCTAAAACCAGAATATAAGCAGCTCAGTTAGAATATATACCACAGGTCAAGAAAGGTACCACAAGGGCCAAGAGGATGTCTGTGTTATTAACAAGCACAGTCAAAGAAGCTATTAGAAGGGAGAGGAAAATAAAAGTCTTGTTCAAATGAAGAGAACGAAAAGGAATAGAATTTTTGGCAGATGAAATACAAGCAGACAAAAAGGGATGCTTGGAAAGAATTTGAGGAGTAAATAGCTAAAGATGTAGGGAGTTGATTAAACTACCCTTTTATGCTGGTAGAAGCCAATACAATAACTCCTCTCTCTTGAACCTCCCTCGGTCTGCTCAGGAGGGTCTGGAGAACCCCCCACCCCCAGAACAGCCTGTGGAGGAAAGAGAGGGGAGCTCATTCTGCTGGGCAAGCAGAAATGCTCATACATATGGAACAATTTCCTTAGCACTATATTGTTGTTCTTAAAATGTCTATACCGCCCTTCACCTGAGAATCACAAGGTGGCTTACAATATAAGCACAAAAATACATAACATTGCAGGGGGTTGGACTTGATGACCCTGACAGTAGATGTCAATGGATTTAAGAGAGGCAGTGTTTGTGTTCCATGTTTTAAAGGCAATAAAATAAAAGCAAATTGTTCATTCAAACATGTTCACATCTCCTTAGAAGTACGTTTACCATTGAGTTCAGTGGTGTTGAGTCCCTGGTAAGTGAAAAGAAGGTTGCAGCCTATCTTTGAATTTTAGCATTCTCTATGCCTACATCTCACAGAATACCAAAACAGAAATTCACCACCCATGGGGCCTTGTTAGTCCTCACTCAGCAATACAGTTAGGCTCCAAGATTATATTGAGAGCAAGCCCCACTGAACTCAGTGGGACATATTTTTCAGTAGTCTTGCATAGCAAAGCTAGGACAGTTGTTCTGATGGTACCTAATCACATTCTCATACAACTACCCAAGTTAATTTTTGCATTTGAATATCAACTACATGGCAAAATCTGTAGTTGGCTTTTTTAAAAAAAAGCAAACCAAATCCTGCTTCTGTTGCAAATTCTACAGGTTCCAAATGTCACCTCTTTCTGTCTGTCTCTCAAAGTCCTGTGATATTAAGTTACAAAATGAGTCTCAGTCGTGGCCCAATTTAACTTCAGGGCAAGGAGATGTTTTAAATTCTGGAACTGCTCATAGCCATCTGAGACAGTCCTGTTGTGTAATATCTCCTTAAGATTTCAATTCTTCCTCTAGTCTCAGCTGTTAGAAGGTACAAAATACATTTATGTTGTTCAGAGTCTGGCACCTGTTGTAGGCAACTTGAAATAAAAAACAAGCCATGGTTACATGAGAAGAGGGAACATAGGCACAAAATATATCCTCTTGAATATTTTATTCAGTAACAAGCATGTGCTTAGTTTTCTTCTCTTTGTCATTATTCTTCAGGAGCACCCATCTGTTTTCTTTTTGGTATAAGGCATATTTTAGGAACTTTAAAGAATAACTAATGAAGAGGTAAACATCTATATCTAAGAAGAGTTGTGTCAGCACAATATAACAAAAGCAGCATGCTTTGCTTTCAGAAGGTCACAGGTTTAAGTTTCTGCATCTTCAGGTAGAGCAAGTTTGAAACCCTGGAGAGCTGCTGCCAAACTGTGTAGACAATACTTAACTAGAGGCTCTAGCTCTGGTCTTAGGCAGCTTCCTATGCTACAAAGTGCCTCCTTCCCCAATCACTTGTATATATTTTTCTGGGTTTTAGGAGAAAACTTCAAGTATCTACATAATAGACCCACTTTTCTCCCAAGGTCAAAATTCCTGTTCCAGTGTCCTCTCTTACATACTGTTTTGTCTTTGTATTATTAAGTCATTCTGATCTAGGTACAGTACTTTTGTTGCAGTTTGATCATATAAAATAGCTTTCCTGCTCCGGTCTGCATTCTGTGCTTTTTATCTCTGCCACCGACTTGCTCATGGATTGTTTGCTTGCTTTTTTGCTTCTTTTCTTTATAGCATTTAACCTCATGCTCCTTCTGGTGAAAATGAGCAGGGGATAGATGTTTAGCCTTTCACATAACACTAGTAATACAGTTTTGCCCAATTAAATTGACACACAACATGTTTTCAAAACAAACAAAGCAAAGCTTCCCGCCCCCATTCAGTACTGAATTGACTTTGTGCCACTAGAAGAGGTAATGACCAACACTAGAACTGAATTCAGGGGGGAAAGACCAGAAAAATACACAGATTTTATTTCAAAGAATCCGTGTTGATGGTTTCTACTGCTAGATTACACTAGAATGGAATGGGTAGGAGTCTGGCTATACCAAATAGGGAGGTCATCAATCTTTGAGCTGACATATGTCCAGAATTTTCTGGACATAACCAGAATATGGCAGTCGAGAAAAAGTGTCACTGAAGTGTCTGGGGAAATCCATGTTGGAAGTTAGATTTTGGTGAATTTCCTTTAAAATAGCTCAAAAGCTTTTAGACATGACTGCCATTTTGTTCGATACCACACACACCACAGTAGCCATTTCAGAATTGGCAGCCATGACACTTCAAAATTCCAAATGTGCTCTCTGGCTCAAAAACAGTGGCAACCCCTTGTGTAGAAGTTGCTGCCATTTCAGAATGCTGGACTGGGTAATAAAATACCACCAATGCAAAATACTGGGCTGGGCTATCAGTGATAATACAGTCTTAGCCATTTTTTGAGCCATTGCAGAATTCACATTTCTGTTGTGGAGGAGATCTTTAGGAAAATACATATAAGGGGAAAGCAGAACATTAGCCTACAAGACTTTTCCTCAGCTTGATGTCCTCCAAATATTTTGTACCATGGCTGTGCTGCCTGGGGCTGATGGAATTTGTAGTTCAAAACATCTGGAGAGCCTCATCTTGAGAAACGTTGGGCTACACAATTCATAAATTGGAGCAAGCAGGTTCCAAGATTCCTCTAGATGTGTTTTTCTTGCAAAAGGAAATGCATGTATTCCAAGTTAGTGGGTTTTGTTTACATTCCCCTGGGGAAGAAAAATGTAGCTTATGAATCCTTCCTTAATTTTTTTGCCACTGGACAGGAGCAACATCTGTCAAATCAATGGAGTCATTTATCATTCTGTGGAAGAACACAGCCATAGAGATGTTTAATATTCTCAGAACGATATGGTTATATGATAGCGATGCAGGTATTTACAAAAATGAATACAGGGAAGCACTTTTTTTAAAAAAATACTGTCATCTATACAGACTTAAAAATAATAATCGGATGTATCACAATCATTGTTTTAATAATAATAATAATAATAATAATAATAATAATAATAATTTATTTATACTCCGCCCATCTGGCTGGGTTTCCCCAGCCACTCTGGGCGGCTTCCAACAGAAATATTAAAATACACTAATTTCTTAAAGATTAAAAGCTTCCCTAAACAGGGCTGCCTTCAGATGTCCTCTAAAAGTCTGGTAGTTATTTTTCTTTTTGACATCTGGTGGGAGGGCGTTCCACAGGGCAGGTGCCACTACCGAGAAGGCCCTCTGCCTGGTTCCCTGTAACTTGGCTTCTCGCAATGAGGGAACCTCCAGAAGGTCCTCAGCACTGTAGAGCAATGGAGGGGAGACGCTCCTTCAGGTATACTTTTTAATTTCCCCCTTGTCCTGCTTTGGCTCCACATCCTTAGCCTGTAAGAGAAATGTGATGGAAAGCTGTAAAAAATTATCTGGGAACAGACACAGAATATCTTTCATGAGCAAATTCATTAGAAGTAGTCCTGCCACATCTGTTGGCGTTTCTGTGGTACAGCTTGGTGTTTTCTCTCTCTTATCTTCAGTGACAACTTCCAAGTTTATAACCCTATACAGTCATACCTCATGTTACGTTTGCTTCACGTTGCGGCTTTTCAGGTTACGAACATGGCAAACCTGGAAGTGTTTACTTCAGGGTTTGCCGCACGTGCAGAAGCAATCTGCGCGCTTCACACATGCACAGTAGTGGCACTCTATGGACTTTTTGGGGTGTGAACGGCACCCCAAAACAGATCGCGTTTGTAAGTAGAGGTACCACTGTACACAGCACAACATGCAAAATACCTTAAGTTTCCTCTGCCTCTCATTTTGGCATCCACATATTTTCTACCTCTTTTGGACGATGAAATAGCATTCACAAGTGGCAAAGAAGTTCTGAATGAGAACATTGTGGGCTCTCCCCCCCCCCCGGTGGTTAGTGGTTAAACACCCTGTATATGGTTGATTAATTTGTTAACATTCATCTCAGAAAACAGACAGCAGAGTCACCTAGTTCCTTCTGCCTGGCCCTACAGGTAAAATCAGGGCTCTGGCCTCACCTTCGCCATCCATTGAAATGAGACATATCCTACACACACATATAAGGCAAAAATCACACTGCTTATTTCCCATGTAAAATTCACAAATCTACTGTGTGATTTCAACCTATACAGTATTTTTACGTCCTCTTTGGATGGGTTATCTAGAGGGCACCAAATTGGGTATCCTTCGTACACATAACCTGGCAGAATCCTGACTCAAATTTAATCCTTCAAAGAAATACTGCAGAATTTTAAGTTGCACTGTGGCCATGCATTAACCCATCCTTTGCCTTGTCCTTGATCCACCAGTGATGAATTTTAAATCTGCTTGAAAATCAAATAGCTTATTTTAAACAACACAAATGAAACTGCCTGCTTGACAACTGAAATCTACAACTGTCAACCTGACTGTTATGGGGTTTCCCAATAATCCTCCCAGCTGTCATTTTTCTGAAATAATTGCTCTGGGTGCCGTATTATTAATGCTACTCAGGTATAGCATTTTTATTGTGGGCATGACATTTCCTTGGCAATTAATATTAACCAGTTTAAATGGCCATAAAAATGTATTCTAAATACATCTTTATGTATATTTGTACTTCAGAATATAGTACTACAGAATATAGCCATGAATCAAGATAAGGAAAGATAAGGGGGCTTGCATGAACAGTAATTGCTATGCTTGAAAACAAAGAGAATTACAGAAGTAAAGGGGCTGGGGTTTGCCTCCCTTATTCACTGTAGGATCTTCCCCCACCCCCGCCACCCCCTCACCAAACCACATCATTTATGCCTTTTTGTAGAATACTTTGAACGAAACAATGCATTGCTTATATATATATATACCATCTGAAACCAAATAAATAGGTCCCGGGAGGATTTATCTTGTCAGATACATTTGTCATTCCCTATTGATAATCTTTGTACTTAATTATCATATTCAGCTTGCCATTTATATGCAGACGACACAAATCATTTATGGTAGTAGATTATGCAGGAGAAATCTTAATATTATCTTCACACTGATTTAAATGAGCTATAAGATCATCTGGCACAATCTAAATTACTCTTAAATATTAATGAAACCAAGATCACGTTATTTGGTTCAAAGCAGAAGTTGAGTAAACTGAACAACTGGCAAACAATGTGACCTTGGAGACCGTTTGTGGATGCTGGTTTTTAAAGACTTTGGAAAGGGAGAATATGTTCCCCCCTCCTACTGCTAAACGATTGATTACTATAAGGACTTGAAAGAAGGCCAGGTTCCTTATTTGGAAACAGTAAATACCATCATGTTGATTTGGTTGCAGTGGGAAGGGGGCGATATTCTGTTCAGTCTCAGGTTGTGCTATGTACTTTAGATTTGAAGGTTGCAGCACAACATTTGTTCGGGAGGATAAAACATCTTTATCTTGGACCTCTAGGCAAATTTGCTCTGAATTATACATTGCATAAACATTGCCGTCTGTCAATGTAACAATTGGGAAATAATAGCCATGTTTAACTTTTCCATGGCATTTTATCCTTCCATCCATTTCTTCCACTGTATCCCTAAATTTCTACATTATAAGACCCAGGCATCTGCATTATCTGAAAGCAGAAATAGGAATGTAAAAAATGGATATCACTGTTGCTGTTCCAGTACTATAAACCCATATGGTCAAACATTTAATGAAGAGACTGATAAACAGATAAACAGATTGATGACTCTTTTTCATCCCGGAAAATCTTGGGAAAGGGCAGCTGAGCAACCTTCTTACCACACACCATGAATCCAATAAACACTTGAATCTTAAATCTTGATGGGTGCTCAGACATTATCAGTATGAGTACTTTACAAATATTTCACAGAGTTTTAAATTGTGAAATTACTGGGTGTTTCTTTTTTTTTGGTAGGTTCCAAAATTTGCCAGAGGTTAGTGCTTTCATTGACACAAGGATAACCACTATGATAATATTATTGTATCTCCCATGAAACTGTTGCAGATATTAATATTGCACAGTTTGAAGCAACTGGATGTGTAAGAACTGACTCCTTTCAGAAGGAATCATTGTCCAGACCCATAAAAATATTATTCAAAGTTAGAACTTTTCTTTTTTTAAAAAAAATAATACATTTTATTCCAATTTTCCAAATTCAACAAATTAACAAAACCAATCTTTTATACAAAATCTTATATTCACAACTTTTACCTTGCTCCGCCGAGCTATGACTTCCCCCCCTCCCTTCATGCGGGTTTCTTATTCATTCCTTTTTTTGCAGTTCCTTTTTTAACATATTGGTCAATTCGTAAGGTTTATTTTAATCCTGCGAGAGTTTTTAATGATCTACAGTTTTTCTCCATATAGTCCACATATTTACTCCAGTCCTTTTGAAACCTTGTCTCCCCCTGGTCACGAATCTTGCATGTCAATCTAGCAAGTTCAGCATAGTCCATCATTTTTATCTGCCACTCCACAATTGTAGGTAATTCCTGTAATTTCCATTTTTGGGCTAACAAAGTCCTAGCCGCGGTTGTTGCATACATAAACAGTGTTTGATCTTCTTTTCTAATCTCTCCTCCTATTATTCCTAACAAAAATGCTTCTGGTTTTTTTGGAAAGGTATATCTAAACATCTTTTTCAATTCATTATATAAACTTTCCCAAAATCTTTTAACTTTTTCGCATGTCCACCACATATGATAAAATTCACCATCTTTCTCTTTACATTTCCAGCAACTTTTATCACTCATTCTATACATTTTAGCTAACTTAACTGGAGTTAAATACCATCTGTACATCATCTTATATACATTTTCTTTCAAGGCAGTACATGCTGTAAATCTTAAAGTTTGATTCCATAGTTTCAACCACGCATCATATTCAATATTATGCCCCAAATCTTTTGCCCATTTAATCATCACTTCTTTTGTCAACTCATCTTTTGTATACCACTCCAACAACAGATCATACATCTTTGCCAAAAGCTTTGTTTTGCCTTCTAGCACTTCTATTTGAAATTTGGATCTTTTATCCTCAAAACCTATTTTTCTATCTTCTTTAAGCACATCATTTATTTGATGGTATTCTATCCATCCTGTTAACACTCCTTTAATGTCCTCAAAAGGTTTTAAACTCCATCCTTTTTCAGTTTTCGTCAAGATTTCCTCAGCAAAGTTAGAACTTTTCAAAACAAAACAGAAACATCAAAGCATACATCCAAAATATCCATTTAATGTCTGGTGCTGTCCAGCACAGGCTCAACATCTTAGAAAATATGAAATAATCCAAACAGACCTAGAAGCAGAGGTCTGTCTCTCCCCACTGCATGCTTTCCAGCTTTTACATCTTCACTCCATGGAGTTTGGGAGACAAAACTCAAAGGCAACTTCCTTCAAAATGGAGATTTGCAACCAAATGCTTTACCACCTGATCTAAGGTTACAACACTCACATGTTAGCTAGCAGAAAACAACAGTTAGTTAATTAACAACTCAGCAAGAGCTCAGAGTCCACTTAGAAAACTACTGTGAAGAAACCCCAAAGTTAGCAATATACATTTAGCCATTTTCCATTCCTGTGTCAATTAAATCAATTATACTTAACAGAAACTCTCTGTAGCTTGCTTGCTTTTGTTCTCTGCCGGATATAACAATGAAAGCAACACATTTTTCTCTCTCTGTCTCTCTCACCATTGAGGCTCAATCTGCAATTTAAAAGTACAGGAAGTCATCTTGGTCCATAAGAACAGTTACACTGTTGGACAGCACCTACATTAGGACCAACCAAAATGACATTGTTGAACTTTATGTTTCCCAAAATGGGAGTGGGCCATTGCTTTATTTATTTCAGAATCGTAGGTACAACTGAGACCTGCAGCATTTATCAGAGACTAGTGGAATCTCCGTTTTGAGACTTGAGTGTAGACGAGGACCTTAGTTTGGCTTATAAGGACCTTACTTTGACTACAACATCAACCTGGTTTCTTAAGATTTTTGTTGTTTCCCCATCCTTTCTTCTTCCTTGCATAACATCCATTCTGATGAAGTGTTCTGGAAAGCTCAGAAGTTTGCTGGCTATTTTGTGATGTTTTGATTGGTCCTAAGAAAAGTATCAAGCTACTGTGGATTTTGGGATTCTTCCAGCAGTGAAGGTAACTATGTAGCACTCAGCAAAACTAGCTGCTTCCTTCCCTTATCCTCTGTAGCTTGGAGATGTAACCTTCCATCCATATGTCAGGTGTGAAATAAGTTGTAGTCAACAACATTTGGCCAACCTCTGTTCCTGTAATAAACCATACTATACACAAAAGCAAATGATGTATGTGATTAATAGCACAATGTTGGAAATGATTCTTGGATTACATTTTTATGGCATTTAATGGCAGGTAGCAGAAATCTTTGCCACTTGATTAAATGGCAAAAACTGACAAAAAATTGTAATGCCTTTTTTTTTAAAAAAAATGAAACTATACCTGTGCTCATCCATAAATAGCATCTTCAATTATGTCATCCCACACATCTCTGAATACTACACATATCTGTCTACTTTCTCATCCTGAATTATTTCTGAAATGTATCATCTGAAAGGTAATATGTTAAGAGACTGCATTTAGGGAGCCTGAATCCTGCGGGTGGGACTATCCCCCAATCCAGTAGAAAGAATGGTTCTGTCCAATTCTGTTTCTTTCAGGTTCTCATTTTCCCCAATCTTAAGTTCATGACACCACATTTCCACATGAATTTGCAAAAAATCATCAGTATTTTATTTATTATTTTATTTACTTACTGAATTTATATCACACACTTCCTCCTGAAGGGTGGTAGATACTTAAAAACAAATATCGGGCAGTGCTCTCCTCTGGCGGGCAGGAGGGGCTCTGCTAGCACATCTGCTAGCACATCTTTCTGGAAAGCGGCTTCCCTGGGCAGGGAGTGAGTGAGTGAGACCCAGCCCCTTGCCAAGACAGGGGAGGAGACTGAGCAGGCTTCATCCTGGCCCGTTGGGCCAGATTCATGACCCTATTGGGCCAGATCTGGCCCGAGGTCCTTAGTTTGAAGACCCCTGGTCTAGCTCTTCCCCTTTTAGAGAAGTCCGGGTAAAATACACTTCTCTGAGATAATCCTTACATCACACAGGTGTACTATACAAACATAAATAGTAGTGCTATCTTTAGGAGTTTTATGAGAGGTAGCAGGGTCAATGAACAAACTATGTGCTTGACTTTGTTGCCAGTTTGTTGAAACCTGTGCTATTCAGCCTGATTCATTATCCTCCATTATTTCTGCTGGGGGCCAAATCACACACCTACTTCTGCTGTTAGTTGGGAACGCTGCTCTTTTGTGCTGGATTGATGCACATGTGGCACATATGACTCACCCAAATTGCTCCCCATAAGCAAAGTACAAAATTGGCATGGCGGCTGTTCTAACTCATGTGTGTGAGGCTTGCAGGGGGATATAAATGTGAGACTTCAGCTCATGGCAAAGAAATGATTCAGGCAAGCTTGTTTCAATACAGGCAAGAAAGCACTTCACCGGAACAACGATGCCAGAGATTGAAGCAGATGCTCTACCACTGAGCTATGATCCATCCTTTATCCAACATCCAACATTCTGTTGTCACAGTGGCCACCCAGATGCAGGTGGGGGAAGCCCAAGAAGCATTTTGCCTGGAAGGCAATACAGAGCCATCATGACTAGCAGCTACTGATAGCCTTATCCTCCATGAATCTGTCTAGGCATCCAAATTAGTGGCCATTAGTACATCCCGTGGAACCAAATTCCACAGCTAGGTGCTGTGTGGAGTTTTTCTTTTTGTCTGTCCTATAGAGCAGTGGTCGTCAACCTTGGGCCTCCAGATGTTTTGAGACTACAGTTCCCATCATCCATGACCACTGGTCCTGCTAGCTAGGGATCATGGGAGTTGTAGGCCAAAAACATCTGGAGGCCCAAGGTTGAGGACCACTGCTATAGAGGACGAGGCTCTTGCATCTGTAAAAAGATGTGAGTGAGAACAATTTTCTTACCTCTTTGGTACTCTGGCATGATAAGCAATCACCCGCGGGAAATTTATCCTGTTAAAAACAGTGATACAGTTACTAGACTGCATATTCTTCTGGTGTGTGGGTGTGTGAGTGCTTGGGGTCCTCCTGTTAATTCTGCTGAGTGAGGTCCTGGATGTCTGCCCCAAAGTTCTTGCCCTAATGGCACCACCGATTGAAAGGTCCAGGAGCTCTACCTGCCTTTGCATCTGGTAGCATTGCCATTCTGTGGCTTTGTGGTGGAAGCCAGTTTGGCATAGCAGTTAAAGTGATGAATTAAGGACTGGTAAATTGGGGTTCTAGTCCCCACTCAGCCATGATGCTCACTGGGTTATTGTGAGGATAAAATGGGGAGATTGAGAATTATGTATGCTACCTTCAGCTCCTTGGAGGAAAGCTGGAATAGAAATGTAATAAATAAATAAACTTATCCCACAGAATATGTGGGATAAATCAACTTATCCCACAGAATATGCCAGAAAACTATGCCACACTTTATCTAAGAAACTGCTGAAACATCTTATCGGCGTTCTGTATTCCAAACAGAAGTTAATAAAGGAGGAACTCTCTGCACTGGAGAACTCCATCAGGAATCACCCGGCCTGGCAGAAGTTCCACAAGGAAAAACAAACCATTTACCACTCTCAACTGGAGTTACTGAAGAACCAGAAAAATAAAAAACTCTGCAACCTTTCCAACCTACAAGCCACCAATCAAAACAAGATCAACAACATTGTCAATCTTTCACAGCAAACACTCAGCCCAGCTGAGGAATCCGTCCTTTCACGGGGACTATCATTCTGCCCTGCCAAATCCCAACACATGATTCAGTTCTGCGGGGACCTGGAAGCATTTTTCCGCCGTTTACGCCTGAAGGAGTATTTTCATCACACACAAGAACAAGACAAAGTAGAACAAACTACATCCCCACAACACAACACCTCTCAACTTACTGGGGAACAACCATCACTCTCCAAACGCATCAATGAACAGAACATTGACCACCAACTACCACCGAAAAGAAGTTACACAAAAAGGGACTCCACATGGACCCCTCCTGATGGACGCAATACCACACTAGATCTGTACATCGAATGCTTCCGCCACAGAATCCAAACGGATGTGACCAGAAAACACCATCGCTTACTACAAAATCTAAACCATGCTGAAAGGAGAGCCATAGAAAATCTCAGGAACAACCCAGACATTATAATTAAAGAGGCAGACAAGGGTGGAGCTGTCGTCATCATGAACAAAACTGATTACATCCAGGAGGCCCACAGACAACTTTCCAATACTGCCTTTTACATGAAATTGGACTCAGACCCCACACAAGCATACAAAAAAGAACTGAACAAGATTATTAAGGAGCTACCCCTACACATCCAAGAACAGATCCTCACAAACACACCAGCGGAACCTCGGCCAGGAACTTTCTATCTTCTACCCAAAATACACAAACCAGGAAACCCAGGACGCCCCATCATCTCAGGTATTGGCACCATTACAGTGGGTGTTTCCGGCTATATGGACTCTGTTCTGAAACCATATGCTATCAGTGCTCCCAGCTACGTACGTGACACCACAGATTTTCTGAGGAAAATACAATATTTGAACAATCTTCCTAACAATACTATACTAGCCACTATGGATGTGGAATCTCTATATACCAACATCCCACACAATGATGGTTTACAAGCCATAAGGAACACCATTTCAGATAAAACCACAGCGGACTTTGCTACCAAACTCTGCCACTTTGTCCTTACCCACAACCACTTCAAATTTGGTGATGACCTGTTCCTCCAGATCAGCGGCACAGCCATGGGCACCCGCATGGCCCCACAGTATGCCAACATCTTCATGGCAGATTTAGAACAACGTTTCCTTAACTCCTACCCACTCAAACCTCTCCTGTACCTGCGATACATTGACAATATTTTTATTATCTGGACACATGGACAACAGACCCTGGAAACCTTCCACCAGACATTCAATGACTTTCACCCCACCATCAACCTAACAATGAACCAATCTATGCAAGAAATACATTTTTTGGACACTACTATAAAAATACAGGATGGACATATAGACACCACCTTATACAGAAAACCATCTGACCGACAAACATATCTACATGCTTCTAGCTACCATCCCAAACATACCAAACAATCCATCGTATACAGCCAGGCCTTACGTTACAACCGCATCTGTTCCAACTCTACAGACAGAGAATCTCACCTAAGAGATCTACAGCAAACCTTTTTAGAACTAAAATATCCACCTGATGAAGTTAAACAACAGATCAACAGAGCCAGACAGATACCTAGAGAGAGCCTGCTGCAAGACAGACCCAAAAAAGAAAATAACAGAACACCACTAGTCATCACATACAGCTCCCAAGCTAAAACAGTACAACGCATCATCAGAGATCTACAGCCTCTGCTGGACAATGACAGCTCCCTTTCTCAAGCTCTGGGAGGAAGACCTTTCATTGCCTACAGACAGCCACCCAATCTTAAACAACTCCTCACCCACAATAATACAACCACCAGACTTAACATGGACACTGGTACCAGAGCCTGCAATAAACCCAGATGCCAACTTTGCTGCCACATACACCCAGACAACACCATTACTGGCCCCAACAACATCCAACATACCATCTCAGGACTATTTAATTGCTCATCTTCTAACATTGTGTATGCCATCAAATGCCAACAGTGCCCTTCAGCTCTCTATATTGGACAAACAGGCCAAACCCTACGCCAAAGGATAAATGGACATAAATCTGACATCAGGAACCAGAAGACAGAAAAACCAGTAGGAGAACACTTCAATCTCCCAGGACATTCTATACTAGACCTCAAAGTAGCTGTCTTACTACAAAAGAATTTCAGAAATAGACTGGAAAGAGAAGTTGCTGAATTGCAACTTATCACCAAGCTCAAAACCATGGAGGGACCTGGTTTGAACAGAGATATCGGATTTTTATCTCATTATACATGATAAGCGATCTTCAGCCATCTCAACCCTTGCTTTTTCATGCAAAACCATTTGCAGTCGTTTGCGGTCATCAACAGCTATCAGTCAGTCAATCACCCATTTCCACCACCCTTCTGAGTGATCCCCCCTCCCCATCCCCACCCCTCCCCACCCCTTCTCTACATAAGTGCCTGGAAACTTCCATTTCACTGTATCTGAAGAAGTGTGCATGCACACGAAAGCTCATACCAAAATAAAAACTTAGTTGGTCTTTAAGGTGCTACTGAAGGAATTTTTTTTATTTTAAATAAATAAACAACCTCCAAAATGTCTCTTCTAGAATTATTATTATTATTAAAAAGAAATGTCCTTGATTCTTACAATTTGCTCTACTTTCTTAATCTCCAGCATTTATCAACATCCCATTTGGACTTCCAACCAATTAGGATGAGGTCACATTTTATGGGCCACAATTTTTCCACCTGTTTAGCAAAAAGGGTCCATTTCCATGCCTAAACGTTTAGGAAATAAAAGCATGATAGTATACCAACAAAACTTTGACAGCCACTTTGGAATAAAACTTTGACATGAACTTTCTGTGGGGGAAGATAGACTTTCCATATAACCTCTTATACATTTGTTTTTTAACTCCTTTAAAAACGGTTCAACTCTAAAACTGTGAGCCCAGAGAGAAACAGAGAAATGTGAACATTGTGTGAAAAATAATCCTGCTGTCTGCCTGGTAAAAAAAGAAAAGAAACAGATGTTCTACTAGTAATTATTATTATGATAATTCATATAATTCTG
Source organism: Zootoca vivipara (assembly GCF_963506605.1). Lineage (NCBI taxonomy): Eukaryota > Metazoa > Chordata > Lepidosauria > Squamata > Lacertidae > Zootoca > Zootoca vivipara. The sequence goes on from NC_083284.1 coordinate 39,591,223, forward strand.
GAATAAAACAAAGCATAATTGTTTACTGCTGCCTGTTCTCCCTGGACAGCTTGGGAAATGAGGAAGAAAATCTCAGAGGTTTTACTCCTGGTTACATTTTTTTTTCCTACCACTCATTTAATGGAGAGTAAACATGGAAATAAAAATTGTTTTCATACATATTGCACATAAGATGCAAATAGATGTTTCATGAATTTTTCCTCAGGCATGTCATCGGATACAATAGATGAGCCTTCTCCAACCCGGTGCCCCCCAAGTTAAATTAACAACTCACATCAAGCTTAGCTAGCACTAGAACCATTTAAAGGAAGATCCCATTGACCTTTATTTCTGCTTACTTTCTAGTGTAAGTAAAAGACCTCTGGGTCAGCCCAAGACATGTTGCTGCCTCAGGTGAATTGCAGCGTTGTTGTTGTTGTTTAGTCGTTTAGTCATGTCCGACTCTTCGTGACCCCATGGACCAGAGTGCACAATGTTGTAGTCCCTATCTATTTCTATTTGCAGAAACAAGTGGACTTGCAGTTTAGTCCTGTGTGAACACTGGCAATGGGACAGTGGCTTCCACTTCACCTGAGACAAGGTGGGCTACATGATGCAAGCAACTCTGTCCTCCAGAATCCTACTGCTTCTCCCTACCCCCTGCACATTGTCCCTGAGAGGAAGCCACCTCACTCTTCCTAAAGGGCGGGCCTGCCCTGCCTCTCCTGCAGAAATACCCACTCAAATGAATGGGAGCAATGCAGGAGTCTAATAATCCCCATTCCTTTCCGACATGTTTGTGTTTCATGTAGGCAGCCTCCTTAGTCACAAAAACTTCTCATGTAACATCTCATTTTATAATCACGCTCTTTCTGGGTAAGAATCAACACATTATTTGGGCAATGAATACAGTGAGAAAGCTTGTGCTGTGTGAATATATGTCAGTGCAGTAGATTAACAGAGGAGCTAGATCTTCAGGATTGGCAAAATGGAGACGTATATCACATCAGTCTTCTTGCTTGTCAAGTCTAAGCACTCATCTCAATCATCCACAGCCATATTAGTAAAATTATCATTAAAGAAAAGCTTCTTTCTTTTCTGAATTCTCTTTTATAGAGATGTGCTTTGAATGGGCTAATCTACTAGGGCTGGATGGATCTGTCAATTCTGATTTCTCTCTTTTTCACCCAATCTTAAATTAATCACATTTCCTCAATACTTTACAATTTTGTTTTTCAAAAGGCTGTATTGAAATTTGTCATCATTTTTCTACACACTGAAATTGGGATGCCTGTGTATTGCTAAAAGGTTCAACATTGGAAAGTAATGGACTCTGAGCTTTAACTGAGTTGATAATTAACTGTTGAATGTTCTCTGCTCTTAAACTGTGTGTGTGTGTGCGCGCGCGCGCCTTTGACCATGTGACAAAAGGTATTTGGTTGCAAATCTCCATTTTGAAAGGGAGTTGCCTTTGGTCTATGTCAGGCATCCCCAAACTTCGGCCCTCCAGATGTTTTGGACTACAATTCCTATCATCCGTGACCACTGGTCCTGTTAGCTAGGGATCATGGGAGTTGTAGGCCAAAACATCTGGAGGGCCGCAGTTTGGGGATGCCTGGTCTATGTTCTCAGGCTCTGTGAGTGTAAGGATGCAAATAAGCTTTTCAGGAAAACAGCTCTAGGTGAAATGGAAGCTATAAGGAGAGAGATCTTTGATTCTAGGTCTGTTTGGAAGTATCTTTTATTTCTAAGAAGATGCTGAGCCTATGATGAACAGTACAATGTATTGTATAGATATTTTGGGTATATCTTTGATGTTTTCATTCTGTTTTGAAGAAAGTTCCACAAGTAAAGTTTTGAACAATCTAATGGGTCTGTACGATGCTAAAGAAGTCAGCTTTTATGCATCCAGTCGCTTCAAGCTGCGCAATATTAATATCTGCAATAACCACTATGTAAATTTAAATCTAATTTATGTTTTAGCTGCTCCAGTTCACCTGAGTCTGGAGCAGTTCCCCTCCAGGTTTTACATAAATATCAGTAGTTCTACAGCAGTGGTTTCCAACCTGGGGCTAGGTGCCATGGAATTAGCATGGAATTAGCCCAAGGGGTCTACAAATAAGAAGTTTTGCCACTTTCCACCACTGCCTGCTCTCTTAAAGGAGTAACCCTTGCAGCTTTAAGACAGTCATCCCACTCCTGCTTTTGGCAAAAGCACCTTTTGAAGAGCCATGTGCAGCTTTAAGACAGTCCCAGTGCTAGCTTTTGGAGCATGGGCACTGTCTTAAAGTTTTTGCAAAGGGTGTCTTGGGAAGCAGCCTCCCTGCCTCCTTTAAATGAGCAATATTTAACGGAGAAGAGATGCTGCTTCAAAGGGCACTTCACCAAATGCTTTAAGACAATCCACATGCTCCATATGCATGGTGAGCTGAAAATCAACATTTGAAGCAGCCTTCCCTCTCCTTTATTTTATTTTATTTATTTTGCAACAGAGGTGGAAGACCCTTGCCACTGTCCACCTTCTGTCTCTGATATTTACGGAAGAGGGGCTGGCTGCTTCAAAGAATGCTTTGCAAAAGCCAATTTTGAAGCAGCTGTTTTCTTCTCGATAAACATCAATGCTTAAAGGAGGAGAAGGGAAGCTGTTTCAGACTGCTTTTTGCAAAGGGACTGTCTTAAAAGCCTTTCTGAGTCTTTGCATGTGGGGATCCGTGAATTTTGGGGGTGGAGTTTCCTCATAAAAGTTGGGAACCAGTGTTCCCAATACTAGGCCCAGAGGCAACTGGTGGGCTTTCCTCATGCCTAATGTGTATTTTCGTTTGTCCTAAATAAAGTGGTTTGGTCATCATTCTTCATGTAAAAAGTACATCGTTCACACTGAAGCGAAATGTCACTTTGCAGCCTCAGTGATGAAAAGAGAATGTTATAAGATGGTTAAAAACCTAAATGGGAACTGAAGTGATTTAATCATATAAGCACCTTATCAGGAGGGGTGTGGTGTGTGTATTTTCCTTCTGGAGAGGGTTAAATAATTACAGTGATTCCAATCACTTCATAAAAACCCAGGGTGGATTTGGTTTATTTTGATGAGGTTTACTGCAAGATTCCAGAAAATCAATTTTACTGTGCGCAATATTAAACCCAAAGGGATATAAACAGTGCATGTACTACACACAACTTTTTGTTATTACTCAGTGGATCACTGGGGAAATTATATGTTTACCATGAAGAAGGGTTATGGCTTACGCTCATTGTCTTGAGCAAATCCCAGCCTACCTATCACTGAGAAATAAAAGAAAAAATGCGAAGGTTCTGAATCAACACCTAACTTGTCTTCAGGTGGCCTGAGGTACTGTATACAAATGCTCAGCAGCGGAAGCAGGAGCAGGTTGATTTTCAAAAGGTCTTTAAATAGCTGCAGCACCGCACACGGCTTCTTCAGGTGCCTTTTTAAACAAATGGCAAATGCAGACACTCCATATGCTACTGTTCATTGTCAAGGCAGAGGTAACATTCTTTCCCTGCAGCAATTTGACAGTCTTTAAAAAGTAGCCCACAAAGTGTTCTAGTTTACTCTGACTGGGATTGCTGGTTGAGTCAACTCTAGTAAGTATTTATAGCTTTCCGTGTTAAGAGTCATTTGGGTACCATCTACTCAGAACTCGGCATTTCAAAGCTGCAAATGGGGTGGGGGACAGATAAGCTTATAAAAGTGATTAACTCTGGCATTTCTGTTGTAACCTAGGAAGAATGATGGGCATACCACAAACATTCATAACTATTATCTTTTCTCCCCACCTCAGAGAGACAGAGAGAAGGAGTGAAATTTAGAAGAAAAGGGTATATGATCATACCCGTATGATTGTTTTGAACTCTTTATATAAGGGGTCATGAAGAGTCGGACACGACTAAACAACTAAACAACAACAACAATATAAGCTGCACTTGGCCACTGCACAAAGTTGCAAGGGGTGGTAAGCATCTCTTTACGTCTTGCCTATATGCTTCTGGATTGACTAAGGGTCAGAATCCTAACCCCATCTCTCCTTAGTAGAGGTGGTCATGTGACCTCATCCTCTGTTGGTGCTTCTTTCTTCCCTTCAATCCAGAGGTTCCATGGCAGGTTACAACAATTTTAAAAATCTAATGCTAAAATATTTTAAAGCAGATTACACTCCAGAGAATGGGCTTGTTTCTAATGTTTGTTTTTGTAAGTCACTTTGAGTTCACCTTTCTGAAAAACAGAGACTAAAAGCAGCACTGCTCAGGCAACCAACTTCGTGTAGTCACCTTTTTTTATCAGACTTTTGACTGGCTAGGCTTCTTCTTGAGGTACTTTTTATTTTTATTTTTAGCACAAAATGGGTGCTTACTGCTTACCGCTTCCTCTGGGTGGGCGGCTGTTTTGGAGCCCCGCTTGGTTGCCATCCCTGGGCAATAAGTATGGAATGCACATGACCAGGTGGCCATTGGGGGGATTCCACCTGACCGCCTGGGTAGCTGGCAGGATTTCCCACTAGATGCTGTATTTCAAATTGACCAATGAGTGGGCTCCTCTGGGGGGGGGTGTATGTGTCGCTGGCTGAAAGGTCATTGGCTGCAAGCCTGCCTGGGCAATCGTTGTTGTCGTTTAGTCGTTTAGTCGTGTCCGACTCTTCGTGACCCCATAGACCATAGCACGTCAGGCACTCCTGTCTTCCACTGCCTCCCGCAGTTTGGTCAAACTCATGTTCGTAGCTTCGAGAACACTGTCCAACCATCTCGTCCTCTGTCGTCCCCTTCTCCTAGTGCCCTCCATCTTTCCCAACATCAGGGTCTTTTCCAAGGATTCTTCTCTTCTCATGAGGTGGCCAAAGTATTGTAGCCTCAGCTTCACGATCTGTCCTTCCAGGGAGCACTCAGGGCTGATTTCCTTAAGAATGGATAGGTTTGATCTTCTTGCAGTCCATGGGACTCTCAAGAGTCTCCTCCAGCACCATAATTCAAAAGCATCAATTCTTCGGTGATCAGCCTTCTTTATGGTCCAGCTCTCACTTCCATACATCACTACTGGGAAAACCATAGCTTTAACTATACGGACCTTCGTCGGCAAGGTGATGTCTCTGCTTTTTAAGATGCTGTCTAGGTTTGTGATTGCTTTTCTCCCAAGAAGCAGGCGTCTTTTAATTTCGTGACTGCTGTCACCATCTGCAGTGATCAAGGAGCCCAAGAAAGTAAAATCTCTCGCTGCCTCCATTTCTTCCCCTTCTCCATTTCTTCCCCTTCCCTCCATTTCTCTCCCTTGATTAGACCTGGGGGACAGTTTATCTCTCCTGTATACTTGACTTTACCCAGTCTAGATTGCGCTGTGCACATGAACAATTGGGTCATTGTCGGAAGAACTGTTGTGCACTGAACACAAACTGGTGACTTTTGCACTCAAGTAGTCATTCCACATTAGGAATGAGTGTCTGCCCCGACTAAAGATTTATATTAATAAACTCAATGGGAATAAATGAAACTTTCCTTTCCTCACCCAGTGGAGCATAGCCAGTGTAACCTGGGATTGCACATATGAAACCTACTTTTTGCAAGCTAGAATCCTGCTTTTCAGTTGTTTGGTAGGTAGGAGAAAGGACACGGTTGGGGGGGAATTGAAGCCAGTAGCCTATTTCCACATGCATAGTCCCCCTCACTAGATCAAGACAGCATGTTTAGGATCAAAGGGCTTCGTTTTGAATTCTGTGTGACAGCTATGTGATAACAGCAGCACAACTATGAAGAAGTGATTTACGACACTAGGAAAACTAAGTGCCACTTTTTAAAGAAAATCAATGCTGTTTACACTGTTATCTCAAACCATCAACATAATTCTCAAAGTCAGTGGTCTTTACCACACATGACAGATTTTTAATTGGCTGCTATTAAAACATACTCCATCCATTAATCCCTATTATTTTTGGCTGCAATCCTCCACATGATTGGCTTCAGCAGGATTTAAGCAGCCTGTGGGCAGGATTACAGATTTTGCACTTTGTGACTGAATCATTGTTCCACAGTGTCATATGTAATGATATGTATGTGTTTCAGCTTCTCTCTTCTTTATACTCTATAATAATGTGTATATATGGTTTAATTAACCTTGGAGTTCTCATTCATGTAAAACTCCGCTGAAAATATACAACTTAGATAAGGATTGAAAGATGTGCTTGTATAAAACTATAAATTGTCACTTTGATTTAAAGCTGTTTGCAGAATGAACATTCTTTTAAAATAAATTGTTTGAATGTTGCTGAACCACCGGCATCCTCTGATTTCAGAAGATTTAGTGGGGCTGTTTATAATTTCACATGCAATGGCTACATCCAAGTGTGCTGCAGTCATGTGTTGTTATGCACTGACCTTACTATTCCCTCACAACTTCCACATTTCAGTGGAGTGATGAAGTCACAGTGCAGTTAGCTTCACTGCAATCAGGTAAGCAGTGTTTGATGTTGGTGCAGCCACCTATTTCAAAAAGTGAAAAGCCGGACACAAAACTGTTGAGCTTTCTTTTTTGGGGGGGGGGGAGCAAATCTCTTTAGGATTGCACTCGGGTTTTCCCATACATTTTTCTACCCAGATGTAATTTCCAACAGACTATGTCCAGGAAATTCCAGATGTATGGCAGCCCTAAATCAGGTGGATTTAATTTGCAGGCACTTTGGAGTGGAAAACCAAAGAGTTTGGGGAGATGAGGTTTTACTTTTCTCTCTCACTGTAATACATCTCTCTCAGTGAGAGAGAGATATTTTCCTCTGTATCACTGGCCAGTGTTGTAACAACAAGAAATATTATTTCACGCAGAATATCAGCTCACTCACCAGTAATTGTTGAGTATCTTATATACACATCACAGGCTACGTTGGCAGTTCAATCCAATCGGAGTTGAACACCTTTTTTTGGCAAAACTATGAGATTGCACCCTGCTGACAGGATAGTTTGGGATGCTATAAAAGCAGAAATTTGGAAAGAAGTCATAAAGTAACTGAATGTGCATTAGAAAAATAAAATGCCAACAACAGGACAAAATATGATGGGAACTGCATTTATTGGAGGAAAAATACAAACTATTTGGCACATCAACGCTATATAAAAAATCAGAAACTAAAAGGAAATAATTAGATAGCTTAGAGGTAAATTCAATCACTAAAGTGCTGGTTTATGTAAAGCAAAAGTATGTGCTAAATATCAAAATGAAACAATTTTGTCATCTGCTTTGAAAAATAGAAGAGTGAGGAAAAAATTGCACCTAACTGGACCAGGAAGGATGTTGATAAACTGAGCCTTTTCAGTCTACTCTGCTGAGTTACATCGATCTAAACACCCAAGTGGGGCAGAGCCTTGATGAGATTACAACTGAACCTTTAACTGAAGAACTTCACTAGTTCTTATATGCAAGGACAGCATTGGAAGGGATTAAGCAGGCAATTAAGAATGTAAAAGCACACAAATCCCCATGCCCAGAGGACTTCGTGAACAATTTCTGTAGGAGACTCCCAAGATTTATTGATTCCTTACTTGACAGCTTTGCGTTACCAATATCTAAAGAGGAGAGGTGGTATTGGCCACCTGGCGTCTCTCATGGGTTATGTTAATAACCAGGGAAGGGCCTTAAGGAGGTATCCTCCTTTCATCTTATTTCATTATTAAATCAAGACAAAAAATAAATAAATTCATGTGATACTTGACTACTGCTCTGATACTTGACTATTTCACAGTACAAAGGACATTCCTACCAGGAAAACAAAATTTTGATCCAGTCTAAAGCATCATCAATTTTGTGTATGGTACTAAAATTCACTAGCTTTTTGCGGGGGAGGAGGGATGCTCACAAAGCCCTTGGTTGTCTTGAATGGTCTTTACTTTATGATAGTTACAAAAAAATAAATAAATAAAAATTCCTTCTTCCAGGCAGTACAGAAATTATATAGCTTTATGTTGGCTGCTATACATACAAGCAATTACGATTCTATTGAGCAAATTATCCAAAGCTTAAGTGGTGGGGCAGGTGGGGGGAAAGCCTGGGCTGGTGTTTTAAAACTTAATTATCTATGGTATGCAGACAGTTCTTTTCTTTTGAAATGATGATTGAGGTTGATGGGGAAATATTCCATTTTATTTTTAATGGATAGAAATAGATTTTCTTTCCCCATTTTGTTTGTAAAGTGGTGAATGAGGCATATGGTACTTTTTAAAAATTGTGGAGAAGCTTTTGAGTTCCCCATAACTTTTTTTATCAGACTGGATTAAGAAAAGCTGGGGTAGAAAGGGGAAACCCCCCCCCCAACACTGGTTTGCTATCCTTGATTATTACACAATCTCAATATGTAGTGAAGAGGTGCATGTAGCTTTCTAAGAGCCATGTTTGAATATCTGTTATCTCTTCCTTCTCTGCACCCCATCTTAAGAGACTGAGACCAAATGCAGGCTCCAAGGCACTGTCAGCCAGCCTTTCCCCCTTCCCTAACATCTATCATTGCTTTGTTTGATTTCTAACCCTATGAAGGGTTCTGGAGAACCTGAAAGCTTGCACAAATTTTTGTGACATTTTGGTTGGTAGAATAAAGATGTTGCCCTCATATGAATTTGGAATTAACTGGACTAGTTTTATTAGTTTTATGTGAGCTGCTTGTAGGGTTTCTGTTGATTAAGCAGAATATTGTTATTTAAAAATAGACAATAAATTTAAGTCTCTGTGCAAGGTGTTGCTATGCACGTTTTAGGTTACACCTAGGGTTCCTGAGACAAAGAAGCAAAGACTAATCTTCATTTCTGAAAATATAAGTGTGTCATCACATCAGCAACATTAAGCCGAATGCAGAGGGCTTTTCCACACTAGAATTTGCAGTGTGTTTGCAGCTGTTTCCATTTCCATTTAATTTATGTAGTCCACATGATGTTACCCTCAGACAACTCCAATCTCAATTATTTCCACCTGTAAATTCAGGTTTACAAAGTATGTGATAAGTGATCAGAACTGGGGAAGATCAGGATCCAACCTGCTCCACTCAGGTTTGCAAACCTCCTTGATGCTTTCCTTTCTTTTCCATCTGTGCTTATAACTATTTCCGACACACTCCTGCATGGAGCTAGCCACGTGTATCTACGGTATATATATTTTGATCCCCCAAATTTGCACAAAGTCCTCAATGATTTGGGGATACAACTAGATTTCCAGAAGTGTTACGTAAGAGATCATATGAAAAATGAAAGTAAGGGGATCATATGAAAAATGAAGGTAAGGGGATGTCAGGAAGATGGAATAAAGTGTCATCTGAATGTAGCCTTAGATTCTCCTTTTCTGTAAACCACCAGAGGTCAATGTAAGGGACTGCAAGAGAGAAAAATTACAAGGTGGAAGGAGCCCTGAATGGGAGTGGGAGTTTTGCCAAAGTACATACCCAACCAGCCCACAGTTTTTGCTGTCCTTTAGTTTGTTTTCACTTAAATTTAGAGTCCAGCTACATTTCCCCCCCTTAAGTGTTTCCAGTAAGCTCTAGTGTATTTATGAAATCAGAACTTGAGGCTAAAGAGAATCCATTGGAGGATAGAAAGAACATGCTAGATTTTATGCAATAACTTCTCATAAGATCCTAATTAAGAATGAAGACAAAGAAATATTGTAACAGCATTGGATAATAGATGCCCATGCTTTGTACATGCCTGTTCTCTTCTATAGATACATGTAGCAGTTATAATATATGTCATCGCATGCATGAATTAGCTTTGGGGAGTAGAATTGTTGTTTTATTTCTGTAATGGATTCATGTACAAAATTACTAAATTATGCTTAGGTAGCTAAACAAATTATGTAAAATTATACACCATGAATATTTTATATTTCAGAACCCTAAAGCCTCTGGCATTTCAAAGTCTGCAACAACCTACGTCATACCCAGAAGAATTCAACAGCAGATAAGTTTCTTTTTATTTTGAAACTTTACTCCTGGCTGTTTTTTTAAAAGGCTGCATTCCTCTATAATATTAATAAGAAAGTCTCTGGGGACTTTATGCAACCCAGAAAAAAAAATGTTCCCATAGTTGGTATTCTTTCAAGTTCAGCAGAACACTGAGAAGTTATTCCCTGTATAGTCTTTGAATTGATTTTGAAATTCTTATAATCGCATGAAGTTGAAACGATGTGTGCAAATGCAGGAATAAGTCAAAAATATGTATCAATGCTCAAATGCCAAGGATAAGCTCTAGTTTGAAGATGGCTCTTGTTTGTAGCTTGAAAAAGGTGCTTGTGAAGATAATATGTTCATGAGAGAGATGTTCTGCCACCACCCAATAACAATTATATTATTATGTATATTAAACAAGCAAGCGAGGGAGATCAAACTAGTGCAAAGAATTCTTTTTTATATTTCATTTATTTATTATTTTATTATCATAAAATTTATACACTGATTATTATTTTTTAAAAAAAGTTATCTCGTATGTATTCCACTGAAGAAATTAGCATTTGGATTATACAAAGGAAAAGGCTATCAATGGCTAAGCTCTACATCCACAGTTTGAAACACCAATGCTTTTGAATATCAGTTGCTGGAAACACCAACTTATGTTGTGATCTTTTCCACCACCTGCTATCTGATGCTTTTCACTGAAACGCCCAGGTTTGAACCTGGGACCTTCTGCATGCAAAGTTCGCCTGGCGCCTTCATTATACACCTTTAGGCACCAGGCAAAAACGTTCCTTTTTAACCAGGTCTTTGGTTGACTTGATCAACATACCCTTTTAAAATGTGACTCTTTGGGGGAGGGGCAGATGTGGTATTATTGGGTTATTGCTTTTATTTTAATTTTATATACCAGGCACCTCCAACAGGTAGATCGTGATCTACCAATAGATCACTGGACACCTGTGGTAGATCAATGGTAGATCACTGGCTCCCCCCAAAGAAGTTCAACAACTTTGGCTCCCCTAAAAAAAGCTCAGTTTTTTTGCCCTGCACCCCCCCCCAATGGTGCTTTCCTTCTCCCTAAAAAAGCTCAACAACAACTTTGATCTGAATGCCTTAAAAACGGGCCTTCCTCCCCAAAAACGCTCAACAACTTTGACCTGAACCCCCCAAAAGGGGTTTTTAACTCTGTAAATAATAGATTGCAGTCTCTTGGGAGTTGGCCACCCCTATTATATACTGTAATCTTTTTACGTGAACCACCCTGTAACCTCTGGATATAGGGCGGTATACAAATTAAATAACTAATCCCTTCTCTGGTTATAGTCTCAGCCAGAATTTGGATCTCTGTTTAGCTACATGCTCCACTGTTTAGCTACATACTTCCATTGTTGCAGTTTAATCTAATGTGTAGCTGTGAGGGCCCTGGTGCGTAATACTGTCATACTGTAAAGGTGAATAGAAGAATTAAATCTTTATTTCCCTGAGTTTGTTGCTATGTGCAGCTGATCTCCTCCTACGCTTCCCTTGCTTATCTTAACTGGCATAACGCTGTTTGGAAAATCTCAATTACTTTTATGATTCTTTGTGTCATTGTAATACCCCGGAACTGTGGATTATTGTCTACCTTCTAAAAAAAAAAAGTATTGATATTGCTCCATCTAAAGGGCCCTTAATCTACCTGGAACCTCTGAATTCTGACATTAAACTTGACTGCTAGATGAATAATACATCACTGTGACTAAATGAAAAATTGTCTTCATTCTGGACTACAAAAGCAACCGAGAATCCTTCAGGACTAACCAATGTATTGTGTAGTGGAGGGAAGCATAGTCAACAAAACTTATATGGCTGTATTCGGATGCAGAAAAGGTGGTACTACATAAGTGAATCCATAAGGCCCAACAATCCAACAATTGTGTCTCCCTACAATCCAGGAAAAGGGATTTTTTAAAAAAATACTCTCCCAAATTGTGATGCATTGGCAGTACAGGCTGAATTGTGCATGTGAGAGGTGGGGAACTTCAAGTCTTCGGAGCCATATATGGGTTCTTTTTCTGGTCCCCAGTAGTAGTAGTGTTGTAAGCCAAAAATGGCTTATCTTCTGAGTTACGCCACTAAAACTCCATTGTGTGCCCATTGTTGTTTATTGCAAAGCAATAGGTTACAGTCAAATCTTTTTTGCAAAACTGCAACCCCACCCAAGGGTCCAGGCAGGGGTATTTATAACATTTCAAACAAAGGATTTCAATTTTAACCAATCATCATTACCTCATTTCATGTTTAATATGCATGTGCAATAAGTATTGCTAACTAAACTTTGATTCTCACCATGATCTGTTACATTGTGAATTAGTATGCATGTTGGGAACCTGTGTTACGTGTGGCCATTTGTACCATGTAGCAACCTATGTTCTAGCTTATGAGCTGTATCTTTGTGATTGACATATTAGTTGTCCTTCTGTCCCAGTGGGGGACGGCATCTTGCCAAATCATCAGTTTCCTAAAGCAACAGGTTACCATAAATGCTCTATTAGAAACATATTCAAGGATTTATAGGGGTTCACATTATCACATTCATTATGGCCCTTTGGGCCACTACCACAGTAGTAGTAGTAGTAGTAGTAGTAGTAGTAGTAGTAGTAGGGTAGCAGTAGTCCACCCAAAAAGGTTCCCAGAGTGGCTTACATACAACAAAAACAGGGCAGTTCCTATCTGCATGCTTACAGTCTAAAAAATAATAATAATCCCCATGCCATGCCCTGTCTCCAAGACCTCATTGACCTTTAGGGCTGCTGACAGCAGGTACCAGGCCCTAAACCAGCAGGGCCCCAGACACTGACACTTAGCTTTCATTATAAAAAAAGCAAGTAAGTTGGATATTTCTGAAGAGAGTTAGAAAGCAAAACACAGAGGCAACCCTGAGGCTTCAGCTCTCAGCAGGCAGCAGCATTGCTAAGGACTTAGTCACTGTTGCTAAGCAAGCAGAGGAAGAAATGCTGATCACTCCTACCTGGGAGTCAGGAAGAGGTCCTCCCAGAGCAGCAGAAAAAGCAGGAGAGGCTTGTTGCTGCAGGCCTGGCACTTAGTGGAGGAGGATACTGAGGTATGTTTATTTAAGCACTTTGCTCCCTGTCTACATTATTCCATTCACTCCCCAGGTATGCTGCCTTACAGAATAAAAACCAACAAACAATTGGCTGGTTCCCCTATGTTTTACTCAAAAGCAATTTGCTTGAAATAATAAGACTTCTTTCCTACTGGAAAAAAGCACTATTACAATCTTACCCACCCACTACTGGGATGCTTCTTATTTATTAAGCTACAGTAATCATAAACACAAATCTAAAATACAAATGAATCGGCAAACACCTTACAGCTGCAGCAAGTTAGAATTCCTATAACTTATTTATAACAGACTGGGGTTTTTTTTTGTTTATCAAGGTTGGCAAAATGTTATGTGTATGGGTTTTGCTAAGAGTTGTGAAACTGTGCATATTGCTTGTTGTGTATTTGTATCTTGACTCCACTCCCCACCAAGATCAAGGCTGCGTCCATTGTCTTCTCCTTCCCCCTTTTATCACCATGACAACTCCGTGAGGTAGGCCAAGCTGAGAGTTGGTAGTTTAGACAGCAAAGTTTTGGGGGGAAAACCCCACATACGGTAGTTGTAGTATTTTTTGCTTGTGGTTATTCATCAGGGTTGGGAAACTTTTTCTTTTCTTTTCATGTTATTAATATCAGGACTATGAAATGTAGTTAAAGCAAGGAGCATGCTCTGAATAATATTATTTATTTGTGTCATGCTTTGTATCACTCAGGAACTCTGGTTTGTGTACATTATCCTCCCTCACCTCACCCCTTTTATCTTTTTTACCCTATTATAGTAAACATAGTTTTGCAGTCCTTGGATTGAAACGGGTTTCACACTGCTGGTGTGAAAGAAAGTGGGCAATTAAGACTTGACTAATATAATAGCAAATTTAACAAACAGAAGCCAGTAGCCATGGAGTGGGTGGGATTGGATTTGAACCACAGTAGTGGGTGAGGGAGATGCATATCTGCCAAGTCTCCCGCTGAAAAATGTGGGATCAGCAGCAGAGCGGCACCGGAAGTCACTTCTATGCCTGTCCGGACATGTGTAGAAGCGACTTTCGGTGCTGCGCTACCCATGTGTGGGCACCGGAAATCGGGCGGCGCCAGGACCCAAAATGGAGCCTCCCTGGCAGGTAGGAAATCCGGGGGATTTACGGGATTTTTCCCAATCTGGGCTGCTAGTGCGAAACGGTTTAAAATACGGGGGTTTCCCACGAAAAATGGGAGACTTGGCAGCTATGGGGAGATGAGGCTAATATTTTTTCCCATACTGTTTACTCACTGAACACCCACCCACCCACACCACACAAACTTTCCTCTTTGTTCCAGTAAAGAAAACTTTCATGTTCACCGTAAATTGTGCATGTATGCTTTCCTGAAGAGCACAAAAAACTCAACATGGTGAGGGACTGGTTTGTTCACCCTCTCAGCACCACCATCTCATTAGGATCCACAGACCTGTCACAAAATTTGAAAACAAGAGATTCAACCATAGACCTCCACCATCTCATCTAGTCTGACACTTTCTTTCTTTAGCGAATTAGCCACTTCCAGATTCTTTTCAGCCCAACTCTGTTCAGCCACTAATAATGGCTAACTCACTACAGAAAGTAATTGTCCCTCATTAGGTGTTAGGGACTGCAGCAACTTGCAGACAGAGATAACTCAGGATGACAGATTACTGAATTAATTTGAATTGTATCATTATTTTTTATTTTAGCACCATCAGCAAAAGCTGGCATAAGGTGCATTGGTGGACTTTCTTACTGCTCTCATTTTATGGCTGGTCTGAACTTTTTGGTAGGGTAGACCTCAAAATCCATTATTTTGCTTTCAGTCATAATGCATAACTGAGGTTGCAATCTTCTGAATGCACATGCATTGCTAGAGTTTCTTGTAACACTATCTTAGTGGTATGGGAGCTGCTGCAATGCAACGGGTACCATTGGGGAAAGAACAGAAACTTGAAGCTTCATGGATCCTTCCATCCCAGCATTGCACTAGCTCCCCCTAAAAGCTAAGGTAACATCAAAGAGTGGTGTCCTTTTATAGTTGTCACATGCAGGGCATTGAGAAATACATCCATCTGGAGGCATCACAGCAGATGGGCCATATAACATATATCACAACGAAGATTACAGCATCCATACTGCCATGAATAAATACCACAACTTTTGCCAGCCTTGCTGTCCAGTCACTGGAGCAGAAGGCTTGAAATGGAGCACTTCCTGAACACATGTAGACTCCTTATGCAACTTGGAATGTGTGGAGAACCTACTGTATGTATTTATAACAGGCTCCCTGCTTCAGACTTTTCTGTGTAATACATAGATGGCGGAAGGGAGAGTAAAGATGTGGCAGAAGGGGCAGGATGAGCATGCGCACAGCCCTCTCATGTGACTATATTCATATGATGAGAGAACAACTGAAGGGAGCTATAGCTTACTTCAGAACTGTCCATTGGCTGTATTATGACCAGTGTGTTTAGGATGCTAGAAGAGACCTAGCAATAACTCAACTGCCCCCAGATACATTTAACATAGCAAGAGGAAGACAAAATCTCCACTAACTAAAAGCATTTAGCAAGCACTCTCCTTTCCCCACGACACTGAATGAGAAAGAACAATGCATGACAGATGTTATTCACATGGTTTAATGCACTGCCTGGATAATACATTAATTAATGAGGGCCATAGAAGAAACTGCTTAGAACAGGATTCTCAAACTTCCAGAATATTATTGGTTAGGGCATTGGCAATAATTTACATGAAGAATCTTGTCAGGACATGAAGTACACATACTAAATGTATCATTATGTTTCTGGAAGAAAATGCAAAACAGAGATTTTTTTTTAAAAAAAAATGCATTAGTTTTACCTTCATATCGACAGTATATTTGGGTGAGGCTTTTCTCTTTGGTGTATGCATTTGGGTAATACTTGCAATGAAATTTACATGTGCTTTATTTATTACTTTCATAACCCCAGAGGCAGCTGTAATGCTGGTACCAAATCCATAAAACATAAGATGCTTTTGCTAAATTATTAATTATTACTATCAGTGTATTATGAGCCCAAGACCTGATAATGGAACTAAGGCTGTTTTCTGTGCTTTGCAAAACAAAAAAAAGGGGGAAATCATTTCAAAATGAAAGCCTTTCATGGAATTTATTTGTGAACTGATTCAAAATTCAGGAAGGAATGGCCCTGGTTGAATATATCATATGGAATACTGTTGATAATGATACAGGAAAATGGGGTACGTGTGGGTGGTATTAATGTAAGTTTTACTTAGAGCAGGCCCATTGAAAGTAATGAACATTGCTAAGTTAGGCCCATTAATTTCAATAGGTCTACTCTGAGTAAAACTTAGTTGCATACCACCCTGTGTGTATGGTTTGGGGACTAGAACTTGCACTCTTAAGTCAGCCACAACAGTATACAGTATTGGAAAATGAGACACAGGCTTGTATCCAATGTAGCACTCAATAACTGTCCTGTCTGTGCAAGATTTTTTTTCTTATCCTTCCCCCAACACACACACTGCTCTCTCCAAATCTGCTCCAGAGGCTTGGATGGAATCCCGGAATGGATTGGTGGGGATGCAGGGGAAAGAAAAGTGAGGAAGTCCTGTTGTGCAGGCAGAAGTCCTTGCTCTGACCGGATGGTTTCTTAGCATTGCATTGGATGCAAGCCATGAGAAAGCATTCATTGCATAACTTAGTCATGATCCTGTGCATGCCCAGCAGAAAAGTTGGTTAGAAACCACAGCAAACCTAATGGAGGATGTTGCAACTTTCCCCAGCATCCTCCAGCAGTTCCAGAGTGGTATGTCAGCGATGTGCCAGACACAGACTGAGACAATCCATGCACAGCAACGTACAGGGCACCTGTAAGGTTTCTGAGAAGTGAGATGTTAGCAGTCTGCTCTTCCCATATTCATTTTTGAGACCTAGCTGCATGTGTCAGCTGCCCTTTCTCCATAGTTTCCATCATCCAAGCTTCTCCTTATGTGCCCTCAGTGATGTGTGGACTTCAGGCCTTCTTCTTTTTTTTACTGGAACCCCATTTCTTTTGCCAGCTAGATCCTTGTGCAAAAGACATACTTAGAATTAAATCATTTTGAACCAAGGCATTTGCTTTGGTTACCTCATGGTATATACTTAGTATACATATGGCATCTTCAAGTGGTGCTCTTTGTGATCTTGACAATCATAATGGAACTCAGAAAAACAAAGCACTCTCTCTTGCCATAGTGGACCCAAGCTGTTATAGGCTTTTATATGTCAAAACCAGGCCCTTGGATTTAGCCAGAAGATAATAGGGAGCCACTACATAGGCTGGAGCACTGGTTTAATGTGTTCTCTAGGACACACCTTTGTCAGGTGGGGGGCACCACATTTTGCACCACCTGAAGCTTTTGAACAGTCACCAAGGGCAGCCCCATGCAGAGTTAAGTCTTCAAATATATACAGGGAATTAAGGATTAGTAAAGTATTCTCAGTACAGCCTCTTTACACAGCAAGAGTTCTTCTGGAATAAAGTCCCGTTGCTAAGAAACTGTAATTACAAAATGTCAAGATGGAGAGTTTTTAAATAGGAAATGTTTATTGTTGAAGGTACTTACCGTTGAGATTTTCGCCAGAAGCAAGCTGTAGTTTGCACTGCCCAGTTCTTTCATGTAGTTATAAACACCTCTCTGGAAGACCCAGAAATGTTCTTAGTACATTTTTAATAGAGCAACACTCATTTGTTCAACAATTCTGTAGCTCCAAAACTTTGAGAGTTTTTTTTAAAAAACAAAACAAAACCCAATAACAACAACATGGCCTCTATTTATAGAAATAAACAAAATGTTTTTCAAGCTAGCTAGAAGCCACAAAATGGATCTCAGATGTTGATGGAAGAAAAACATTCTTATCTAGAACTAACCTTATATACTGACTTTTAGCAACCCTCTGATCCTGGCTGATTCATCTGTAAGGGCAGCAATTGTATTCTCTAAACTTACTCCAGATGGTGATGATTTGTAGTTGCAGGGCAATGATTTCCAACCATACAATGGCATCACTTGTCACTTAACAAAGCAACTTTTGAAATCCAAATAGTGTTTGCACTGTGTTTGTGATACAGCACGGAGGAAGGAGGAGGTTAGAAGCCCAACAACGTACATGAGAGTCCCTGGTGCTCTCTAGATCAGTGGCCTTTCAGATGTTTTCTAGACTCCAACTTCCACCAGCCCCAGCCAGCATGGCCAATGATCAGGAATAATAGGACTTGTAGTCCAGCATTGTCTGGTGGGTGACCAATTCCCCATCCCTGCTCTCGGTCATGGCCTTGTGTTAGAGTGGGATCTTACGTGGTCCAGTGGTTCGATTCTGGTGAACAGGGCTGAGCTGTTACGCATTTGGTATCAGGGCCGGCTCATCGTAGACCCCCGGTGGCGCAGTGCACCATGGCGCGGGGCTGGTAAGCTGGGCGCCAGCCTGGCAAGGAGGGCACCGCGCGGCAAAGCCGCGCAGAAACCAATTGCGCACTGCGAGGGCGGGGCGGGCGGCGGAGCGATCTCCGCCCCTCAGCACCAGGGGGCGCGATCTGCTCAAGACCGCCCTGTTTGGTATCCTGGGTGAAATGTTAAAATGGGACACTGTCAAAGTCTCAATTGCAACCTCTCTTCGTCTGGAAAGCAATTGCACCTGCTTTAGGCACAAGCTTTTTCTGGCTGCCTATATTGACAGTGCTATATCTCGGTGGCAGAGCACATGCTTTGCATTTAAAAAGTCCTCTGTTCAGCTCACAGCATCTACAGGTAGCATGGAGAAAGAAACTTGTCTAGAAACCTGCAGAGTAGCTGCCAATCAGTGCCAACAAATACAGTGGTACCTCTACTTACGAATAATTCTACTTACGAATGTTTCTACTTACGAATGGAGCTCGGTCCGCCATCTTGGATGCGGTTTAGATAGGATTTTTTCTACTTACGAATCTTTAGATAGGGTTGCTTCGACTTACAATTTTTTTCTCCCACTGCATTTCTATGGGATTCGACTTACAATTTTTTCCGACTTACAAATGTGCGTTCGGAACGCATTAAATTCGTAAGTAGAGGTACCACTGTACAGAGCTAGGTGGACAAATTGGCAAGGTGTAAGGCAGCTTCCTATGATCCTGTTTCCTAAATGAAAACTGTTGCTGCTACAGTTTCCCAACGTCCTTAAAGGCCACAAAAGTAGTAAAAAGTATAACAATTAGTATTTGATGTGGGTTACAGCAAGGAGCATTGATAGAAAGTGACTTGGGCTGCTTGAGGCCTGGATCTCTTGGCTACTGGTATTTCTTTCTTTAAAACATTGAAAAGTTTTTAAAATTGCTTATAGAGTGGCTGAGCACACTTGCAATGCACAGCACTCGTTAGGCTCTTTTTCAGATGCATCTTTATGTACAAAGTACCATGTGCAAATTTATGTCATGTGCCTGTACCCCAAGCCCTTAAGAACCAACATTCCTGGTTACAATAGTGCTTGTAATAATTATTTTGCAAACCTTTAAAGTATTATTCTGGTATCGGAAACAAAGACATATTGAGAAAAAGTCACTGTGTCTGAGAGAGAGAGAGAGAGAGAGAGAGAGAGAGAGAGAGAGAGAGAGAGAGAGAGTGAGAGAGAGAAAGGGACATATTATTTGTATTCACACTCAATTAGCATTAAGAAACATAACTTGCCTCCATCTGTGCTCTGTTTCACTGGATTCACAAGGCAAATCATATCAACCTGTTCATCATATGACCAACTGCAAGTATTCGGTAACTGGTAGGTTGCATAAAACTATAGTTCCTGGTTAGCATGTTCCTATTGTGTGGTCAGAGTTCCCATCAATGAAGGCAAGCTTACAAGTGATAAGTTTTACGCTCTGCAAGTTGTTTACCATCACCTCAGCTGGCTTGTCTTTGTTGCTCTCCTGGGAGTGAAATCAGAGTTGAAATAGCCTTCATCATTTTGCTAGCCGGGCTTTCTACAGAAATTCTGATACTGTATATAGAATTTTGTACTTTGATACATTGTCTGTAAACCACATTGGGAGGATATTTTTTAGTCTAAAAAGGAGGCAAGGGAGAAGAAAGATTGGAAACAGCTGGTGTACCCTCTCCTCCTCGTACTGTAGCTTAAAAGGAAAATTAGTGTGCAGTCCCCTTGGCACAAAGACAAGAAGAAATGCAATGATCCCCAACCACTGAAACATACATCAGCACAGTCCGTGGATGAAATCAGCGTCTGCTTAGTTGGCTACCTGCTAGATTGCTAAAATTTGACCCAGTCATTATAGTTGTCTTTTGTGTGAGGTTTAGGAGTATTTAGTGTCTCTCCAACCACTAGGGTTGCCAGACTCAATAGAGGACAGGACCTCTGTGCCTTTAATTGCCCTGCTCTCTTTTGAGTCTGGAAACCTTAAAGAGAAACCAGCAGACCCTTTGTTTAATTTCCAAGCAAAGGGTGTGCTGGTTTCTCTTTAAGGTTTCCAGACTCAAAAGAGAGCAGGGCAATTAAAGGCACAGAAGTCCTGTCCTCTATTGAATCTGGCAACCCTACCAACCACTGCACTCCAGTTTGCTTGGAGCTGAGTGTTGTTTGAAGACATTCATTCCAAAAATAAGAAGTCCATGTTGCAAATGAGAGGTTGCTTCCCCATTTATTCTGTCTGCTGCAAGATGGACTATTTATAAAAATTCTCAAAAGATTTTTAGACAGCAAGACTGAGTTTCAGAAAATAATTCACGGTACCAGAGAGCAATGTTTTGCGTGTGGAGACCTTTTAACCTTTAAGACAGGACTTAAATTTTGGTTTGGTTTTTGGCAGAAATTAGGACACAACTTTATTGATTACAAATCAAGTTGCTGCAAGCCAAAAAAAATGGGCCCCTGCTACAAAGTGAGTGGTTGCATAGGCTCTGGTTCGACTAGCTACCTGCAGCCCTGCAGGCAGTGCTGACTCTGGGCACCAACCATAAGTCAGCCTTGGGTGAACAGCTGGGACAGAGGCAAACAGGAGGGTCTGCCAGGCCTCCACCCAGATGAACCCTGGACTCAGGCTCAAGGCACAACCCCACACAGGGAAGACCAACCACGAGTCCATGGATTCCTTAAAGGAATACCCAACACATAGGGATGGCTAGGCATCCTGCCACCCCTATCCACCTGAACCAGAGCCTATCCACAACCTTACAAGTTGTGACGCTTTGCTACGTGGCAGGCGAAACCCAAGTGGCACCAGCCAATCAGCCAAGTGGGGAAAGTTCCTGCTGTGCCCTTGTCCCAACGACAGGCGACACACGACAGCATAGCAAGGTCAAGCACAAGCCCTAAAAATAGGGAGAGGTGGGCGGGTATTCCGGTGCACTGAGCCCGAAAGAGGAAGCTCAGGGCATGTGCATCAGCTCAAGTAGTGGTCCCTAGATCGCTTTGACTGGCGTCCCACTTGCCCAATTGCTCCCAAGATCGAGGGACCACCAATAGGGTGTTGTGGCCGCCCCAATGTTCCCACCCACAACACAGGGCCTGATTGCCAGGTCCCACCGCAACACCTTCTGAGGGAGGACCCAGTTAAGCATGCAGAACTTATCCTATGTGTGTGTGTGTGTGTGTGTGTGTGTGTGTGTGTGTGTGTGTGTGTGATTTGACACTGCAGAATTCTGAAGAAGCTCTGAGTCTCTGCTTTTGATTTACTTTGGCTTGTATTTTCTCTTCAACTTCATATTCCAGCATTCTTCCCCGGATCCTTTTTCACCTTATAGGAGGGGAGAGTGTTCTTGTGCTCAGTTGCTCACAGGTATCTGGTTAGTCACTGTGAGAGCAAGATTCTGGACTAGATGGGGCCATTGGCCTGATTTAGCAGAGCTCCTGTTATCAGAGGCGTGGGAAGGTCAGGTGGTACCCGGTGTGGAAAATTTATTGTCACCTCCCATTGATTTTTTTATTTTGATTTTTTTGCCTGCAAAAATGGTTTTACGTTATTTCATATTTTCTTACAAAGGAATGTGGATTCTGGGCTTGCTTGTTATCAGGTGAATATTGACAGATACTTAAATCTACAGGATGGATTGTGTTTTGGCTTGCATTATTTTATTTATATTTATTTATTTATTTAATAAATAACCTGCAAAGTGGTTTGCCAAAACAAAAAACAAAAAAACCACAGCAGTAAAATCAAGAAAAATTGGCTGCATGCAGGGGGTAGGGCAACGGCAAGGCAATGCCTAATTTACTCAGCCTAGTCTCATTTTCTTCACATAGGCCGACTTTCCAGGACCCGGGAAGCCCAGCGGAGGGTAGGGCAGTAGGGTGGTTCATAAAAAACTTTTTTGTTGAAAATGCCTGCTCCAAAGGTCTTATCTTACTAAACTAGGGATTATATAGCTATATCTGAAATTTCATGCATATCAGTTAATATCTTGACCCTGCTCCAGTGAATTGAAATTTCAGCCTTCACGACATAGGAAAACAGCCAAGTAAACAGCTATTTTTGTGGAGGAAGGTCAAGATATTTACTGATATGCATGAGATTTCAGTTATAGCTATATAATCCCTAGTGTTGTAGGATAAAACCTTTGGAGCAGGCATTTTCAAAAAATAAATAAATAATGAACTGCCCTAGTAGGGCAGTAATTGTAATTTGTCACCCCCCTCCATGATGCCACCTGGGGCAAACCGCCCCCCCCTTTCCTACGCCTCTGCCTGTTATGTTCCTATGTTCTATTGGTGGACTTACTAAAGGTGTTCACACATTACACTGAACAAGCATACACTTGTACAGTTATTCACATGTAACATTTAACGAGTATACAGACTGTATATCTGTGTACAAATAGTGTGCACTCTTTCACACAAACATACATGTGTAGAGTCCGTTTTTACCTTTGTTCAGTGTAATTTGTGAACAGGCCTACAGTGGTACCTCGGGTTAAGAACTTAATTCGTTCTGGAGGTCCATTCTTAACCTGAAACTGTTTTTAACCTGAGGTGCCACTTTAGCTAATGGGGCCTCTCGCTGCCACCACACGATTTCTGTTCTCATCCTGAAGCAATGTTCTTAACCCGAGGTACTATTTCTGGGTTAGTGGAGTCTGTAACCTGAAGCGTCTGTAACCCGAGGTGCCACTGTACTGTCTCAGGCAAGTAAAATTACAGGGGGACTCGGTGTGTGGGTGTGTCTGTCCTTAAGTTTTATGAGTCTCCAGGTAACAGTATAAAGTGTCGGGGAGGGTATGATTTGGCTAAAACTGGAAGGAATCAGGGTGGGCTTGTGGATTCCAGAAAGGACACCTTCCTATCTCTTGCTGCCACATTATTTAAGAACTGGTGTGTCTGCTTTAAAATTATTACCAGACTTGCTGTGCAATATGTAAAAATGCCTATATGGCATTGTTTTATGGAGTTATTCAAATCCACTTCTCATACTTTATTCATGCTCTGGTCAGAAACTGCAATCCACAGGAATGGCTGTCCTTTCCACATTGTTCAGAATGTTGGTACAATAGAGGGTTCTGCTAATGAGGTTTAGGTTTGGGAAGGGTGGGGGCTTCTTCAGTTTGGGGCTTGTTGTCAGGAGTGCTGGGGCAGCTGAAGAAACCAATCACGAGAGGGATGGAAGCATTATTTAAAGGTGACACAAGATATGGTCCACCACACTTGACGTTCAAAATGGACAAGGTTACATGCTGAAAGGTAATGAAAAACCTGGCTCAACCGTGCATAATTTAATATATAAACAGCAGTAGCACCAGTTTCTGATGAGGCATGAAATCTTCCCAGAACTGAATGAAGTGCAAAATGATTTGGAGGGAAAATAACATAAAGAGTTATTATGGCCTTGTCTACAAATACTACACTTTTTGTATCCTGCAATCAGCTAAGGCAAAAAGGCAACATAGAAGCTTGCATGCTAATAACTGCAAATGTTGCACAAGTGAGAGCATCTTGATTAAATTTATTAGAAATGTGTTACTAGCATTTTAAGAAATAAAGCATTTATCACAAAAGGATGATTTCTTCAGTTAAGCTCATTAGGAAATCACACATCAATTCATGCATAATTACAGGGGAATTTCTGCCACTCACTACAAATCATTACCATATTAGCTTAAAGTTGAGTTAATTAATCTGTGGTTTCAAATAGGTGGGCTCCTAAATAGGAAGAATTAGCTAATACAAATTATGAGACTATCAATACCACTTCAAAACACTCCCCCACCCCACCCTCAGACAAAGGTGCATCTTTGAACGCCTATGCATGAAAAGCTTGTTCTTTTCAATGAGTACTAAAGCTTTTATTCCTGTGTCAGAATCCCATATTATGGATCCAGTGCCAGGTACTTAATGAATAGTTGACAGTCTGGGCACGTTTACTTGCGCCAGACATACTCATTGTTTTTAATGATCGTTGCAGTTTGAGATTGAATTGAAAGAAAGGGGGAGGCCTGGGAGATGAGGAAGGAACAAGTTCGGAAAGTGCTGAAAACTAATGCCTCAGCAGCAAAGGCAGAAAATGAAAGTGGGCAAAAGGTTTTTGCATCCTCGCACTACAGCTCAACAGGCTCAGAGCTGTTAGAAAGGTTGGAACGGGGGAGAGTTTCCAGACCCACTTTGTCTCTCAGAATTTACTCCCTTTTTTGTACAGAGCAGCATGACACTATCTTTAAAAGAAAGGTCTGGCAACTCACAAGGGCCAGGTCACCATAAAATGTGTGGTTCCTGCCCTTGCTAACCTATGGGAGGGCATCTCTGTGCCCATGGATAAAGTGGAATACTAATAGAGGCAGGCAAGGTGTGTACAAATTTGAGGCTTGCCTGTGCATATCTTGTAGCCTCCGTAAGGGAGGGTGGTGGCTTGTCATTGGTTTACTCCCTATTTAGAGACCTCGGGGAATTTTTGCAATCTCCCAGAAAAACAAAAGGGCTCTGCAAGTTAGAACCAGTGGTAATTACCACAGCCTCTTTAAACTCCCCAAAGCCTGCACTACTTTCTTTAAGGGAAAAGTACATAGGTGGTGCTTTAAGGCGCTATCTGGCTTGGTGTGAGATGTGGAAGAATGAGTCTTCTCCAACCTAGTGCCCTCTAGGCAATTATGAACTGCAGCTCGCATCAGCCCTGGCCAGCAGCACCAATAATGGGGGTTGTAGTCCAAAACACCTGAAGAGAGCACCACGTTGGGGAAGGCATTTCTGTGGTGCCTCAGAGGATACCGAGTACATTCAGGGACCATTACCTGTCCCCTTTTCTACCAACAAACCAATATTTTCATGCAGTGCTTCTGGTCATTGAACTATATTTATAAAGAATGCTTATGGGACTTAGGCATTTTATGCTTCCTTTCTTCCTTGAAAACTGGCATTATTCATTTTGAATGATTAGGATTCTGATGGGTTATCAGACATTTTTCCTCACTGTGTCGAGGACAAGAAGAGATGATATGAAAGGCTTGTGCACTTTCCTTCTTTCTGAATATACTGTTGAGAAACGAATATTATAAATTTGAAGCATTCCAGGCTCAAGGAAGCATTCGATTCATTATGTCATATTTTAACAGGTTCAAACAAAAACCTTTGAGGCCTTGTCAAGGTTCAGGAATAAATGATGCTCCCAAGTTACAAGTCTAAACTGATAGCTGAACAGCAAAAATTTAAGTCTCATATTTCAATTAAGCACTATCCTTTCAAACCACCTAAAAAAACCTCGTAAATGCTAATGATGCAAGGCTACAAATGTATAAATATATACACATATCTCAACATTTGTTGTGTATGTTTAGTAACTCCAGACTTATGCTATGGCCCTCATGACAGCTACTGCAGACTAGAGTTCTGCTTCACACATAATGTTAAACCATGTTTTAAATAAATCTTCTTTAGTAAAGCATAGCTTAGTCTTATATGTGAACTCAGTGACAGAGACCACCCCTTTATGAAATGAAGCCTCTGTATCTGACCAGTCAAGCCCCCTCTGCTAGACTTAATAAGCCAAAAGGATATGAATCAGGAGGGCACATCATCGGGTGTATAGGCACAAGTTCCTTGTCCTCATTCTCAGGATACACAAACTGAAATGGATCACACAACACATCACAGACGGTGACATTAGATACATCAACTGGCGCTGCAACAACCATGGAGCTAAAGTCACTCTGAAGTCAAGTGACTTCACCTTCAAAATGTGCTGCGAGTTGGTGCAAATGTGTCATTGAAAACTCCCAGGATCCTTCCCCTACAATGGGACTCAGTTCTGCTGTCCTGCTGATAAGGAAACTACTGCCTGATCCTAGAACCTAGGTACAGTTCAGCCAAAACTTAAGTTCATAAGGTTAATGCAGTAGGCTTCTGTCTGTGTACATTGCTTTGGGCAGGATATGTTATAAACAACCATTTATTTATTCATTAAAATGTTTAAATCCCACATTTCAGGAATAAGCGAGGGAATAAACATTAAATCATAGTGAAATAATGTTTTCCAAGAAAAGTCAGATTGTTGTATTGGGGGTGGGCAAGAAGACCCACTGGGTAAGGGGTTCCATAGGCTGGAACTCTTAGACATGCATAGCCATCTCCAATAATTTACTAGGGTAAGGATGGAGAAGCTGTGGCCCCATCACCTCTAACCATTTGGCCAGGTTGACTGGGTTGGATGCGTTTTGGAGTCTGACAGGTTCCCCATCCCTATATTAATGGTTCATGAGTGGGTGGGTGGAGTTCACAACCACTATTTCTTATGGGCTCTTAGGAGACACAGGAACCCTAAAAGCACCACTGTTTCCAGGAAACTCGCTATGGAGCATTCTGGCTACAGCTAGGGTGCATTTGAAATATAAATCCTAGGCAAATATAAATCTGAAGACATATGAGACTACCATGCTTGTTAAAGCTAAGCAGGTTTGGGTCTGGGCCAGTGTTTGGATGGGAGACCACCTGGGAACCACATGTATGCTACTGTGGGTTCCTTGATGGAAGAAAGATGGGATATACGGTAAATAGAAGAAAATAAATATGGTTATGCGTAATTCTGAATACCTTGACATATTCTATAGTCAAATGGATCTAACAAATGCCTTAGATTGCCCCCTAAGAAAAAAAAAGAAAAAATAATGAACAAAATCCACATGCTTGTTGACAACAGTTACAAAGCAAACCACGTGATCCCACTAAAACCAATAATGTGTCTTTGTGTGTGTACATTTGCACTTCTAAATCATGTGCATTTTTTCTCCTGGCAACCTTTCCTGCTCCTTGTCAACTTATCCTGATACTTTCCTGCCGTAAATGCTTCTACCTTCCCTTAATATAACTATTCGCTCTTGGCCAAATTTGTTAGCGCATAGAATAGAATTTAACCCCTGGTCACGTTGCATCTTACCTTCATACTATAAGTGCACTCCATTTATCAATGCCGCAACTGCAACATGTATTTGATAAAGCTGGAAAGAGAAGCAATACATCCTAGAATGGAGGACAATGTATTTAACAGAAGAAGGGCAACTTTGGGCATGGGTGATAAAACTGTAATGATTTTATTTTTTTTATGCAATGCTACGAAAGAGGCAGTTCTTTACTTTGTATTGAAATGAATTGGCTTTGCATAATTGATTCCAACATACTGATAGCCTGAGGTCTGAGCTGTTCAAACCCAGAACATATTAGCCATGCTACAGAGACTGAAGAAAACGGTGCCATCTGTTGAAGGTTGGGGAGAGAATAACATTACAGATACACTACCGACTCTAAAAGTAGGGCAGAACCAGTGAAGTGTAGAAGAACCCTTTTCTATATGTATGATGGCTTGCCTATCTCTTTCCTATTTGCCTTATAAATTACTCTTCAGAACCATATGGCTGATACCGAATACTGAGCAGTATAATCTTTACATTTCATCTTCCCCATTATAAGGGCAGTTCAGCAAAGTCAGACTAGGAGGGTCCCGTGGTGAGGGCTGATGTTATGAATATTTCCCCGTAAATAACAAAAACTGAGCAATCATAAAATAAATTACTTTCTGCTTGCCTTTTCATCTGTTAGTTGCCAGTAATTATTAAGGGTTTGTCCAATTCTGCAGCAGTACATGCATCTGCTAACCTGTTGCAAAAATATGGAAAGCAATTTGTAATGCCAGGGAAAAAGACTCGCATCATGGTTGCTGCTGAAAATAAAAAATTCAAAGCTGGCTGCCCATGCATATTGCTGCTTCTGATAAGGAAGCTAAACTTGCCAGGCATAAAGCTTAACTTGCCTTTCAAACTAGAGATCTTCATCTCTTGCTTCCATCAGTCCACTTTCGTAACAGTGTGTGAGTGCAATCTATGGGGTGCCACATAAAGGGCCATTGTACCGTACATACTATTTTGTGGCATTTATATACTGGTGCGCTGAGCTGACTTTAGAAGCTGCAGTGTCAATGCCATAGATTGGGCCTTACTGTGCATTTAGCATTTGCTCCTAAATTGTTGGTGGTGGTGTTGGCATCTGTCCCAATGGTATGCCAAGAGTACTTTCTATAGATGCAGCCGACAGGAGCTGAAACACCAATAAATTTTCTGAATGCACAGGGGGAAATTGCATATGCAAACACAGCTTTCTACAAAGTTATCACCGCTGCAGCATCTCCTGTTACTAAAGAAGCAAGCCATTGTTCAGTTTTTTAAAAGCCTTGCCTCTTTGGCTGTCAGAGCTGTGGCCGAATTAGGCTTTCAAATAAAGTTGTGGCAGCACATGCTCTTTAAGTCAACCATGCACACATATAGCTTGCTTAAATCATAGCTGGATCTAATGATTGTTTCATTAAAGTAGTTTTAAGAAAACTAAATGCTAAATCTGTATTTACTGGTGGAGACAATATAGAAATAACCAGGTAGCATAACATTCCCATGGTAGCATTAAAAGATCTGGGTGATTTCATTGAATTTCTTTATTGCACAGATGTTTTAGTTATTTACATTTAATCTTGTTGTAACAAAGGTTTGTGGTTACACACACACACCACCTTCCTGGATCAAGCCAGTAGTCATATCAAGCTCCCAAATCAACAGAACCACCTGTGGGTAAATTGTATATCTGGGACAGCCTAAAGTAAAATCTTCACATTTGCAAAATAAGTTGACTGTTCATTTATTCTAGTCTAAGTATTTTCATGGGAAACTTTTTAAAAACTGAATGAGGGCAGGTGTAAACTCTAACCACGTTTGAAATCTGTTTGGTCTACTCAGCCATTGTGTGACTGCCAGGAGAGAGTTAGTAGCTCTTCCAAACCTCTCTCTCCAACAAAGTTTATATATTTATGTATTTAAAGGGCAACAAAGAATGCAAAAAGGCAGAAGTAGAGACTGCAACAAAATGTTGCGGTGAAGAATTCATAGGCTACTTCATTCCACTCCCCCTTTTCCATGCAGTTTTCCTTTTAAGCCACCAACATTCTCCCAGCATTTTGTGCCCACTTATTGGATTGGGGGGTGGGTTTTCTCTCCCAAAGGTTTTTTTCTTTCATTCCTTTTTGTGTTTCTCCAAACATTTGTCTTCCCCATATCCCCTCTTGTGTATTGCTGGTACCAGTTTCTCTGTTTTGGGGCAAGTACTTGAAGAATTGAGATCACTATCTGTATATATTGTTATAGGACTGGAGGGGTTGGTTTGCACAATGTCTGTGGGTCCCCTTCAAGCCTAAGATTCTGTATCTGTATGGCTGGAATCTGTAGCAGAAGGAGCCACTGCATTGGTCAAATTGGTCTCTTTGTTGAGATAATGGGCTCAGTCAAGTCAGTTAAGTCTCCTACCTGCATGACTAAAGAGTTAGCAATGTTGCCATGGAAACAACTGGATGGTGATGCTCTTTCAGGAGTTGGTAGGCTTCCTCCACCTCACCTTTCCTGGTTGGAGGCCAAGAAATCTTGTAGATAGGAAGACAGTACCTCAGGAATTAAGTTCCTCCCCCCTTTTAGTCCTGCCTAGAGTTAGAAGTTAGACACAAAAGCTGAACTTGAGCATTGACAATGGCTCTGCTAGGCTCAGTCATATCAGTGATTGTGGCTTCCTTTAAATAGAAGTAATAATCAAATATTTTTACCTGCCACCACTGTTTCAGAAAAGCTGGGGGAGTGAACTCACCTAACCAGCAAATGCTTTTTTGTCCCTTTCTTTTTCTCCTTAAAAAAAAAAGAGAGAGTCATCCTGAACTGCCATTTTGTACCTGGTCCTCTAGCCCCATGTCATGATTGCTGTTATTAACAGTCATTTCAGCTGACTCACTGTCAAACCTGCTGTGAAAGACAAGCCGAACTGCCACATGCCTGGCTCTTGCTAGTCACTCCGAAGAACAATATATAGACCATTTTAGAGGCTCTCAAAGCTGGCCTATATTTTCACCCACTCACCCACCTCCCTCCTTCAGCAATGTCAGCATATATGTGGAAAATCATGACTCAATGCTGGGAGTAAATTGGGGACTTATACCAGGGTAGGCAAGATGTTCCAAAATTGTTCTTTTTGATCGATACATCTATCAGGAAAGGGTCTCTTGAAGCATCGGTTAATTTCTTTTGTTGTAAGGGATTTTTTGCAAGCTAAAGTGCTTTAAAAACTAAACTGAAGAGAAAGAAAGCAATGAGTCATCACATTGTCTTTCCAAGGAGATTCCCTGTTACAAGGCAATGCTGATTGTTTCAACAACCTCTGTGGTTCTTTCAAGGTGTTTCTATAACATGTTAGCGTTCTCTAAGTCTCAGAGTCTAAGAGCTCCTCCAGATGACCTGCTTATTGAGCAGTTTTGCTTGCACAAAGCTTGTGCAGAAGTTAGACTATATCCATCAATATTTGCTTGCAGGGTGCTGATGCATCTTCTTATTAATCATTCCTCCACCCCACAATTTTCTATGCATTTCCCTATCACTTTCCTAAGCACAAAAAGTCTGTTGTTTTCTTAAAGTGGATTTGTTATACTAGGGTAAACGCACTTTAATCCACTTTAATTTCTGGTATGCACTTGAATCCCTTCTGCAAAGCAGTGACAGTCTAGAGCAGGCACCCCCAAACTGCGGCCCTCCAGATGTTTTGGCCTACAACTCCCAGGATCCCTCGCTAACAGGACCAGTGGTCAGGGAAGATGGGAATTGTAGTCCAAAACATCTGGAGGGCCGAAGTCTGGGGATGCCTGGTCTAGAGGCACCTTAAGGCTGCAAAAAGTGTCGTGTGGGGGTGCAAATATTGCTTCAACACATCACTTACCCATCAATTTATCATCTACCCTCATGTAAATTGAATGAAAATGTTGTGTCAAACTAATTATGCTGTTTCCCATAAATTCAGTGCTTATCTTCCAGAAGGAAAGTGCCAGGAGTAGACTTATCAAGCCTTCCATGCACTTTGGTTTTTCTTTTCTCTAAGCAATAGATTTGCCAGTGTTGGTTACCAGGGTGGAGAACGGAGCAGGAAAGATACGGGACAGACAGTGATAGGCACTTTGGGTGGGGAGTACAGCAAGAAAGCTGTAACAAGCCTTCCTAAACTGATCTCTACATTTTCAGAAACCCCAGACCTGTAGTTGTCATTGAATGTGAGATAGCAAAGCACCAACCCTCCATTTTCTAATTTGGAATGATCTTATATTAATAAAAGCTGCCTAGAAGAGGAACTCAGTAGCATCAACCAAAGACCGGACCTGTGGTTCTAAGAACAAAGTAATTGAAAGTACTGGACTCAGTCCTGAGCATGTGTCATGGTCCGATTTATGGGCAGTCAAAGTCCCGGCTGAAGACATTGGGACCGGGGGCAAGATGGCAGGGTGGGAGCAGGAATGGGAGTCTGGAGGCCAGGAGTCTGGAAGCCAAGGGTCAGAGGATCAGAGAGCAGGGAGTCAAGAAGCCAAGGGTTCAAGGGTCAGGAGCCAAGGGTCCGAGGATCAGGAAGCAAGGAGTCAAGAAGCCAAACGCAGCAAGGCAGGAAGCGTGTTGCTGTGGCAAAGAGCCAAAGGGAAATGCTGGCCTTATATCCCTTCCCGGCTCTTGCCACCAGGTGCTGTGTGTTACCAATCGGCCTCATCTGTGCGGCTGCACCTTGCCTCTTCAGGACAAACTTAGGAAAGCCCCAGTCCTGCGAAGCCCTACTTTTCACAGGGCCTGGCTCCTGCACACACTCCTGACAGCATGGATGCCCAGGTCCCTGCGGTGGCCAGGAGTGCATTTGCACAGTTGAAACTCGTTTGCCAGCTACACACATTCCTTGAGATGTGTGATTTGGCCACAGTGACACATGCCTTAGTTACACCCCATTTGGATTACTGTAACACACACTACATGGGGCTGCCTTTGAAAAGTGCTCAGAAACTTCAGCTACCTCAAAGAGCTGCAGTCAGATTGCTGACTAATCCATTGCTACAACAGCCCAACTGACTCCTGGTCTGTTTCTAGGCACAATGCAAAGTGCAGGTTCTGACCTATAAAGCCCTACATGGCTTAGGTCCAGGATATCTGAAATATCATACGCTCTCATGCAAATCTGCCCAGGTTCTGAAATGGGGGGTGGGCTTCTCTCAGTTCCGCCACCCTCACAGGCGCAGGAAAGGGTCTTCTCAGTGGCTGCTCTCAGATGTTGGTACTCGCTTCGTACATAAATTAGACTGGCTCCCTGCCTGTTGTCCTTCTGCTGGCAGGTGAAAACTTTCTTGCTCCAACCAGTTTTTGGAACTGACTGTTTTTAAGGAATGGGCTGGTGCTGTGATGTTTTTACTCTAACAATCTGTATCTTTGAGAGTTGGCATCCGCCTGTCTCGGGTCTGTCTGCACCTTTGGGATGAAGTCAAACGCAGACTTCCTATGGTCAGTTATTCCAAGGTGATTGCAGAACCAAGAAAAGAGCTTGAGTTTTCTCCTTGTTTGTTACAAAAAATATATATCTGAGGCATTTCAGGTTAAACAAGCCCCTAGAGAACTAGCCCATAAAAGCTTTCCTGCTCTTCTGAGAATATGTATTTATTTAGCATGTGTAGATTTCCTCTTAGGCTTCTGTTCACTGGCGGATGAATTTTTGCTGAAGGGAAGAGTTTCTCAACCCTATCATTACATAACATTTTATTCCCTCTTATGTGTTGTTTGGCTCATTTCAAAGGGGAAGGTGTTGGTGCTGGTGTTGAAGACAGGCAAATTGAGCTTAATATAACGTATACAAATATGTGCATCCCAGTTAGAGTTTGCTTGCTTCTATTCAGTTTTGCTTAGCCCCATCCTGGTAGCTGACTGAAAGGTTGCACTGAGAGAGTCAGCCCCAACCTCCCAAGGCCAAGGCCAGAATCAATAATTAGACAGCTCTCTGAGAGGATTGTCTGGAAGAAAAAGAGAGAGCTTCTCTCTTGCTGTTAGCTGAATACCCAGAATAGGCAGAGTTCCCCCCTGGCAGCAACTGCTCCATTATTTTTTGTTATTCATCTCCCCTCTTATTATTTCCCTCTTCCTCAATGTTTCCCCAGCAAAGGCATCTTACCTCCAGCAAAGACATACAAATGGGACAGCTTTCTCCACATGCTTCGCTGCCCTGAGAAAGATCAGGCGGGGATTGTGATGAAAACAGCGCAACTAGACATTCGCTCGCATTTTCCTCCACCTGCTTTTGTTTTGTTCTTTGGGAGGGGGAAAAAAGCCGACCATTTTTTTCAACCGCCCAGTGGGGAACAAGCTGGAGGGCTGCATTTGCACCTAGGCTTGGGAGGGCATCAAAATGGTAGCAGGCAAACGCTGCCAGCATGTGGCACCACCTGGTGGAGACTGCCGCGGTCTGGCTCTAACTCCCTTTCTTATCTTTATTTTAGGGTGGCAGGAAATAAATGGAGTTATTCTACCCCCAAAATGAAATTGCTTACAGCTGATGCAGAGTAATTTTCTAAGAAAGCAGATGGATGGATGATTTCCCTTGCAGAAAACCATTTGGGTGGTGGGGGTGGCCTTCTTTATCTGAATTATTTAGAAACAGTTTCCTCAACAGTATGATCATTGTTCCCTTAGGAGATAATGTGAAAGGCTGCTCCCCTCCCCAACAGGGGTATGACTGGCACCAACACTGCAGTCATTCCGGCACCAGGTCTAAAAATCTGTATAGAATCATACGGTAGAATTTTAGAGCGTACACTCTGGCATTTAATTTTTTTAAAGTTAATTGTCATCTAGTCTGTTTTGTCTATTTTTAACTGTGTCCCTTGTTCTCATTTCCTTTTTTTTTAAAGGAACATAGGAACTTGCCTTATACTGGGTCATAAACATTGGCCCATCTGCCCTGCTGGGTATGAGATCCCAGGTCACTACAAACATGTGGGGGAAGTAGGAGGTTTGCAGTGGGGAAATGGTAGGTGAGAGGCATGCTCAATCCTTCCCCATAGTCCGAAAATAGCTGGAGAATCAAGTTTGGGGAAACACTGCTCTAAACACCAAGAGACAATGGCGTACGTCTCTAGAGGTGAAGTCAAACTGCTGTGTGAGCAGCACTGAAGTGACTTCCTCAGGTCCTGGCTGCTCAGACCACAAGACACCAATGGAAAGAGCACTAATCACAGGATGAGTGCAAGAATGTTCTTTTAGACAGGGTGTTTCTGTAAGCACTGCACCAACTCATGGGCAAAGAGGCAAAATTCATATTATCTATTAATTTCCTGAGATCTATTGCAATGAGCCATTGTGCCCTGAAAGGTATGCAAAGATCCATTCATCTGAAAGATCATTAATTATATACGGACTTTCATAAATGCACCCCCTGGCTTCAGAACTACAAATGATTTTAGATGCTTGCTAAAAAGCATCCTTCCAGAAGACTTTCTCATCCTTAAATCAAATTTGTGTAATGCAGCTTCCCTATATAATGAGAGAAGTTCTTGGCAAAGTCTATTAGCGTACTGATTCAGATAGAATTTCAAAATTACATTCGGTCGTAACACAGTAACCATTGGAAACCTAGATCTTTTCCCCACAGGAGCATGACGTGACTCACTTCCTCCTTCGCAAATCATATAGGAGATAATGTCTTTAGAAGGAAGCAGTGAATAAAGGACAGAGATTTCAAAGATGAGTCCCTCAGCCTGGTTAGTAATACATTCAAAAGTCAAGATACAAGCATTCTTGGACTGACAGATAGACATCTCTCGCACAAAAAAGGTAGCAGTTGCCACGGTTGAATGCTATGAGCCATTATATGTGTAGGCAGATTTGCTCCCACTGCATAGTTTGACTCTAGGTTGTTGCTTCCAGGAGGAATATTGAGAGTCTTTGGATACACACAGTGCATGTGTGTATAAGATATTTGTATCAGCTAATAGAAAAATAATTTGGAATCACTATCTTCTATAGGATGTCATTCTGGATATTCAAGAGGGTGGAAATTTGTCCATAGTTACACAGGATATACTTTTGTTGACAACTGACTGTATGGGGAGACAATGGAGGAGTATGCCTTTGGGAGTGAGGTCAAGCTCTTGGACAATTACAGTGCCTGCTGTGGCTGTAGAGACCGATATGGAAGAAACATGTTTTGTTGCAGCTGGGGCAGATGATTGTGTCTGGTTTTGCTGCTACAGGTGCAGCATGGCGTTTCTTCTCTCTGTGCTTCTCCTAGCAGTCATTCCTCCTCTGGTCACTGCTATGGATACACAACTTGACTGTCCGTCTCCAAGCACTGCAGTCGTCTGCAAGGGATTCCCACATGGTGGGGTTGATGTTGACAGCCTTCATATCATGTTTGCAGACATAGGATATAGATACTGTCAGATCACTGTTTCATCTAGCTCTGTATTGTCAACACTGACTGGTAGTGATTCTCCAGAGTTTTGCACAGAAGTTTTTTCTAGCCTTATCCAGAGATGCTGTGGAGATGCTTGGGAGTTTGGGCGTGCAAAGCTTGTGCTCTACCACTGAGCTATGACCCTTTGCCTTATGCAGATGCACAGGAATGGGGATCCAAAGATGCCCTTCTCTTCACAGAAGGTGCATTTATTTGGAAATATGGAAATGGTGTTTCACTAGAATGCTGTGAAATAGAAACTAAGCGGAAGAGCCCTTACTGGTGAGTGGTGGAACCAGCAACAGCCCTTACTGGTCAGTGAAGAAACCAGCAACAGGAGAAAGCTCAGCTCCCTAGCTGACAGGCTGGCCTGCTGTCCAACTTTGGATTGCCCTTGAGCATGGTCCAGAAACTGTAGCTTATCCAGAACACAGCTGCCAGGCTGTTGACCAACACCATGAAGCAAGTTCAAGTGATACCTACCATTTAAAGATCTGCTTCCTGTTCGCTACTACACCCAATTTAAAGAGCTGACTTTGGTCTATACAGCTCTGTACAACTTAGGCCCCACGTACATAAAGGATCATTTCCTTTATTACCAGCTGCAGGGAAGTTGCTCCTTTGTGTTTGTATGGAGATTTTGGGAGGTGAAATGGATACTCCACTTTGCCCCCACATATCCCATGGTGTTTTGTTACTACTAGCACAAGGATGTCTCCAACACAAACCTTTAAAAACGAACACTATGTTTCCCCCATTGTCAAAGAAAATGCCCCTCCATCCCTTGTCACCTTCCATCAGTCTTCTTAATCACAGATACCTGGCAGAGATTCCACATTCACAACTGAATTATTTGCTTTTCGTTATTTGTACATGATTAAGATCTCAATCTTATGCACACTTTCCTGGAAGTGAACACAATGGGACTAAACGCAATGGGACCTACTTCTGAAATTCTATTTGCACTGTAAGGCTGTGCACTGTACTGTAAATGTGCAGCAACTATTTGGTTGGTTTCCTGTTTGATGAAATCTTTGTACCCAGCCCAAAGCAGCAAGAGATCTAGAGAGCTGTGGGAGAGCCAAAAATGAAAACCATGGCTAGCTGTTGCCTAGCTGGCTTGTCACAAACACAATTTGGCATGCCTATCCTCTGACCTCTTCGCTAGTAAACAAGCAGGGCTGGACTTTGGTCTTTCATATTTCAACAGTGCCCCGTGCACGCCCGAAAATTGGCACCCCACCCCCGCCTTCCTTTCTGCTCAATTCACTACATCATAGTTGAGGTGCCCTGCGGCACCTCCTAGGTTTGGTTCCCATTGTGGTGGGATGGAGCTGCCGCCCTAAATTCGCATCTGGGAGGAACTTGGTCACAACTTGCTAGAAGTAGGAAGGGAATAGAGTAGCTTCTGGCTTTTAACAAACACGACAGGGACATCCTGTTCTAGAGTTCAGTTACCACCATAGATAAGATGACACAGGCAGGCACACACACTCACTGTTACTGGTGGCTGTGGGTGCAGGCACCTGAATTTCTTCATACTGCAGGTGCTTCACATTCCTCCAGAAACCTTCAAAGATCTGCTGCATGTGCAATCAAAGCAGAAAGATTGGCGTCTTGGGGCAATGAATGAATGAAGGGTGGGGTGATATGCAGGAGTTCCTAGACATGGCAATGGGCTTTTCTGAAGGCCCTCTCCGCCAGGGCCTGGCAAACGCCCCACAATGGCATCTTGAATCACTAGATTTGAGTGCCTACCACATTTCAGGGTATTTGCATTTATGTGCAGAAAAGGTGTTTGTGTATGTATGTGGTTGTAGATATAGAGCTTGGCTTCCAACAAGCCCCTTCCTTTCCCACCTTAAGTTCAGGACATCCTGAATACTGGAAGGAGGACAAAGCTGCTGCTATTCATTTCTAAATAGCCTGACTGAAGGAAGAAGGAAGGGTGACAAAATAGTTTTGTGTGGCTAAAAACAGTATTATCTGCGAGGGTGAGAACCGTTCTAAACCTAAAACTCCACAAAACAAAGGCTCAAGATTCACACTTTTCGCTCTGTAATTTACCGTAAATGAGTCTGAGTGTCTTGGGAAGGGAGATAAAAGTTTACACTGAGCATTTCTTTGCAGGGAGTTTATGGGGTAAGCCTATTTCAGTATTTTAACATAATGTCTGCAATGTGATATAAGAAGTGGGACAATTCA
Organism: Zootoca vivipara; assembly: GCF_963506605.1. Classification (NCBI taxonomy): domain Eukaryota; kingdom Metazoa; phylum Chordata; class Lepidosauria; order Squamata; family Lacertidae; genus Zootoca; species Zootoca vivipara. Next base: position 39,629,208 of record NC_083284.1, read on the forward strand.
ATCAGTTTTGTTCCTGATTATGGCTTGTTAACTTATTTTTAATTTTCTTACCCTTTTTTAATCCCCCCCATGAATTTCTAAAATGGAAAAACTCTGATCTAAGCTTGTCACACTGACTGATTCCCTATTCTTCCACAAAACTAGAATATATTCTCCCTAATCCCAGACACAGCAGAGCCTGTTTATGATTACTCACTGGTGTGATATACTCTGCACATGAGCAGAGACTATTGTTTCACATTTTCAGGACTGAGCCATGCATGGCAAATATATTCTGCTGTACCCTGATCTGATCTGGCTCAGTTTTTCAGTGAGGAGATCATGGCACTCTGTGTATGTGTAGTGGCCAACTTTCCCAAATAAGTGTTATGCAAGTCCTATTATAGGGACACGGGTGGTGCTGTGGTCTTAACCACAGAGCCTAGGGCTTTGCCGATCAGAAGTTCGGCAGCTTGAATCCCCACAATGGGGTGAGCTCCCATTGTTCGGTCCCAGCTCCTGCCCATCTAGCAGTTCAAAAGTACGTCAAGTGGAAGTCGATAAATAGGTACCACTCCTGCGGGAAAGGCCACTCTGGTTCGCCAGAAGCATAGCTGCCAAGTTCTCCCTTTTTTTAAGTGAAATTCCCTTATGCTGAATAGGCTTCCTCGCAAGAAAAGGGAAAACTTGGCAGCTATGCAGAAACAGCTTAGTCATGCTGGCCACATGACCCGGAAAAACTGTCTGCGAACAAATGCCGGCTCCCTCAGCCAGTGAAGCGAGATGAGCGCTCAACCCCAGAGTCGTCCACGACTGGACCTAAAGCTCAGGGGGACCTTTACCTTTACCTTTAAGTCCTATTATGAGAGAAACAGTAAGGTGAAAAATTGCAGTCCTGCCAACTCTAAACGTCATTAGCCACCACTAAACACTTAACTAGTAGGACGCTGAAAGTGAGCGGGGGGGGGGCGACGATCAAGATGTTAATCTCAGTGTAAAATATCTAAGATGTGTAGCTGTCTCTCTCTTGTTACAGTTACTAGACTAGCATGTAGGCATTTGGGTGTGGGTTGGCTGCAATGTTTCCCTCACATTTAGCGTAAATGGGTAAATGTGAAGTTTCTCCTCTAAACTCTGTTTTCCACTTAGCAAACAAATATTGCCTGAAGAGAGGGCAGTTAAATTAGGAAAAGCACACATCCTGTTGCCAGGTCAACCACATTTTTGATTGGTGGGTGTCAGTGATTGCGTTAGGGAATAATATGCAGTGATGATAGACACAAGCTGGAGGCTCTTCCTAGCAGGGTAGGAGGGAACAGTTACAGAAAATAGTGCCGTTGGCAACCACAACCTGAAATCTCGGCTCTTTTATTACTACGTATGCATGCCTCTGTAAAAGAGGGAAAATTATTAGGAGGATCAAAAGCCAAAAACCAGCTCTTAATTGTATTTCAGTTTCCCGGGGTTATGTAAAATAAATTATCAGATTCCACTGATGATGAGATCAAAGTGGTTGCTGACTGTTTCCTTGCATTTAGAGTAACTAATTTGCTGCCTTTGCCTGCTCCATTTTAGCACTGCACCCAAACCCCACATTTCCCAGTGCAGAACTGTGAACATAGAGCTTCTATATATAACATATACGGCAATATACCCCACCTTTCTTCCATTAAGGTATTCAAGGCAACGCACCTGGCTTTCTCAGGTGGTTACCCATCCAGGCAGTGAGCAGCCTGCTCATCCTCACCAAGACTCTTGCATCATGTATCTTCAAACACATCTATGAGCAAGCGTCCTCATAAACAATGAAAGGGCCATCTTGTGTGCATGAAGGATTGCACCAGTGAATACAGATTCCTTTAAAAAAATGAAATGTTAAATTAACGGGTGCTAGAACAGTGAGCTATAATTGGTGATGGACTATGCGTATTGTCATCATGTCTTGTTTGAGAACTTCCCTGGTACCATCATGGTCATTAACAGAAACACATAATTTCCCTGGAGGGACTCCCGATTTAATTTTACCAGGAATGTGTAAATAAACCCTTCTCCCCCCAAGTCCCAATTCCCTCCTCGTCCCATGCGCCGCCAGCCAGCCCCACCCGCGTGCACGCTCCCTTCCTCTCAGACCAACCGTCTCTCCTGGTCCCCTCAGTGCCCGACCTACCTCTGGGCTGATGTAGGAGACGAAGGGGGGCTTGGCCGGCCTGGCCCCCGCGCCGCTCCCCGCGCCCAGCATGTCTGGCCCCTGTGAACTGGCGGCGGCACTGCCAGGGCTCCGGCCGGTGCCGGTGGGCGGGGGCGGTGACTGCGTCGGCAGCTCCTCCCAGGAGGACTCCGCGTCTTCCTCCAGCGCCGCCCTGCTTCGCCTCACGTAGTTAATCCCTCCCATCACAGCGAGTGGCAAGAGCCTACAGTCCCGGCGGTGCACGTGAGCCTCCAAGTCCCAACGGCTGTCCGTGGGGCACATGCGCAGTAGCGCAATCCCACGGACACAGGGACTGGACGCAGAGACACTTGGATATTATTATAGAGGATAGATAAACTGTAGGGTAGGGTAGATTATGAAAACCTTAGATCTACAAGAGGGGCCTGCAATAAAATTACACAGTATAAGGTTCTCAAGTTCAATTTCAGCCAACCAGTTGTGTCCTCTTCAAGGATATGCCATTCCATTATTCATCCAACAGTCAGTCAGTATTCCTTCCCAATGAGAATGCTCAGAATTTATTGGCCTTTAGGCTGGAGGGCAGGCTTTTTGATTAACGCTTCTTGTTTTTTGTACTTCTGCATAATTGTTGGTTTCCCCAACCCCACTGATGCCTTCCATGTGTGTAGAGCAAACAGACCAGCACTTGCAGGATGGAGTTCTCTATTAGTATATATCAGGGATGGGGAAGCATTTCCAGGCTGAGGGCGACATCCACATTCCCTTCTTGGGGCCACAGGCTAGTTTCTACACACATTCACACTATCAGCCCCTCTCTATCCTCCATCCAGGCATGCGAGAAACATTGTAAGTGTGGAAGACACGTTCTAGCCAGGCAAGAACACTCAAGCAGCATGCAAATAAGGGCTGGCCTGGTTGTGTGTTTGGGAAGGTGGTGTGCCTGGGGAGGGAGAGCAGCCTGAGCAAAGTCCTAAGAAGCAGACAGAGAGATCTGGAAAGCCCCACGTGGCCCCAGGACCGAGGTTCCCCACTTCTGGTATCTGCAAAGATTGTAACAGAAGCCTTTGAAGGCATACCAGGGACAAAGCTTGACAAGAAGCAAGACGGAAATGCTTGACTTCACCCAGATACAATTACCACTCCGTGACTAAACTGTGTAACGATGCAGTTTGCACAATTATCAACCCCACATTTACCCTATGTGCAATCACAGAACATATTATAAAGGGCAGTGCTATTTTTTTAGGGGGTACTCAAGGGTATGCAGTAATGGCACCTCTTTTTTCTGTTGTCAAAAAGTGTGGCACCTACTGTTACAACTTCATGGTGAGTACAGGCACCTATTTTTTTAGGGGGGAAAGCACTGATTAAGGGTAATGATATTAAATATACCATGGTGAGGAGGATCTAGCATATTTCATGGGGAAGTGTGCATAATGGGACAAAACATTGCATTTATGTACCTGGATTCAACCAATTCCAAAAATTCCTGATGAAACATCAGCCAGGGCTGCTATAGAATAAAAGTATGTATTTCCTAATAGGCTGAGATAAACAATAACATCTTCACAAGGTTCAGTGTTCTTTAACTTATTCATAAATGAGCCAGAAATGGTCAATCTATTTCCTTCAAAGATGTTAAGGTCATGCATGTCATGAAATGAATTGGGGACAGAATTCCCCCTCCCCACAAGTCTGGCATATTTGGTTCTTCTTTTCTTTCGTCCAAAGGAAATAAGGTACTTAAGTCCCCACAGGATAGAGTGTTGGCTCATTCCATTTGCTGTTCTGTTAGGATCAGCCATAATAGGATTCTTGTGCTCTTGTACAGAGAGGGATTGAGATGTCTCCCAGGAAAGACTCTTCCATTGACAAACACTTAGATGTTCAGAATTAATTCTGACAAGAGAGTTCCAGTTTCAGTGGCTGAGTTCAGCAAAAAAAGAGATTAAAGAGGAAAAAGAAGTAAATCCACTTACAAAAACTTAACCACAATTTGCTTGGCTCAGGGATACAAACTGGGAAAAGAATTTTTGCATGACTCTATTGTGATACTACCTCTGTGTTCCAAGTACTGGCTGCAATCACTGTCCTGAAGGATATGCCACTTCTTTCCTAGCCTAGTGCGTCAGTTTCTTTCTTAAACTATTTTTTCTCATTGCTTTTTGAGTCCAGCTTCCATCAGCTTGGTTAAGTTGAGGCTGTAGGGCACTAGGAAAGATAAAGGCACCTGTGGATTTGTGCATCCAGAAATGGCATTAGACTTTTTTATTATAAGTGTTTGCTTCTGGTTGATAGGTAACAGCACTTATCCTGCTCTAAAGGACCACCAATCTCTTGCACACAGCTTATGTGAAATTCCAGTGCATTAATTTGTTTCATTGATTGCTGTGTCATGTGTCTGTTTCAAGACCAGAGATATCAAATGTGTTGCAACCAATTTGAGTATTTAAAAATCAGAGTGATGGTTTTGACTCCTAAATCTGAAGTCATTTAGGAGCAGGGTATCTGAAGGACCACCCACTCTCCATATCAACCTGCCTGACTGTGAAATCAGCATTTAAATCCATTTTCAAAGTGCACTTGTGGGTCCCTACCATTCCTCCTATAGTGCCAGTGAATGTTCTCAGTTAATACCCCCTGAAAAATCCACAATGCATGGCAGACTGTTTGCTCTCTTGCTTAGTTGCATCGGCTTAGCCTCTCCTACATTTAATATGTTCTCTTAAATATGTCTACCTTTTGGATGCCAGAATCGGACACTCACCCTTCCATTCTGAACAAACGAGAGGGGCAAAGAACTTCTCTCTATGAGAGAACACAACCGCAACCAAAAGAGGTGCCTTTTCCTCATTGAGGAGGTAGGGCAGAGCATTCTAAACTTTTCAAGTTGGCGGCACATTTGGGGGGCATGCATCATTTTGTGACACAATAATTCAGTTTTACTAGCAGACTGAAGGTTAAACTAACCTTTTACAGCCCCAGGCAGCCAACACGACACACTAACATGTCACAACACAAAGTTTGGAAAGCTCTGAGGTAGGGCATACTTTTTGTCTCTTTTTCTACCATTTTATATTTGGCAGCCATTTTGTATTATGCCACACACCCACAGCAGCCATTTTGTGACTGGTGCCCACCCACTCCAGTTTCTTAAAATACCAAATGTAACTTCTTGTTGTGGGCAGCCATCTGTCTTGGGAGCAGTGTTTTTTTCTGGTGGTACTCAAGGGTACACAGTACCAGCACCTTCCCCCCCCACCCAAAAAAGGAAAAAAATGGAGAGGGGCAGGACACAAGGTGCATTGGAGTCTCCCTCCTTTACTCACCCCCTCCCTCCCCAGTGCCACAGTCCATTCCCCTCATGCTGAGGGAGGGCAGACAATTTCCCAAGGAGGAAGGCAGCAGAAGCCCCAGCAGGCATGCATCTTCACCTCAGAGCTGCTCCCTCAAGCCTGCCACTGCAACGTCTCCTCCCTACTAGGGCTGTGGACAGCAGCTTGAGACCCCTTCCACCCACCAACTGCAGCTTGAACCATATCACATGGGGATGGGAAGAGGAATCCATGCTGTCGTCTTCCTCTTGTCTCCCCGGGAGCAACTCTGCCGGAACTGCGAAGCAAATGGCAGCCTGGGGTGGGGTGGGGTGGCTGGGGGTGGGGGGAAACAAACCAGGCACCCACCAGAGTGTCTGAGGAGAAAACGGGAAGGGGAAGAGAAATCCAGCTCCATTAAAGAGCAGCTGCTTCCTCCTCAGGCTCACTCCGCTTCCATTTCATTTGCTCACTCCTCTAAATAAAATTATAAAAGTAAGTTTTCAAAATAATTCGAAGGAATAAGCAAATCTGTTGGGAGGGAAACTCTGCCATAGTATTCTCTGTACACTTTAGAATAGTTTTTTTAAAAAATCCTGTTGCAAATTATCCGTCTCTCTGGGTGTTTATTAAAAATAGCCTATGTTCACAGAAAAGGAGTATAAAGATACTGCTCTGAGACAAGACACAACACAGTTGCCATAAATTCAGGGGGTGGGAAATAAATAATGTTAACTGTTTGAACATGTGATTTAGCTTGGACAGTTCAATGTGCAAGTTAAAAAAGCGAATACAAATTAGTCATAAAACGGACCCATCTATTATTCACTGAGTTTGCTGTGCTGTCATGAACTGAAATATGTTTTTACTGGAGTGAGTGCTTTTGCATCAAGGGAGATATTAAAGCAAAGCTTTGCTTTGCTCCTCAAAGGTCTTATTTTGTCTTTGATTTGCTACCCTCAATACTATTAAAGAGCTTTGGGTCAGAAATGAAAATATCCCTCATAAAACAAATTGGGATGGCAGCCTGTGTTCACATCCTAACATTTTTTTTTCCAATATCCTCTGCTGCATGTTAGAACAGCTACTTTACAGGTAGGCCTCAGTCTTCCAGAGAATTGTCTTGATAGATGTATTGCTCAGAGCAACATCTGTAATTTATGAATATAGAAAATCCACATACTCTCTCATTGTCTTTGTGGCACAGATGTGCTTTGGGCCAAGTGAGATGCTTGGATAATGGAAAGGCAGAGTGCTAATAAATCTTTCAGCTATGAAGGCAATGCTTACATCTTCCCTTTAAAATAAATCCAAAGCTAAATTCTAAATCACATCTTTAGAGATCACTGGTGCTGTTTCTTCATGTTATTGCTATTGTTATATTGAATGTTTGCTTTGGTAATATGCGGTAGCTGATGTTTGATTCAAAATGGATCTAATTAAGCCAAGAACATCTGACATTTTTCACAACCAAGAATAAAACTAGTAAATCACGAAAATCCTATAAAAAGGAACTATACTGCTCTGGATGAGGTGTTGGAATCATTTAAGTTACTGTCTGAGATAACAGCAGAATGGCTGGAACTATTACAATATGCTGTGAAAAATTCTTCGCTGGTATAAATAACGTGATCCCAATCTGTGCAGACTGTGAAGAAAATTAAGAACATAGAGATTGATGCACCGGAACAAGGCAATGATCCATCCAGTTTCATATCCTGCTTCTGACAGTGGCCTAGGCATGATGATCAGAGGAAGAAATACACACAGCCAGTTGTGGGATACTGTACCAGAGGGAGACATTTTTTTCTTAAACCCAGCTGGTGATCAGTATCAGCTTTAAAGCCTGAGGATTGATGACAGTTGTAAATTTCACCCTAGCTGGTGCAACCAAATTGGATTGCTTCTTTCTGTCCCCAACCTGCCCTTCACCTGTCCTCCTCAGAACTACCATTCCGTTGCCTGTAGCTAAAGATGTCGACTCTTTTTTCATAGATGATGTCCCCAGATAGATTTTTCGATTTCACTGCCTCACACAAGTTCTCCACCTATTATTTTTTTTAAGATGAACTGACTGGTAGTGATAGTCTCCTTGGAGTGAAAACTGAAATAGTAATAAAAAACCCTTCTATGAATCACAGCATTTGTAGGCCCTCTTTTCTCATCCCTCTGGCAGCCAGCAAATGCTCCCCTTACAAGGGGCATGTGGAGATGGAGCTCCAGTGTTAGCATTGCTGCTACCACAGAGCATTTTGGTGGCCTAGGAGAAGTTTCTCAGGTGTGAGATGGAGGAGGAACAGGTGTGAGATGGAAGAGGAACAACAGAGAGTTACATATCTGCTGCCCACTTTGTCCTTAACCCGAAATGTATAACAAACAAACCCAGGTTGTAACTTTTCTGTGGAGACCTAAACTGCTCATACACAGAGGACATGCTATTGCCTTCCCACCATGTCAGGACTTTTCATATGACATTGTTATGATTTGTGGGCTCGATGAACAGCGTCTCTGAAACTGTGACTGCTTGATTGAAGATACCAAGGGGACTGTAGGAGGGACATTTTTTGTTACCACCAATTCTTTCGTTTTTAGTATTGTTGTCTGATAGAACCAGCCACTTTAAAAAGTCACTGAATTTTAGATTTATTCAGAGTATAGCACAGTGCTTTACTCCAAGAACAAAGATAAGTGCTTGCCTGGAAGTAATGGAACAATCTATGCAATCATGTCTAATAATGGGAACTGTATCATGTGAGACATAGCTTCCATATGAAAATAGGTAGACATTTTACATTATGCACTTATAGACTTCTTAACAAGTTGGAGAACAAGCCAAACATTTGATCAACTTCGATGGGGTCCCATGGCATGGCTCACCAATAACAGTTGAAATACTGTTTTTTTATTTTAAAAAAATGTATTTCCCCCTATGGCTCAGAAAGCATGTTTAAAATTTACATGTCATAAATATGTATATTTTTTCTGTCGAATAACCTTTCATTGTCAAAATATTAAAATTTCCATAATTCCAAAATTCAGTTCACATTACCGAAGTAGTGAAATTCAATTCCCAACTAATAACAGTGCCAGCATAGGAAGCAATAATAGGTAAAATATTCAGTATTAGCAACAGATTTATTCCATACCAGCTCTGTGGGAAAATAGGTGCAGTTATCTCAACTGCATAAAAAGGCTATCACAGATAATCTATTGTAGACTTCTCTTATCCCCACGAAAGCACACCCATCCCATGCTCATATAGGCTAGTTCAGGCATAGGCAACCTTGGCTCTCCAAATGTTTTTGAACTACAACTGCCATGATCCCTAGCTAACAGGGCCAGTGATCAGGGATCATGGGAGCTGTAGTTCCAAAACATCTGGAGAGCCAAGGTTGCCTATGCCTGGGCTAGTTAATCAATTGGTAAGCTTTCCCTTGATATTTACCATTTCTCTATGTTATTGTTTATGGGTCGTTTGACAACCTCAGCAGTAGTACCACAGTCAAGACAGTCCCCATCATGTTACCTGCATGAAGGGTTGTACATTTTATTTATTTTTATTTGCAAGTCATTTCTATGCTGAAAACATTATTACTGGGCAGTGCAGCTGTGATCACAGAATTGTAGAGTTGGAAGGGACCCTGAGGATCATCTAGTCTAGCCTCCTGCAATGCAGGAATATGCAGCTGTCCCATACAGGGATCGAACGTGCAACTTCCAAGTGGGAGATAACCAGTGCATGCACCACTCTGGTGAGACAGTAGGGTCTCTGCGCCAGTGTATCAGGTGGAACTGGTAGACAGCTGACTTGGACACAGAACTGACCTGTGCCTCCATGGACAGCTGTGAGTCCAAAATGACTCCCCACTTGTGCACCTGATCCTTTAGGGGCATGGTTACCCCATTCAGAACCAGGAAATCCCTCACAGAACTTCTGTCTTTTCTGGATTCAACCTCAATCTGTGACCACCATTCACCCCCCAACTGATTAATGTTTCAGAGTCAAATGGGGCCACAAAATCTGAGTTGCCTTTTAAGTTGGCCGCTTAAGTCACTCTTTCCCCCACTTTAGACTGGGACTCTGATCATTCTTGGGCTGCATTCAGATCCCACTTTATTCCATCTTCCCAATGTTTCCTTATGTGCTAATTTTCACATTTTATGTAATTTCTGACACACAGCAAATGCCAATTCTGGAAGTCTAGTGGAATCTAGCAGACATTTAGCATTTGTTCGTGTGTTAATTGTTTCCATAAAAAAAATGTTTGCAATCCTGTTAGCTCAGAAAATGGTGGGAGTTTTGCATTGTAATTTTCCCTGTGGTTTTCATGATCTGACCACTGCTCATGTGATGAAATTTTTGATGGTAGCATGGCATAGCATACAGGCCTTTCTCGTGGTTTATAATTTAGTGTGACGTGGCAGTATATTGATTTTTTAAAGTACTGCAGTGTAAAGGGAACATTCAAAATTGGGACAGAAGTGCTAGCATTATTACCAGTAAAACTAATGTATTAAACCTCACATGTGAATAAAGGCTCAGTTCATAATGCTTACAGATGTTGGATGACTCTGCGGAACCTCCAAAACAGCAGAGACAAAGCAGGATAAGTGGAAAACTTACATTACCATCAGAATCGTAGTTCACTCTGGATGTGTATGCATCTAGTTTTTCTCTCTTATTCATATCAATATCAATTACTGTAAATTATTCACACACACTTCTAGAGACCTGCAAAGCCCTAAATGATCCCAGATACGTGAACACACAGCAATTCCCTGTGATGTATCATGACGTACATGAAAGGTCAACCCCCATTTCTGTTCTGCTTATCCTTGAGCGCCATTTGAACAATCTTATTGTACGAAATAACCACAAGTGTCAATCTCTGGTATTTCACCTAAAAATTTAATAAGGCTTTCCTGAGACAGCCTCCCTCAACTGTCAAAACCTTAACAGTGCTGAGCAATGAGGCCTTGAGGGGTTTGAGGGTATACGTTCCTCAGCATAGGTGCAATCGTTACTATGTCAGGCCCAGACAGAATCAGCTTAGCAAACATAAAAATGTGCTGTCAATTTTTAAATATCCTAAGAGAAAAATTACACTTTCTCTTCCCCCACTGTTTTTGCAGCCATAGTTCTTCACTAGCTTCTCCTGTTAAGAAAGCATTGGCTGCACACCATACCTATAACAAAAGCAGGAGGCAAAAGTATGAAATATTCTTCAGTGGTCTCAGCACTAGACACAGACTACTACCCAGGCCCTTGCACTCACCAGACTTATCACAGGCAGCAAGTTCTGACCTTAGAGAGAATTAAGAAATTGTATGGCTAGGACCAGGTCTACCACAAAAGTGAGTTGCTTAAGAAAGTGACATATTGTACACAACTGCTGGCTTTGTGGGTTGGTCACAGGGACCTCATTTACAAAGGACCTCTTTGTGCAAACGGTAGTTTCTGAGTGTGTTCTGGGCTGCTACCAGGGGCGCCAAGTTGTGTTCAACATTGGGTGGGGGCCGTCACACTTGTGTGACATCGCGTTGCATCTCTGACAGAGATTGCCAGTGTGCCTTTCTTGAAGGTGCTCTGTCGATCTTCAAAGGGACATGCCAGGTTCACCCTTCCCCGTCTCTGGGGGAGATTGCCAGCATGGAATATTTTGGGGGCCCACCTCCTTCCTTGAAAATTTGGGGGTCTCTCGGCCTCTCCCCCCCCCCCATTGATGGTGCTCCTGGCTGCTACTATTTTGGAAGTAAGAAATGAAGACCTACGGCTGCTTCTATTTTATGAGCAAGAGCAGGCCCGGCTCGTCGTAGACCCCCGGTGGCGCAGTGCACCATGGCGCGGGGCTGGTAAGCTGGGCGCCGGCCTGGGAAGGAGGGCGCCGAAACCAATTGCGCCCTGCGAGGGCGGGGCGGGCGGCGGAGCGATCTCCGCCCCTCAGCACCAGGGCGCGCGATCTGCTCAAGACGGCCCTGAGCAAGAGGGCAACCCCCAGTGACCAGGTATCAAGATAACAAATGAGATAAGCATATTTGTTTATAGGGTTACATAAATATGTATTTTATTTGTTTTATTAGAGCAGCAGCTACAAATGTAACAAGGGCACAGCAAAAGGCATTGTATATCAGGAGCTAAATCCCAGTGGGGAAAATCCTGTAAGAATTTGCACCTCAGTAGCTGAATCGTAGCAGTGATAAACCCGCAGGGCAGCCTTAGGGGGGCCAGAGAAAATCACAACTAGAAGCCTAGATTTAATCTCACGTTTCAAGTGAATATTAAAACAATAAAAAAAACCAAACACCGAATTTGTAATTCCACACAGTTCTAAGTGTGAAAATCAGCTTTAAATTAAAAGATGTAGACTTAACTTTCTGCTCAAGTGTAGACTTTAATCCAAGCTAAAACTTTCAGCTTTCAGTTCAGTTTAAAAATGAATGCAACTAAGATAAGAACAATTAAAGTGTCAGCTTTCGGTTCTAGGCCTTGTTGACATATCAAAAAGGAACAAATCACCAGGTCTAATTGCTACCAGCTTTTCTTAAAAAACTGAAATGAAAATTTTTTGATCTTTTAACAAAAATGTGCAACTTTGTCCTAAGAGCAGCCTTCATACCTGAGAACTGGAAAAAAGCCAATAGAACAATGAGAGAGAGAGAGAGAGATATCCAGGAGAGATATGGGAAATTACAGGTCAATTAGTTTAACATCTGTTCTGGGGAAAAGAGTGGAAAGCATGATTAACAATAGAATTACCAAGCATTTGGAAAAACAAGTCTTGCTGAAAGAGAACCAGCACGGCTTCTGCAAGAGTAAGCCCTGTCCAGGGCCGGCTCTAAGGCAAGGCTGGGTGGCGCAGGGCGCCACTTCACGGCTGCGCCCACCAGACAGCCGCGGTGGGAAACGGGGGGGGCGCCGGAGCGATCTTCGCACCACGGCGCCCGGGCGCCCGATACGCTTAAGACGGCCCTGGCCCTATCTAACTAACCTTTCTGCGTTCTTTGAGTGTGTCAGTAAACGTGGGGTGCGGTGAGCCAGTCTATAATGTGTAATTAGACTTTTGAAAAGCTTTCTTAAAAAGCCCCACACCACTGAGCAGTATGTCTCTGAATACCAGCGGAGAGAGTGCTATTGTGCTCATATCCAGCTTGTGAGTTTCTTATAGGCATCTAGTTGACCAATACGAGAACAGGATGCTAGACTGGTTGAAGCAGGGCTCTTGTGTTCTTATGAGAGTCCCAGTGTACCTTCAACCCCAATTTGCCATATTAAGATTTGGTTTTGAGATACATTTGGTACATTCAGTTAAAGTCTCCAGAAAGATATGATGCTGGGGGATTTCTTGCATCAGCATCACAATAGTTTTGATGAACTTTGTGTTTATAAAATGTGCTATACTCCCTCCCTCTACACAAACTGAAAAGCAATCAACGTGGTCACTCTGGACCTCAGGATGGTAGATAAAAGCTGATCCCGTTGTCCTACTTTCATATTAATATACAAAATGTGCTGCATAAGAACCTTTGACTCAAGGGTATTTATATGCACACACACACACACATATATTTGATATCTATTTTGATTAGATTGCATTTTCGTTGTGCTTGCAAAATGCAACTTTATAAGTAGTTTTAGCATTGGCTCCAATGGGCAGGGGAAATAATAACAGAAAATAATTAAAGACTGCTTTGTCACTTGAAATGCAGTTTATAAAAAAAGCATTTTGCCTGTAATTATTCAGATTATATTAGGGGGGAAATGGGTATTGGGGGATGGACTCAGGTGGGTGTTTACTTCTCTAGTAGCACAAATGTTTCCATTAGCATAGATGTTAATGCAAATGTCTTTACATTTTGAGTTTGCTTCAACATAATATGATGCATATAATTGATTCTTTACTGCAGTGTGTCTTCTGGCTTTGCAGCTGATTTAATTTGATCTGTCTGATAGGTAGCTAACCTTAATATTTTTCAGTGCTTGAAATTTTATTTTGGCCTTCCTGAAATTTCCAACCTAGTTTATACATATGATTGACTTTTATTGTTGACAGGCTGGAAAAGCCTTCCCATTCAGTTAAAGGTGTGGATGTTTTACTAGGTTTAAGAATTGCACCAAATATTTGAGTTATGTTGCTGTTCTTTGTTTTTGTTGGTCAGGTTGTTTTGAAGCTTCATAAGCCCCAAAATTTGTATAAATGAAGGAAATGTGTATGGCGTCATTCAGATACATCGTTTCTACTGCATTCATGCTTGTTGTCTTCCATTGAAAATTCTTGTAACTGACAGTTTTCTGTAAGACTAATTTCTCCCTCTTTAAAGAAGCTCAGTAGGTGTGAAATTTTAGGAGAACACACCAGTAATAAATATTCTTTCTTCATTTTTATTCTTCCCACTTAGCTACTTTGCTATTTGCTTCTGCCAACTAATACTGTGAAGAATTCTCTGTTCTCATCTAGTATTTGTCATACTCATCAGTATTAATTTTTGGGACGAGATTTGTGTTACTTTTATCCCCACATAAAAGTGCCCACAGAAATAGTATAATTCAAATTTTCTTCCTGGTGGGTTTCACATCCTTAGAGTTCAGTCATTTAAAGCTCTGAGGTAGTTATCTCACATTGCTTGTAACTTGATTTCTTCACAGTCCAGAGTTATTTATGCTTCTTTGCCAATTCAGCCCATTTTCTTCCCACTGTTCCAGAGCAGATTCTGGCATTTTCAACACCTTCCAACAACAGTGAAAATTACTTGTAAACTGATAAACAGAATAAACATTGAAGACTGGGGAGCCAACTTCTGATCAGAGGGTGACACTTTACATGAGGTTGGACAGATCAGTCTCTTTCAAGTCCATTTCACTTTTACATGTGCTCGTTCGTAAGTCTGTTCCAGCCCATAATTTGTCTGTCAATTAGTCTGCATTTAAGTATGTATTTAGATACATATTTAATCACAAAACACATATTAAAATACATATTTTATATTAAGGTATATATTTCATTTTAAAATATTTTTAAAATATTGTTTTTATGCTTTCTGGTATGTTTCTGAACTGAGAATGGTCTGCAAAATTTGAAACCCCAAAGGATAAACATGTTCCAATCTTCACAATAATCCAAGAGGTGTTGATCATGTCTGTTTGCATCATAATTCACAGAAATCTAATTCCTCCAGAAGTTGAGACACAGTACCTCTGGTTTCAGAAAATGAACTCTGTAGTAAATGTATTAGAAACAGGGGGAAACAGTTGCTGATCCTGCAGAAACTGCTGGGGGGCATTTGAAGGGAAGATATAAAATTATTGAACAGATGCTTATTTTCTAATATTGGTTTTCTGTATAAATCTACTGCCCATGTTGAGTTTTAAGAAGGCCAGTTTTCAGTTTCCCTTTGGCTTCTGTAGAAGGTGTTTTGTTTCTGTAACGTGTAACAACAACAACAACAACAACAACAACAACAACAACAACAATTTATTTGGACCCCACCCATCTGGCTGGGTTTCTCTAGCCACTCTAAGAAAGTCATAGAGTCATAGAATTGTAGAGTTGGAAGGGACCCCAAGGGTCAACTAGTCCAGCCTCCTACAATACAGGAATCTCAGCTAAAGCATCCATGACAGATGGTCATCCAGTCTCTGCTTTAAAATCTCCAATGAAGGAGAGTTCACCACCTCCCCATGGGAGACCAATCCACTGCCAAACAGCTCTTATTGTTATGTTTAATCAGAATCTCCATTCTTGGTCTTTTCCAGGGAGTCTTCTCTTCTCATGAGGTGGCCAAAGTATTGGAGCCTCAGCTTCACGATCTGTCCTTCCAGTGAGCACTCAGGGCTGATTTCCTTAAGAATGGATAGGTTTGATCTTCTTGCAGTCCATGGGACTCTCAAGAGTCTCCTCCAGGACCATAATTCAAAAGCATCAATTCTTCGGTGGTCAGCTCTCACTTCCATACATCACTACTGGGAAAACCATAGCTTTAACTATACGGACCTTTGTAGGCAAGGTGATGTCTCTGCTTTTTTAAGATGCTGTCTAGGTTTGTCATTGCTTTTCTCCCAAGAAGCAGGCGTATTTTAATTTCGTGACTGCTGTCACTATCTGCAGTGATCAAGGAGCCCAAGAAAGTAAAATCTCTCACTGCCTCCATTTCTTCCCCTTCTATTTGCCAGGAGGTGATGGGACCAGTGGCCATGATCTTGGTTTTTTTGATATTGACCTTCAGACCACATTTTGCGCTCTCTTCTTTCACCCTCATTAAAAGGTTCTTTAATTCCTCCTCACTTTCTGCCATCAAGGTTGTGTCATCTGCATATCTGAGGTTGTTGATATTTCTTCTGGCAATCTTGATTCCGGCTTGGGATTCATCTAGTCCAGCCTTTCGCATGATGAATTCTGCATATAAGTTAAATAAGCAGGGAGACAATATAAAACATTGTCATACTCCTTTCCCAATTTTGAACCAATCAGTTGTTCCATATCCAGTTCTAACTGTAGCTTCTTGTCCCACATAGAGATTTCTCAGGAGACAAATGAGGTGATCAGGCACTCCCATTTCTTTAAGAACTTGCCATAGTTTGCTGTGGTCATCACAGTCAAAGGCTTTTGCATAGTCAATGAAGCAGAAGTAGACTTTTTTTCTGGAACTCTCTAGATTTCTCCATAATCCAGCACATGTTTGCTATTTGGTCTCTGGTTCCTCTGCCCCTTCGAAATCCAGCTTGCACTTCTGGGAGTTCTCAGTCCACATACTGCCTAAGCCTGCCTCGTAGAATTTTAAGCATAACCTTGCTAGTGTGTGAAATGAGCGCAATTGTGCGGTAGTTGGAGCATTCTTTGGCACTGCCTTTCTTTGGGATTGGGATGTAGACTGATCTTCTCCAATCCTCTGGCCATTGCTGAGTTTTCCAAACTTGCTGGCATATTGGGTGTAGCACCTTAACAGCATCATCTTTTAAAATTTTAAATAGTTCAGCTGGAATATCATCACTTCCACTGGCCTTGTTATTAGCAGTGCTTTCTAAGGCCCATTTGACTTCACTCTCCAAGATGTCTGGCTCAAGGTCAGCAACCACACTACCTGGGGTGTACGAGACCTCCATATCTTTCTGGTATAATTCCTCTGTGTATTCTTGCCACCTCTTCTTGATGTCTTCTGCTTCTGTTAGGTCCTTACCACTTTTGTCCTTTATTATGGTAATCTTTGTACGAAATGTTCCTTTCATATCTCCAATTTTCTTGAACAGATCTCTGGTTTTCCCCATTCTATTGTTTTCCTCTATTTCTTTGCATTGCTCGTTTAAGAAGGCCCTCTTGTCTCTCCTTGCTATTTTTTGGAAATCTGCATTCAGTTTCCTGTATCTCCCATGCATTTTGCTTGCCTCCTCTCCCCTGCTATTTGTAAAGCCTCGTTGGACAGCCATTTTGCTTTCTTGCATTTCCTTTTCCTTGGGATGGTTTTCGTTGCTGCCTCCTGTATAATGTTACGAGCCTCAATCCATAGTTCTTCAGGCACTCTGTCCACCAAATCTAAATCCTTAAACCTGTTCCTCACTTCCACTGTGTATTCATAAGGGATTTGATTCAGATTGTATCTTACTGGCCCAGTGGTTTTTCCTACTTTCTTCAGTTTAAGCTGGAATTTTGCTATAAGAAGCTGATGATCTGAGTTACAGTCAGCTCCAGGTCTTGTTTTTGCTGACTGTATAGAGCTTCTCCATCTTTGGCTGCAGAGAATATAATCAATCTGATTTCAATGCTGCCCATTTTGTGATATCCATGTGTAGAGTCGTCTCTTGTGTTGTTGGAAAAGAGTGTTTGTGATGACCAGCTTGTTCTCTTGACAGAACTCTATTAGCCTTTGTCCTGCTTCATTTTGAACTCCAAGGCCAAACTTGCCAGTTGTTCCTTTTATCTCTTGATTCCCTACTTTAGCATTCCAATCGCCTGTAATGAGAAGAACATCCTTCTTTGGTGTCATTTCTAGAAGGTGTTGTAAGTCTTCCTGGAATTGGTCAATTTCAGTTTCTTCAGCACCGGTAGTTGGTGCTTAAACTTGGATTACTGTGATGTTAAAAGGTCTGCCTTGGATTCGTATCGAGATCATTCTGTCATTTTTGAGATTGGATCCTCGCTCCAAGATGCTCCCTGCATCCGGAAACATCCCATCTCCAATGTGAAAAATAGCTATCTTCTGAACATTTGAGGTTGATCCCTTGATCCCCCTATCTTCAAAGAGAGAGCTTGGAAACCAAGTTTGGCTATCATTAATCACCACATAATTATCTCTGTCGATGGCTGGTCAGCCATCTTTCCTCCCAGAAGTCCCAGTCCAAATAAAAGTTTTGAGTCCACATGATCAACGTTTCTTGCAAGAACAAAGTAGGTATAGCTTTGTTTCCTTTTCACTCTTCCTTCACATAATACTTCACAGTTTAAAAGTCTATCAAAGCATTTGTCTACTCTTAATTTTTCTTGCATACCAATATGCTTATCCATGGTAAGCAACATTTTTCATAATCAGAAATTATTTTAAGAGCACCTCCTTTATTTACAGCTCTTTCAACCTGGATTTGCAGTCAGTGTGTTCCTTCTGCTTCACATTTGCCAAGTGTAAACAAAGCTGTCTTTCATCACGCATCCCTGTAGACATGGTGCCTCTAGTAAAGCAAGCTAGATTTACAACAGCTCTTTGTAAATTGGTCACTAATTTCCTTCCCATCATAATCTCTAAGGCTAATCATCCATTTATTTTCCAGACACAGAATGGCTTCTGCCAGTGATTTCCTTTGCCTGAATGCCTATGCAAATATATTCCGTCAATGTGTCATACATTAGTTTAGTTCCCTGATATTCTATCACACTTTGACCTGGGCTTCATCATTCCGTAGTACTGTACATGTTTGCATTTGAAATAGAAATATGTGCAGGCCACTTTCTCTTTCAAGGCATAGAAGACACTGTAGGGCAGTGTTTCTCAACCAGTGTGCCTCCAGATGTTTTGGGACTACAACTCCCATCATTCCTGACCACTGGTCTTGCTAGCTAGGGATGATGGGAGTTGTAGTCCCAAAACATCTGGAGGCACACTGGTTGAGAAACACTGCTGTAGGGCATCATTTCACCGAAAAAGTATCTGAATATTCTTCCAGATATTGGCAGATTTGGATGACAGTTCATGCTTTGGCCAAAAAGCTGAAGTGACCACACTTGCATCAGAGCAGCATCTCTCCGCTCTTGGCCTACATGGATAATAGTCCATACATTGGGAGGATTAAGTGAGGAGGAGGACAACCATAGGTTGCCTTGATCTCATTGGAGAAAGAGGTGGAATATAAATGAATGAATGAATGAAACTAGCTAGCTAGCTAGCTCGCTCACTCACTCACTCACTAACTAACTAACTAACAGATTTTTATAGTAACATCCAGTTCTCTCTGCTATTCACCTAGGAAAACTTGCTCCCCTCAATGATAACTAATGCTGGTTAGTACCAGTTTCCTTACAGTGTCACTAGGGGTGTAAGAAGGCACCATTTCCTGTTTTGTATCCTTTGCATACAGTATTGTTTCCATTCCACTGCAGTTTTTCTTCCACCAAGAACTACATTATGTGTCTCACTGTCTGCTGTGACAAAATTATATAACTTAACGTAATTTGTGTAAAGTATGTAAGTTATGATGCCCTTCTTTTGTCCCACCTCGTTCATTTCAGTGCAAAGGAAATTCGATGCAAATGAGGTGGGGGGGGCATAATCAATTACACATTGTTTGCAGGCAGAAACCAACAACACCACCAATGAATACTGACTGGATTTGCTGAATTGGTTTCCATTCCAGACATGGGAATAATAAACAAACAGTGGTAATTTCCACTCCTGTTTCTGCTTTTGTTGGAACTCTCTGACATCCCAAGTGTTGCACAGCTTGCTGTCTTCCTGTGATGCGTAGGATCTACTAGATTCCCTATGGGGAAGGACTTCTGGTACCTTGTACTCCTTTTATACACTGCTGATTTGTAACCTTTTCAAAATGTGGGAGTAAGGAAAGCTCCCCCCCCCTTTTCCTGCACTTTGGAAGCAACCTAATCTGCAGTCGCTGTACATTTCTCTTCATCATTCATAGCCATTTTCTTACTGGCCTGTTTCGTCGCATTACTGAACCAAGCGCAGCAGTGCACCCATTGTGGCGTGCCCAGTATCTCATAGCAGGCTGCAATGTCAATGCATACTTAAGATGATTCCAACTGTGGCACCCTCGTTTCCTTTGCTTTAAGGGGGTTAAACCCACTCCCCCCTTTTTTAAGCTATAGGTATTCCCTTAGCATTTCTCCTCTATTGATTTATTGAGCCGACGCAGCTCTGGAGAGAGTGGTACAGAAAGCCATTTGGTCCCACTGTGCACACCTATTAGGCTCGTTGTGAAGAACAGCTCCTTGGAAAGTTCCTGAATGCCAGCATAGTTGGGAGGCACAGAGCTGTGTCTGAGAGCTAAGTAGGTGCTTATTGGTGCTCCTCTGAAAAAGGAGCCTGGTAGCTCCCAGGGCCTTGGAATCTTAGCTGTGTAGGCTCTCTGCTGGAACCAATTAAAAGGAAACAGAGGTGGCTGGTCTGTGGCCCTTTGGAAGTTGTTGGACTACAATTTACAGCTGGGACAGATCCGTCAGTAGATCATGAGACTCTTAACCTCAGGGTTGTGGTTTCAAGCCCCACATTGGGCAAAAGATTCCTGCATTGCAGGGGCTTGGACTAGATGACCCTCATGGTCACTTCTAAAACGCCCTGAGACCCCCGGAACCTCCCTGAGTCCTCTGAGTATAGGGTCGTATATAAATTCAACAAACAACAATAACAACTCATAAAATTATATGATTCTAGCTCTATTTGTGATGGGAGCTGGACACCTGAAAGGCAAAGGTTAGACATCTGGCCACCTGAAAGGGAAAGGTGTAGCCAACTCTGGTGAGGATTGTATGTTAAATGCAGCTGTGCTATCAGGGCAGGAGTTTGTTAAGGGACCCCCTAAGCAGAATGAACAGGAGAGCTTCCAAAGACAGCATAGCTTGGTTGCTACAGTTTGAAGCAAGTAAAGTAATATGCATAACCATATAATGGAGGTGGGAGGTCCAGAGAAAGACTTACTTTATTATTCATGGGGGTTGATGCTCTCAATATGTGGAAATTTAGTGAGTATGTGACTAACATAACAGAGAGAAAGTGCCTTGAATCCACACACACACAAAACCCATACCAAGCAGTTTGCCATATTTACACGAGTGTAGAGGGCAGTACTACAAGCACATCCTTTGATGCAGATAGACCTACCCTAGCTACTAATGAAGGAAAGGGGGTAGCTCCAACAAAGGCTGGAAGAGTCTACATATACACATCAGCAGGAAACAACCAAGGTACCTGCAGTAAAGGTAAAGGTAAAGGAACCCCTGACCATTAGGTCCAGTCGCAGACAACTCTGGGGTTGCAGCGTTCATCTCGCTTTATTGGCCAAGGGAGCCGGCGTACAGCTTCCAGGTCATGTAGCCAGCATGACTAAGCCGCTTCTGGCAAACCAGAGCAGCACATGGAAACGCTGTTTACCTTCCCGCCAGAGTGGTACCTATTTATCTACTTGTACTTTGATGTGCTTTCAAACTGCTAGGTTGGCAGGAGCAGGGATCAAGCAACGGGAGCTCACCCCGTCGCAAGGATTTGAACCACCGACCTTCTGATCGGCAAGCCCTAGGCTCTGTGGTTTAACCCACAGCGCCACCCGCGTGGGGTTATATTCATATTCAGAATGTGATGCAAAATGTTATCGAGTGTTCCATCAAATGTCTGCCTTGCTTGTATTCTTTTCAGTTTAGCACTTTCAGACTAAACTGCTCCGACATCAACCATCTTACACACACACACAGTTTTGACCATGTTGCTCTGCATTGAAGAACTGCTTTGAAATAAAATCTTCCTAGAGAACAAAGGCTTTATACCGATTAGTATGAGATTTAGGGAACACATGGCTTTCAGAGTTCAAAATATTATTTTCCTAGTTAAAACTTTCATACTGAAGAGAGGCTTTGAATGGCAAAATAACCCTGTGTAGTAAGCTCATCTTCCCCTATTTTGGGTGGCCTTAATAAATGAGTGCAACATGCTGTGCTTCCTATCCAGGACCACTGTGGATTTTATACCACTTTCCATTTCACTATGGACAAACCCCCTCATGCACAGTCCACTATGCATCTGAATACCAATTGCTAGAAGTCACCAGTGGGAGAGTGTTATTGCACTCATGTCCTGCTTGTGGTCTTCCCAAGGACATCTGGTCGGCCATTATGAGAACAAGAACACTGATAGACCTTTGGTCGGATCTGGCCAGGCTCTCTTACATTTAGTGTGCCTGACCACTGAATTTCCCAAACCATTGCTCAATTTTGTGTTTTATATAACACTTTCCTAGAAGCTGGTTTTTCAATAAAATATGCAACATTCCCTCCAAAATCTGTTTTACAGAATACAAAATGCAATGTGGCTATGCTCAACAAATTTGATGGTTCTGCTCCCATCAGAAAAAAATGGCAACTGGAGAATTGTGTTGGTAGAACAAGAGACCAATGTTTATTGGTGTTTTTTTTAATGTCCTTTTAGAAATATAAACTAGAGGGAGTCCCAAAAGGAAAATTAAGTGTTTAATGCACTCTTTGCTTTTAGCTTTTACTTCATTGGATCGTAAACCATTTGCAATAAACAGGAGAATTAGAAACTTGAATAAAGCGCCATGAAGTCCTTTAGCATCAGATCTAAACTCCAAGGACAAATTGGGTCTTTAAGCATCGTGAAGTATAAGCCACAACTAGATGGTCTCCTGTTGATTAATTAGCGATTTTTCCAGATCACATATTTAGATTCCAAGTGTTCATTCTTCAATGCATGTCAGCTGGATGCCAGAAAATATCTAAGGGGCTGTGGGACAAAGTACTTTAGGCAGTCAACTGCTCTCACTAATCTCAAAAGACACTCTGTATTCTAACATACCATGCTAAAGTGCATCAGCTCTTAGCCTGCAAAGCATAACCATACATGGTGCAGATTTAAAAGCATGATCTGCTGTGTTAATAAGTTTGCAGAAACATAAGAGTCTTCAGTGGAAATCCTTGCAACAAACCACCACCTACACTGCAGTGCTGTTACTAGATGGAGCCTTGCTATCAAGCACTCTTCCACCCACACATCCTCCAGTAGCATGCCTGACATTACTTGCAAGTTGTGCTAGTGCCTGTGGCTTGTATCAGCCAAGCAGGAACAGACTATATGGGCTGTTCATTTCAAGATAGCAACTCTATGGCCAAAGTAACCAAGGGACCAATGGAGGCTGGTCCATTGGGGCAAATGGTACACTTCCGCACCAACACAGCCAACCCCCACCTGCCTGCTGTGTTACTTACAGCCAGTCGAGGGATAGCTCTGCTTGTTATTAGCTCCACCTACTGTTGGTCTCCCTACCTCCCACCCAACCAATCCCAGTGGGTACCAGCCACCACTGGCTGTAGTACTTAAATACACTAGACTTATTTAGTCAGGTATTACCACTGGGTTTCTGTGTGCTCCCATTTACAGCATATTTCCCCCCCCCTTCCATATAGAGATGATCTACACAATATGATTTTAACAGGCACATGTTGCAGACCCCTATTAACAATTGAAAAACATAAGTGTCCTTTGTGGGACCCAGGTGGCGCTGTGGTTAAACCACTGAGCCTAGGGCTTGCTGATCAGAAGGTCAGCGGTTTGAATCCCTGTGACGGGGTGAGCTCCCGTTGCTCGGTCCCAGCTCCTGCCAACCTAGCAGTTCGAAATCACGTCAAAATGCAAGTAGATAAATAGGAACCGCTACAGCAGGAAGGTAAACGGCGTTTCCATGTGCTGCTCTGGTTTGCCAGAAGCGGCTTTGTCATGCTGGCCACATGACCTGGAAGCTATACGCTGGCTCCCTCGGCCAATAATGCGAGATGAGTGCGCAACCCCAGAGTCGGTCACGACTGGACCTAATGGTCAGGGGTCCCCTTACCTTTACCTTTAAGTGTCCTTTAAAACAAAAAACCCTCACATGAATGCATGGCGGCACGAATTGAACAGCCGGACCAACAGCATCTGCTCATAACACATTTCCATGGGATTTGTCTTTATAAGCAGAGAAAGAAGAAACTGCAGTACATTTATTTTATTAGTAGGACAGTTTTTAATGACTGATGTTTAAATTAAATGTAGGTAGCCGTGTTGGTCTGACGCAGTCAAAACAAAATAAAAAAATCCTTCCAGTAGCATCTTGGAGACCAACTAAGTTTGTCATGGGTATGAGCTTTCGTGTGCATGCACACTTCTTCAGTGTTTTAATGTATTTTTAATATTTTGTTGGAAGCCGCCCAGAGTGGCTGGGGAAACCCAGCCAGATGGGCAGCATATAAATAAATTATTATTATTATTATTATTATTATTATTATTATTATTATCATTTATTATACAGAACTACTGTGGTTTTTTTTTCCTTCAGGGGAGGGGCAGGTCCTTCCTTCAGCCTTTCAAGCACTTATATAGCAACCAGCCAGGATCTGGCAAGCCTCGTGGCAGGACAGTGGTTTATGAGGAAATATCCCTGCTTTGCTCTTGCCTTGCATCTTTTCCTGGATGTGCCACTTATCCTCTCCCTTCCCCCCAATGTAACCAGTGCCCTACTTTTAGAAACTTTGACCTAGAAATAAACTTACAGAATAGAAAGATTCTGTACAATTAACATATATTGACAGGGGAGAGAGAGAGAGAGAGTGTGTGTGTGTGTGTGTGTGTGTGTGTGTGTGTGTGTGTGTTTTCCCAGCTAGAGAAATATATAGGAAGGGCAATGTCTATACTGAGTGCTAATTTAAGGCTCGAATTTCCCTCTGAATATGTCAAAAACAATTTGAGGTGGACATGTTTTTATGGTTAAGTAGGTCTGTTTCTTCCTCACCGAACAAAGCTAGCAAGCATAGTGAAAAGGCATAACTGTTATTCCTAGTCGCACCAAAACTCATTAAATGAAGGTGCTTCACTGATGCAGAAAATGTATTGTGGATTGAAGGGCATAAATGCAGGGACTCGGGCGAGAATTAGAGAGCAGAATATTTAGAAGGAGCAAAGATGAAAGAAACTCCATGCATCTCATCTGCATTGTGCTACGTAATAATAATGCATATTGTGTAATGTGAATCAGAGGATAGTTTTGCACACATGAAACGAGCAATGCAGAGAATGCAGCAGAGAACCTCCCAGATAGTTTTGTCTTAAGTTGTTTCTGTGAACATCACCATGAACCTGAAGGAAAGGATCTGCCTTTGGGAATTTTTTTGTACATCTTGGGTGCTATGGATACAAGCAGACAGCAGCTCAGAGCATGTGCCACATGTTTATTGGATCCTGAATTTGCATTCCATTTAATTGTAACCAATTCCCCAACCACCAGGCTGACTTTATGAAGGAGAAATGGCAAGCCAGATCTGTTGCTACACCTGTTCAAACCAGGAGAATGGACTAGTATATTTACCATTTCTCCCTGCTAATTTATCCTCATAAAATTGGCCTTTGCAGAAGTAGAGATCATAATAATGAGCAACAGAACAAAATGTTAAGCAAACCCATTCTAATGTTTTATGAAAACTTCACCATTACGTACACCCCACAGCATCTGACTAAAATGTATGCAGGTAAAAGAGTTTCCAATACATCAAACCAAGATACCGGTACCTAGATCTATAATAATTATAAAAGCAACTATAATTGTTTACCATTTGCGAAGATGGAATTAGGAATGGAACAAATATTGTTACAATGGCAATGTTTTATATTTTCTGTTCCATCCTTCCTCTCTTCAGCTGGGGTTTTGTGCCTAATTCGCCATTTTGTTCTTTTGTCAGTTTGTGGCACTCTAAACATTAATTTGCTGTCTATTTGAATCCCATTGCACTATTTTAATAGCATTACACGTAAATCGATTCATGGCTTTGCATGTTCATGCAAGTCTTCGTTGGATTGGCTATACAACGTCAGTAGAGCAGCTAAAATATATCTGACTTTAGGGTAATATATATGTAGCATATATTGGGTGAGGAACTGTTACTGCATAAACTGTCGCTGCATATTAAGCGTTCATAAACAGTGTGCACTGGATTGTCTTAGACAGGTTTTTAAATATTATTTCTAATGCACACTGACAGCTCAGTGCTTTCCCAGCTGCACTATATGTCAGTAATCCTGGAAACCATGGCAAACTGCTTTTGTTATATTTGTAATACCGTACCTGATCCTTTATCAGTTAAGTCAGTGGAAACATTTGTAATTAACAGTTAGATCACAGAGCCACAACTATGTGTTATTGATTTCATTCAGACTTGACCAAGTGAGTTTTGCATATACTTGGCACTAAACATGGAAAATTTAACCACAGAGTCGCTACAGAGTGTTTGGGTCAGGAGGCTATAACCACCAAGTAGGATTTCTAGAATGTGGGTGAAGAGCCTGTGGCTCATCCTAAGAATCAGCTGGGTTCTTTGGCCATTTCATTCAAAAGCTTGAAAAGTCTTAAGGATGACCAAGAATCTGATATAGCCATAGCTGCCAAGTTATCCCTTATTTTAAGGGATTTTCCCTTATGCTGAATAGGCTTCCTCGCGAGAAAAGGGAAAACTTGGCAGCTATGGATATAGCACTTTGCACGACCCGATTGTTGTCCTTCTATCCACACACTATGGTGAGGGAGGAATATTGCCTTTGGGAAAGGGGATAAGGTATTATTATTATTATTATTATTATTAAAAATTTATATACCACCTTTCATGCAAGGATCACAGGGTGTACAGGATGAGAAACAAAAATACATCAACATAATGACAAAAAAACAACTATCCCCTTCCCAGTTCAATAGCCCATAGAGAGTTTAATTAGCCAAAAGACTGGGAGAAGATGATTGTTATCACCTGGCACCTAAAGATATGTACTGAAGGCACCAGGCGAGTGTCCCTGGGGAGAGCATTCCACAAATGAGAAACCACCACAGAGAAAGGCAGGCCTCGTGTTGCCACCCTCCCGACCTTTTGCAGAACAGCTCCATGAAGAAGGGCCTCAGATGATCATCTCAGGGTCTGGGTTGGTTCATATGGGGAGAGGCAGTCCTTGAGTTATTGCAATCCTGAGCCTTTTAAGGCTTTATAGGTAAAAAGCAGCAATTTGAATTGGGCACATGGCAGCCAGGGCAGTTGGGCCAGGATTGGTGTTATATGTTGAAACCATCTTGGCCCAATGAGCAACCTGGCTGCTGAATTCTGTATCAGCTGAAGTTTCCAAAGTGCCTTCAGAGACAGTCCGATGTATAACACATTGCAGTAATCTAACCTGGAGGTTACCAGAGTATCAGCAACAGAAAGGCTACCCCTGTCTGGATAGGAGCGCCACTGGGCCACCAGCTGAAGCTGATGGAAGGCACTCCATCTCTCCGAGGACACCTGAGTGACAACAGTAGATCCAGGTTTATCCCCAAGTTGCGTACCCACACCTTCATAGGGAGTCTAACCTCATAAAGAGCAGGTGTTAGGGAGATGCAGGTGCTCCCTTTTAGCCATCTCTCCACTAAGCACACATGCACAGACCTAACTAGGCCTCCTTCAGAAGAGATCTCTCCAATTATCTCTTAACCTTGAGCTCCCATCAGCCAACCATTCTGGTTTATTTACCAGCAACATAGCAATATGTATAAGTGGCTGGTGTGTTCTGAGTTTGCATTCATTCCACCTTATGTACTTATTTGTAGGGCACAGGATTTTCTTGGCAGTATCAGATAGGACCAGGCGCACGTGTCAGTACTGGCCCACAAGGGGACAGTTTGTCCCTTTGCATTGTCACGGAAGCCCTACCTAGTCCTAGCACTGATCAGGCAGCTGTCTCTGTCACTATGGGGCCAAAGCTCTTCCCTTTCCCTTGAGTACAATGGAACTTGTACAAGTGGATGAACAGGGTTGTGCTTGCAGCCCCTTAAGTAGCTGGACTCTTTTATTAGAGACGTTGTTCCTTTAAAGGCACATGAAGCCAAACTGTACATTTGTGTCCTGCATTTATGATGGAAACCAATATTTGAACTGCAGCAGGCTAACTTGATTCGTGGAACAGGGCTGCTACCTGGAATTTTCTCGAGTGTTTACTGAATCATATGTTTGGAAAGGATTCCACCTCCTACTCTAAATGGTTTTTTTAAATAGAAATGTTTAGTGAAAGTTTCACAATCGCTCCAGGCAGCATGTTGTTGATGAGCTGCTCTAACAGTCACACCCTTTCCCTAGAAGTTTAACCCTAGATGTATCTGAGAAAATGTGCTTTTTATCCTGTCTTTTACTTTGTGACATCCCACCCACTTTCACCTTCCCTTTGAGCTCAGTGTGCACACTAGTTTTAGCTTTCCATCATAAAACAAACATTCTTAAATGGGAAGAAAGATGAGTGAAGAAGTAAAAAACGAAGCAATTTGCAACAAGTAATGGGAAATTGCACTGCTTTAATTGCAATGCATTTTGCTCGCTGTGTCATAAGCCTACTACAAATTTAATAATAATTAAAATATATAGTGCTTTTCCTTGCATGCTCTATCTCTGACAAATGCACTGTAAGATGGGCCAGTATTATTATCCCTATATTATTACGTTGTTGAGCAATTGAAGCAGTGTGGTTTCCCAAAGCCACCAATGGCAGAGCTGAGATTCAAACCAGATGCTTTCAAGTTCATGGTTAATGCCATTAACCATTCTAATGCAGCTTTGCATTCTAACTTCTAGAATACCCAAGGATCGGTATTCTAGTTTTGCCCTCTTCCTCAATACCGAATCTTATAATGGCTGTAAGAGAGAGGGCTTGCAGAGAGCAGCCCACTCTGCTTACTTCCACCAGATGGGAGAGCAGCAGCAAGTCTGGGAGTTTAAATCAGGAACAGGAAGGGTTAAGACGGGTCCAGGGCTCTGCAGAGTCCTGGTGGCTCAGCTCCAGGCTGGTAGCAGGGAAGCAGGGGAGGAGCTAGCTTCAGCAGGGGCTGGAAAGGAGGTAGACTGGCACCTCAGGAGCCTGGTTTGGGACCACGGAGGACCCATAGAGCAAGGAGGAGGGGCGTTTGGATGCCGAGTCTTAAAAAGGGGGTCAGAGCCCACGAGACGCCATTGTGGGCTTCTGCCCCATGCAGAGCAGACATGATTTGAGACATCTCACCACTGTATATAGCACAATAAAACTATGAAAATCCAGAGGATGTGTGGAGTGCTTACTCGGGAGTAGCCAACACCCCATCTGTGACAATGGCAATATTGGATCTAAGGAGGAGGAACCTGACAGCCAGTGAGTTGCACTTTCTGGACTGGGTTTAAGCAGAAGGCAAGCAGGAGGGGTCAGCTGAAGGCAAACTAAGGTTGATGGAGCAATGTCACATTTGCCGTAATAGACCAGCCTTCACAGAGCTACAGTCTCTCAAGGACTTTTAATTGCTCAATAACTCTACTTTTATTGCATATACTTTTGGATGTGGGAGGAACCCAAAACTACAGTAAAGGCCAAATAATGTTGCCTAGGAATAGGAACTGCCCACTTGATTTCCCGACCAGGTTTAAATTCACATTTCAGGACACAATGTTTAAACGGAAGTGACTTCCAAGTCACAGATTTACCTTTGAGATGTTTACATTGTGTGACCTTGGCCCAGTCACACACCCTCAAGATTTAATAGCATTTATTTATCTCAGTGTTATTGTTTGTTCAGTGCTATGAGAAAGATGAATATTTATTCCTTCCTGGAGTAGGAGAGGGGAGTTTTACATACCCAGAACAAATATCTTGCCTTTGCTGGCTTCTGCATAGCCTTGGGAAGAGGACTTTTTACTTTTGCAGGAAATAAGGAGAGTATGCCTGGGAAATATTCCAAAAACGAGAGAAAACTGCACAGGGCTTCAGCCACACTGCTGAGATTTTGGTGGTCTACAGTGGTCTAATAATGATCCTAACCTTGTATCCTAAATATCTTCTAAGGTTAATAAAAATCGTGTGAATGAGCTGCTATTACCTCAGTGACCGTACTGTTATCCTTTTATTGCTCTAGGCATTTGGGGAAACCCAAAGTTTCTCCTACAAAACCCAAATGTCTGCTTACAGTAGTATGCAGAAGAGCCTTCAGCAAGCTGGTATCCTCCTGGTACTTTGGACTACTTAACAGCTGTGACCAGCCTAAGGAAGCTCCACCTACCTTGGTGTCTGCCCATAAAAGCAAGTCTAGAGTGACTAACTTGGGTGATATCAGCAGGTTCCAGGAACTCTCTTCCTTGTGTTGACTTTAGGGATAACCTATGAGTTTGTTGGGACCCCGAGAGCCAGTAGGCTGAGATGCATTAAGTGGGGAAGTGTGTCAGGAGAAATAATTTATATCAGTAATTATTAGTAACTTGTATTAATGGGTTTACTTACTGTGTATTTTGGTTGTTTCAGTTCACAGAACACAGCTTAGATATATATTTCTATATTAAGCAGTACAGAAGTGGTATTAAAAAAAAATCTTCAGCCAGCACATGGGCCAACAGAACATGTAAGCAATAGATTTCATTTCAGAGGAAAATAATGAACTGATAACTATTTTTTTTAAAAAAAAATCAGGAAACTTGGCATTCAATACACAGATACTATAGGTTAGGTTGCCCTTGTGTTTTATAGTTGTGATTTTAACTACTATTACAGTGGTACCTCGGTTTATGAACACAATTGGTTCCGGAAGTCTGTTCATAAACTGAAGCGTTCATAAACTGAAGTGAACTTTCCCATTGAAAGTAATGGAAAGTGGATTAATCCGTTCCAGACGGGTCTGCAGAGTACTCAACCTGAAGCGTACTTAACCTGAAGCATGGGTGTAATTGGTTCCGGAAGTCTGTTCATAAACTGAAGCGTTCATAAACTGAAGCGAACTTTCCCATTGAAAGTAATGGAAAGTGAATTAATCCGTTCCAGATGGGTCTGCGGCGTTCGTAAACCGAAAATTCGTAAACCGAGGTGTTCATAAACCGAGGTTCCACTGTACTGAAATTTTGATTTTGATTTGGAATGTTATTTTAATCCTTTCGTTTTAGTTAATTCTGTTTTTTATTTTATTTTACTGTTTTATGTTTTTCAAACAGCTCTGAGAACGTTTCCACCATTATTGTGGTAAACAACAGTTACATGCATAGATACTTTCGGAAATCCAGCTAGGGGAAGTCCCATTGTAGGAAAATTTTCTCCTATAAATGGGTGGTTTCAGGAAGAACTAATCTAGCCAGAAATGGAGTATGAATGAGGCATCAGTACTAAGGACAGAAATTGAAGGGGAACCAGATCATGTCCATGTGACAGACAAATAAATATACCTCTTATGGTTTGCTGCTTTCCTAGAAAATGGAAGTCAGTAAATGGCTGGCCTTTGTAGTCAGGTCTTTTCTCTATCATGTTCATCTCAAAGTCCAGCTGCAACACTTAAGTCTGAGCCAGCTAATTATGTCTTTATCAGGGAATGTGATACTGCAGTGCTATAAAAGTTATCACTTAAGTTAGGGGTGGTTCACATAGGGAAAGCAAGAAAAAGCACATATCTCATTCCATACCTTTTCCTCCTTTTCCTAGTGTTTTAGGTCCCCCTTTTTTGGTTTGCACTGGTTCCTATAGAAGCCTTTTACCCAAGCTTCACAGGTTGGCATCTATAACAGCACCAGTTAGAATTAATGGCTACAGGTACTTGAAGAGAAGCCCCTCCCAATTCACTTACCTTCTATCAGCACCTGGTGTGTTCTAACAGAGCGAAACAAGACTGTTTTGGCAAAGGGAAGCTGCAGCAATGTCCTCATTCCTCTCTTGATTGTCAGAAGGCAAGGCAAGCTGTATGGTGTTAAGAAGGCTGGAAGGGACTGCATATACCTCTTGGTCCTGATAGCTCTGTGACCTGCATGCTGCAGAGATCTATAACACCTACCTAGACCTAGGCCTATAACATCTCTCATAGTTCCCCATCGTTTGCTCAGATTACATTGCCCAGCAGTTTTTGGTAATAAACAACAGTGTTTTACATTTTCTCTGCCCACGTTCCTAGCTTGCCACACCGAAACACTACTCATTATAGGCAACACTATTTTACAACCACACTTTTCCTCTGTTCACTTTCTTGGACCCAGTCAAATAGCTTGCCACATCAAAACACAGGAAAGATCAAAACTACACCAGTGCCTTAAAAAGCTTCCTTAAGGGCAGGTGCTCACCTTTAAAGCTCTACACTTGGGACTAGAATACCTTAAAGAATCAGTACCAACCTGTCTTTACAATATCTTCAGAGACTGTCCTCCAAGTATCCCATCAGCTGATGCAAGGTGGCCAGAGTGGCTTCTCAGTTGTGGTACCTCTTCTTTGAATTCCCACTCCAGGAAATCTTCACATTGCCATTCTTTTGGCACCAGGAAAAGTCCTTTTGATTCTTGAATTTTCTATATCATTGTTTTTGATTGACTTAAGTTATCTCAAGATCCAAATCAATATCATAAGTGCATCCTCTCTTCTCTCTTCAGCCACCCCCATGTCTTGTGAAAAGCCTCCCAAACAGTATTGGCTGGGGGACATGGTGTGCGCAGCAGGGGAGGAGGACCTAGAAAACTTGTCTTCTCTGAATTTTACCTTATGATTCCAGTGATTTGGGGTGGTTCCTCTTCCCCATCCCACATTGAAGGGGGGACCCACTGGAAAGGTTTTTGAGCATCAGTGTGAGATGAAGCAGGGGACTGAACAGGGGACTGGTAACATATATTGTGATCCAAACTATTGTATTTTTGACTATGTGTGTGAAAATTGCATTGGAAACTGTTGTTGAAGGTGACCTGTAATTTAATCAACACTGAAATCAACCACTCCATTAAGTAGGGGAAGTGCAGGCATGCAAAGAAGTATTCCAGTAGATAAAAAGAAATCAATTAGAATATATGCAGGAACCATCATTGTCATGCTGCATTGCTACCATCAATATGAATCTACCATTGTGGCCCAGTATTTGACAGATAGCAATATGTCAGGCTGAGTTCCTCCCCATTTGTTACCTGAGATCTTTTAAACTGAAGACATGAAAAATTGACCCTGGAGCTTTCCACACAAAGCCTGTGCTCTGCATCACTGAACTATGACCCATTTCTCCATGTGTTAGTTAGGCTTGGCTTTGTCAAGGTTGCATCAGTATATTCCAGAACTCAAAGCCACAGTTGCTGTTCGTTGCTGCATTCTTCTCCGCCATTAAGTTACCAGGGAGGTTACTGCTGGAATTCTGCATTCCTTGTTCTGAGAAGCTATAAAAAGTTTTGAATGAGCTTCCAGGAGTGAACATAAGTTGACATATGACATAAGGGAGGACAATTCCTATTTTGCAACTGCTTCTCCCCCCTCCCCCAATCCCTGTTTCAAGATACCTCTCCCTGGTTGATTATTCCCTCTTATTGTATGCCTAATTTCCTTTTTGATAGGACCTTTTAAATATTGTGCACAGGTAACATTGCACTCATTTCTCTTTCACAACCTTAATCCAACATATGTTAAATGAAAGTAACAGAACTATAGCTCAGTCAGTAGACCATGAGACTCTCAAGGTTGCTGATTTGAGCCCCACATTGGGCGAGAGATTTCTGTATTCCAGCTCTACAATTCTTTGATTCTATGAAAATAATAATCAATATTAGAAACCAAGTTCACACTGAATATTAATAAATTGACTTATGATGTGGTATCATTGATGGAAAATGGTGTGATAAGACGATTATCAAAAATCTGTGGTAACTAGCTCACAAACCATTCATATATTAAGGAGAAAAATGTGAAAATCTGATCTGAAAAGAACCAACCCATTGAGTCACTCCGCCCATCTGAGCCTGGTATGGCAAATGTGGGGGGACAAAGGTCAGGTTCTGAGAGAATGGTTGGACAAGGCAGAGGTCAGGTTCTGGCAAGTCCAGTAAAGCAGGTAGCACCCTGGATAGCTCCGAATGAGGTTAAAACTGAAGCACCAGAGGCGGCTTCAACAAGCAGCAATACTAGCCTTAAACAGAACTACAGCTCCATCTGGGTACCTAGAAGCACCCTCAGTGACCCAAGCTTCTTTGGTTAAAGTTGTGACTGAGTTAACAGGGAATGCATCTGATAGCAAGCATATGTCAGCTGGGATTTCAGGACTGGAGCTGTCAGAGCCAAAGAACAGCAATAGAACCTTCTCAGGCCAGAGTGTGTGGGCCAAATGAAAGTGAATATACTTAGGAAACTGAATGCTAAAGCCAATAATTTATTGTGCAGCTATTCGGGGCTCCTGAGGAATCACGCCATACAGGCAATCCTATTTATGATCACTTTTTCTATTAAGAATGAATGGTGGGGGGAAATGGGAATGGCAGAGGGGAGATGATGAACTGGAAAACAAGACTATAGGTGAAGGAAGAAGTGCTACAGAGAACAAATGAAAATAAAGAAAAATGAGAGGCATACGTACATTGTATATGCCAGAACAATAAGGTCTTTTAGTTCAAACACATTTAGTATTTCACTGTAGGCTGTAGCTCTTGTTTCTCCCTTCCCAAGTTTTGGCATCACATTACTCTGCTGGAACTTGAATAGGGGTCTGCAACGCTACTCTTGATCAGAATGACAATCCATGAATGAAATATAGCTACATCATAGCCCCGAAAACCACTCAATCATGCATAATATATGCGACAAAATGTTTTGGTAATGGGACCGTAGACAGCTGTGCTTTGCTTTCGAGAGAAAAGAGCTACTCTTGCAAGTTTAAAGTAGGCAGAATAGCAAGAACATGTCATGGATCATCACTCCGAGGCATATTTTATATATTATATAGCTAGCAGTCCATTAAAGTGCATTTTCCAACAATGAAACTTAACGGATAATATGTGGCTTAATAGGTTTGTAAAATGTATTTGGGGAATAGTGTGTGTGTGAAGGAACAACAGGCCTTTAGGGCTCATGATAAAATCATCCAGACATCTCAGTGGTTACTTATAAATATGAAAGCTGTATCTCTGCACACCACTGAAATGAATATCCCAGATCAACAAACTGATAAGAGCCCTATTTTGGAGCTACTGCTACATTCCAGCTGTTCTGC
The DNA here is from genome assembly GCF_963506605.1 of Zootoca vivipara. NCBI lineage: Eukaryota > Metazoa > Chordata > Lepidosauria > Squamata > Lacertidae > Zootoca > Zootoca vivipara. The sequence goes on from NC_083284.1 coordinate 39,663,874, forward strand.
CTCCTTCAAACCGTCAACATATTCCATACAAGTACTATGGTTGCTGAAATACCAGCCAACAAATGACAAAATGTCAGTATGAATGTAGACGCCCACGTCAGAGATAAAAGAGGCACATTACATTCCAGTGACCTGTTGAAAAAGAAATTTGCTGGAAAGGAAGTCAAAGCATAATTGAAATTATCTTGAAGATGTCTAGCTTCTTCCTGCAGAAGTAGGCATTTTGACTGCATACATGCCGTGCTTAGTCAGTGGGAGATCTTTTTCCATACATGCCCTAGCCAGGGTGGCAATGAAGCTAAACTAAAAGTCTTTCAAACAAGCCTTGCAGAAGCAGGATCTGTATTAGAGGTTCTGTTGTATTTTACACCATGGGGTGGCTTCCATGGAAACACAAGTATGGGAAAACAACCTCCACCTCACCCACAGCAATAAAATCAGAACTCATGCAGCAGCTAGACACACTTTTCTGGGAAACGTGCTTTCTGTTAAAGAATACTGATACCGGTATCTTTTGGAAGACAGGAAAACGGCTGGGTGGTCCTCTAGTTGAGCAAATATTTATAGTGCTTCTTGCATGTAGAGTCCAGGGATGGGGAACTTGAGAACCTTCAGACGTTGTGCAACTCCAACTTCCTTCCCCTTCCCCAATCCTTATCTAAACAATAGCTTTTAAATAGCCACTGGTTGTATGGAACCTTCATATTTGATGGTGGCATGTAGCTCATTTAAGGTTTAGAAGAACATATACATGCCACAGGAAAACTGGACAAAAGTATGAATAAATAAAGCAGTATTCGAAAGTAATGGCTGGGTGAGCAGGAGGTGTCATCTTAATTTTTTTTTGTTAAAGTGAAGCTAGGACTGTGTGTAACTGCATACAAAGCTGCCTTATAGTGGTAGAAACACACAATGACTCAGTCTGCCTGTTAATACTAGCAACAGGCAGCAGCTCACAAGAATCTTGGGCTGTGGTCTTTCCTAGTCCTGCTATGCAAGATCCATAGAAAAAATGGGCAGCAGGGATCAGCTCTTGTATCTGCTGTCTGCATAGCATGGGCTCTGCTGATGAACCACCTGATCCCTTCTTCACCAAGCAGACCTTTCTCTGTCTTTATGCAGAGTGTGTATTAGTTATCTTGAAACAGAATGGTGGAGAAATGTAAGAATTTGAGACAGGACTTTTAAATAGTGGTGGCAGCAGCGGTGGAGGAAGCTACTCGGGTGCCTGGGGCAGCGCGCCCAGGGATGGGGCGCACTGTGGGGCCTCCAGAGTCTGCCTGTCTCCTCCTACTCAGCCGCCCTGCAGCTGGGGGGGGGGAGACAGCAAGCGGATGAGTGCCGCCTGGTATTTTGTCACCCCTCTCAGTGGTGACACCTGGAGCAGCCCGCACCCACCGCACCCCCCTTCCTCTGCCCCTGGGTGGCAACACCTTTATATTTTGAATGTTTCCCGTAAGTGTCCAATGGAAGCTTGTACATACTTGGGATCGGTCCCTTCCATTCACCAAATTTGAATTTCCGTTTAATCAAAGACAAAATTGAAGAAGGAAAAGGAGGCAGAGCACAAACAAGATTTTTAGTATTGCCACAAAGGCGGGACATAAAATATTCTGGGTGGAATTCAACATAGCACTAAGAAGAGCATTCCACCAGCACAAACATTTCTGCTGGCCCAATGGAACAATCTCCCCTCTCCTCATCCTGCGCAGGCCCTCTGACTTGCCGGCAAATAGGTCTGAGATGTGGTTCGTGAGTGGTGTAACTGCTGCTGCTGCAGCTGCCACATTTGCAGATCCTTCTTACACAGTCTATTGCTACCTTCTTTCTCTCTCAGCTTTCCGTAGGGCCCTTTCCTGCTCCCAAAGGGACATGATTTGGGAGAATGACAATTTTTTGTCTTTCAGTCAATCAAAATACATAGCAAGATTAAGAATGAATTCTAATACTCTGTTCTCAATCTCAAAATTCTTTCAGAGGAAACTGTTAGAACTTCAAGAAACATGTTTGTGTACACAGTGCAAATTGCATTTGTTTTGCTTATATTTTACCAGCATGCTCCAGAATATTTTTTTTTATATTACCCCCATGAGAAATTCAGTGTTCATTAAGCAGGGCAACAACCCTCATAAAAGGAGAAAGAACAGCTGCTTTTCAGACAGTTTTCCTCACAGATTCTTAAATTTTAAGAAGTTTCTTTAAAATTGAGTTGTGAAAAACAGCTTGTTAAAGACCTTTCACACCTGCGTATTAATAGGCTTTCAGTAAAATTAAACTATGATTGTTTTAAGAATCTATGTGTCTGCCAAATCCTATGCTTGATCCAAACCTAAATGACGATATTTATTGAAAGGAAGACATATTAACATGAAAAAACACATTTTATTGCACTTAAGTTATAAGAAAATAAAATTTCTAAGTGAATCAAATCATAGACACAATCCCTTTAAAGGTTGTTTTCCTCCATCCTGTCAGGTTGTTACATAACTAAAATTAACAAACTGAAATCTGATTTAAAAAAAAATCAGACTATAAATAAACCAAAAAGGAGGGGGTAGGGGAAACAAGATCGCCTAGGATACAGTGTTAAACCACTTTCACAGTTCAGCTTGAGTTGTGGCTCTTGGAGAATGAGGCAAACCAATTGACAATTGCATTTTTTTTTCATGTGACAACTTTACCACAAAAACCAAATCGCTTTTGCTTGTGTCAGTTCCTCACCACCATAAAACTGTAACAGTTATTCTTCTCAAATTCTGTAAAACACTAAGACTGACCAGCAATTTATTTTCATTGTTGTATGTTTCTTTTTTAAAAAAACATCTTGTCAGTTTCATTATGTCTGTTTATTCCATTCACCACAGCCCTCACAAAGAAACGTTTCCCCACAGAACAGGCCGCAAGAGCTTTGTTCCAAGGAATGTGTTTTAATTTTTGCCCAGAAAAAAAAAGAAAAGAAAAAAGAAAAGAAAAAGCTTTGCACGCACTCTCAATTCTTTACTTGCAAGCAAACTTCACTCTAAATTGTCTGAAACTCTTCCACTCTCAGCCTCTTAGAGGCACAGTTGGCTCAAGTTTCAGTGGCAAAAAGTCTTTTTTTTTCCGTAACCAAACTAGAGCAAATTTGGAATTCAGTCTGGGACTAAAACGTCACAGCAGAAAAAAATAAAAATAATTTGCTTTTTTTCCTTTCATTTAGCAGCATAAATAAGTTTGGCCACTGGGAATACAGTACAGGGGTGGGACAACAATCCCAGAGTTGAAGACCTACTTCTAGCACCAGCATCATGTATTAAAACCATCTGAGGAATCTCCAAATTCTGGACAACTTGCCACCTCAGAGCAACTTATGCATTGAAGAGCATAGATGGAAGCAACAGTTAATAAGATCAACAGAGGCTAATACTGTGATTGACATTGGCAATGGTTGGCAAAATTAACATAAAAAAGCTGTAAAACTGTACAAAAACAATTCACAGTAAGATTTTAGCTTTTCCACACATGGAAAGGACTCTTTGCTGTCACAGATGCTCTCTTCTTTGAAAGACAATCAGTAACTAATAATGGAGGTATGAAGCTCCTTTCTAGACTTCCGTGGTAAAAGAACAGGGTTAACAAGAATCATAACAACTTTTTAAGTTTCCACCATGCTCAACGAGCACTGAGAGGAACACACAAAAGAAATAATTGCACCTGGCTTGATTTGGAAAGTCATATTTTGCAAAGCTGCCCCCATTCAAAAGTGAAGCTTTCGATGTAATGAGACAGCAAATGCCTCTCTTGTCAGTTACAGTTCGTCAACTTTGTGTCTTCTCCTTCGTAGTCTGTAGGTCTTTAGGATCTGTTGCCCCAAGCCAACATCCTGCACCACCAAGGACAAGGGATTTTTTTTCCTTTTTGCAGAGGGAGGGAGGGAGGATAGAACATTATTTGCATTTCTGGACAAAATAATATTTTCAAGCTTCACTTTATATCCACATCAAAGTCCAATACCAGCAGCTTGGTTTCCTCAGTCCCGTTCCGGCTTCCAACTGCGCAAACTAGCTTCGTGTTAGAGGCTCTGATCCGCCATACCACACCTCCACTGCCTCCACTTTCCAATGTAACCAGATTTCGGATAAATTCACCCGTTTTTAAGTCCCATAGTTTTACAGTCCCATCATCTGAGCTGGTAATTACAAAGTTCTTGTTGAACTGTAAACAGGTCACAGCACTTTGATGCTTGTTGGGACCTAAAGCAATTGAAGACAGGAAACAAAGGAATGTCAGTCAGAGGCTAGTGTGTAATCTGATCAATGGATCAAAAACAGAAAGTAGAGGAAAATTTGCCAGTAGCCAATGAAGCAACTGAAGAAGTACTTCTCACTTAAAAATACCCCGTCAGAGAGAAAAGGAGAGAGAAACCAATATGAGATTAACAGCTGTCATAGTGCTGCACTTTACACACCTGAGGAAAAGCATGATATACAGTGGCAGCTACGGTACCATGATTTCTCTTTCTTGGGCAAGAAGAAAGAGAGCACAGAAAATGAGAGTCATCCTAGAATGACTTGTTTAAAGCAGGCTGGCAGTGCTTGTCTATCTGAAGATGACCTTGCAAAGCTATGCAGGCTGTAGAAGGAGGGGTCTATGGGGAAGGCTGCTCGTCTTTTGCCATTTGAAATCCATCCATAGTGCTTTTCCAACTAGGGGAAAACAATGCATCCCTGTGGCAGTTGTGTGAGTCATTCTTTCATGTAGCAGTGGCAAGGAAGAGAGGAGAATAGAGCAGTGTGTGGTGAGTTCTTGATTTTTATTTGCAAGACTGCCTTCTTAATGACATTTTCTCATCAACCCACAGGAAGAACCAAACTTTAACAAAAGGTTCCAGTCTGATAATAATAATAAGAATATTTGGCTTAACTGCATGATGGACTTTCCATAACAACTTATGGGTAAAAGCCTGTAAAGACCATACTTTAAGTCTGATAGTATGTTAAATAAACAGACTCCTATTTTTAAACACTTGTTTTGAAAAGCATATGCCTATATATCTATCGATATATGTCCACGCAAAAAACAAAAGAAACACTAACATTTTTCTTTCTCTTCCCCACTCCTCACCTTTTTTAATGCCACACGTACTCTGAAATCATTCCTTTTGATTTATAGGAAGAGGCAGCGTGTTCTTATGTACTGTCTGCCTTTCCAATTAACCTCCAGCCAGCCACTAGAATGTCTCAATAACTTCCGAATGAAAATAATGAGTTGCTGTTTTAATGACTGCATTTTTTCCATATTAATGTGGTTTATTAGAGTAAATAAATTAGATTAAGTAACCTGACCAAATTTTCAACTGTCTCAGACTGTTTTCTTCAGTAATAAATATTTCTACTAGATTAGTGCATAACCACTGACAGTCAGTTCATAGAAATACAATGCCCAAGGACAAAGAGGGAGAATATGTCTGATTCTGAAGCTTTGTTTTTCTTGTTTTATTTTATATGTTCCTTTCTTTTATGTTCCTTTCTTTTCTTCAAAGTACTAGGTACTCATTTAGAACACAGCTTGGCTAAATGTACAATTGAAGCACTTCTCTAGTGTTAATTTTATCCTGTAGAATACTTCAGTTTTAATTACGCAACATGGCCAGCTGGTCTCTTTCCAGAGAAAGGTTCCAAGACATGCAGACATTCTGCACCTGCAAGGCGTCTTTTGAAAGCCCAGGGCATAATATCCTGGTCAGAAACTAATTCTGTAGGAAAACCACCTGTAGGAAAACCACCTAATTCTGTAGGAAAGAACTGAGGGAGGGGTGGAGTCAAAGTGACCCACTGCAGAGTCAAAGTACCTTTTCTACCTTTTGGGTGGCAACTGGGGGTTTGGGCAGAAAGCACTCCAGAATGCTTCACTGCCATGGATGAGCAATTATGAATTCAGACAGGATGCTTACGGGTGTCAAAATTCCTATGACCTCTCTCTCAATGGGTAAGTATTTAATTGCTTAGGACAAACTAGTTCCTTCCTCTTTGCTATCATAGCATATCTGACTGCCATTTATTATGCTTTTCTTGCCAGTGTAAAGAAACTATTACAACAGAACAAATCATTCAAAGATATCAAGATAGAACAATAGAGTTAGAAAATGCAAAAGTGAGTATTCCCCCCCCCCATATTCATTTCCCACCAACAGATGAGCCTATCCTCTTTATTGTATTCAGATCTTAAGCATGTGTTCAATTTATAACCACATGTGTAGAGTCGCTAATACCACAGTCACTTACGGACCCATTGTTAAAACCATGTTTATGGAAGACAATCTTACTTGGATACGAGTGATTGCCAAAGAAGAAGTTGTCCTGTGAGAATTTTACATTTAGTTCCACAAGACCATGAGAAGCTTACCTTGCAACGTTTGTAAACACTGTCCTGTTTTGATATCCCAGATTTTGACTGTGGAATCTGCATTCCCAGAGACAAGAATGTTGTCCTTGAGTTCCATCCCACTTGTTAACGACTGGTGGCCTGTTAATGTGTGAATGCAGTTTCCGGTCTCTACATCCCAAACTCTGATTGAAGTGTCAAGAGACCCACTCACCACATGGATACCATCAAACTAAGGGGGGGAAATGTGAACTAAATTAATATATATTTATTGTTTTTTAAAAAATCTGTAAACACTGATTTTGTTTACTTCTACAATCCCATACATAGCTAGATATGTAAAAGATATAAGCATTTCTGATATACTTTCAGAAACAGTAAGGTCATTTCAGATTGCTCACTGCTGCCTAAACCCAGCTTCTCTGGTTTAAATTCTTGATATCCAAACATAATGCTAGGCTGTGACTCAAATTGCTCAAGGAACTACTCCACATGTATCTGGAACAAGTGACTATGGCCAAACTAGCTGGCACCTTACTTACAGATACACAAGCGTTTCCCTAAATCACAAAGATGATCTGTAATATGTCCCACTTCACTTTCAAATAGAAAAGGGCTAATCCAGAGCAATCTTTCCTTGCATCCTTGCATATTATTTTAATATTACCTGTTAATGCTGTGTATTAAAAAAATATTTTAATACAGATGCAAGCTTTGATTGGTTTAAATTTATAGCTTGATCAACCAAATATATCTTGCCCTTGCCTAATAACAAATTAAGATTGAAAGGCATACAGCAACAGCAGGAACAGTCCCCATTCCCCCCCAAAAAGAATCCCTAAAAATCTGGCATTCACCCCAAAATACAGACTGCTGATAACCACAAGGAATTGAAGCATACAGTGATGAGTTAAAATGTCAATATATCTTACAATGATGAAATATTAATATTTCTAATATCATGCTTACTACCTTAATAGGAAATATTTTACATTAATAACCATAGAACAGATGGAACAATTAAATATGGTGCTCTCATCTAGTAATCAAAGCTTTGATTAAATGGTTACTTATTTTTATCCTCCATTCAATCTTCTCAAAGAAACAATTACTGTAAAGTGAAGTTATATAAAAAAGCAAATTTATTGGCAATGAGAAATATCCTAGTCAAACTCATGAGAAGAACATAAAAGTTTCCTTCCTCTATGAACAGGCAGGCCTTTGGAGCCTTTAGATCCAAAATTAAATTAATGCCAGATTATGTTTTTATTTATTCTTATACTACCAATGATGAAAGGATGGGCTTTTGTAAATTACAATTTGAAGGTTGTTATATGCATCACATAATTAAAGTGGTACATCTGTAAATGCACAGGTTTTCATATGTAGCAAAGCAACTTAAAGCAGTCAGACTACAGTGTTCAAATAAGCTACATTTCCCCAAGGCAGTAGCAAAGAGGGGTAAAACTCATTCTGCACATGAGTGAAACTCATCTTGTACTTATGGAGGGCCTACAGGATTATTTACTCATTATTTATAATGTGCATGTAAGTCTAGTCCAGGAGTTCTAGCATATCTAAGAATTGCTGTTTATTCTTCTGCTTAAGCTTTTTCAATCCATACAAAGCTAGAGTACCAGTAGGCAAGCTAAAAGACCACCTCTGATATTCAAGAGTGATGAAAGATATGACCAAGCAATTTAGCAGATGAAATGAGCTTATCTGTATCAATTAAGCTTTATTCTATTTATCTATTATAATTGCACTAAATATTTTTTACAGTTTAATATATATTATAAATAAGTTTTTGGCCTGCAATTATTTTTAGTATATATAGCAATCATCAATACCACTTACAATCCTTTTTTAAAGTATTTTAATGAATTTTCCATTATCCTAATTTAATAGGGTCCATTTGGAATACTGGATACTACTTTAACTCTGTTTTAGTAACACCAACTTAACTAACAGCTGAACCCCATTTGTTTAATTTTTCATATATTACATTTTTATCCCACACTTCTTTCAAGGAGTAAAACTGTACATGTGCTCTCCTCCCCCCCCTTCATTTTATCCTTACAACCTGAACCAACAAGTGAGTTTTATGCTTAAGTGTGGGCTGTAACCTAGATCTTCCCAGATAAATTTCACAGCACAATTTGGCCACTAAACCGCATTGACTCTCAAGGAACCAAGTGTTCATTGAACCAATGCAGCTATATAGCATGCTCTTATAAAGCTTTTTGAGATGAGCATCCATGTCTAAGGAAAAGAAAAACTGCACAATCTGACACAGTTCATTTAAAATGCCTCAACAATACAACCTCACAAGTGATTCATCAAGTCTCACTCTCCCCAACACATTAGAATCAGAGAAAAAGGAAGCACTGTAAATTTAGCCCTCCCTTTTTGTCCTTTTTCCCAATAATTCTCAATCTTATGTATGGCGCACCTTGATCTATTTTAAGTTGAAATAACTATGACCCAAAAGATTCAATTAGAACAGGGGTCCCCAAACTAAGGCCCGGGGGCCAGATGCGGCCCAATCACCTTCTAAATTTGGCCCGCGGAAGGTCCGGGAATCAGCATAATTTTACATGAGTAGAATGTGTCCTTTTATTTAAAATGCATCTCTGGGTTAATTGTGGGGCATAGGAATTCGTTCATTTTTTTTTTTCAAAATATAGTCTGGCCCCCCACAAGGTCTGAGGGACAGTGGACCGGCCCCTGCTGAAAAAGTTTGCTGACCCCTGAATTAGAACATATCATGCAAATTAATGATGTTATACATACATTAAACATTTTAGCAGAAATTTTATTTTAAACATGTGTGTGAGGCAAGGAAAACAATTAATATAAAACTCCTGAAACTCAACTTTTTATAATTACCAAATGAACTATTTCAATGCTTTGTGTATAGGTTTCACTAAAAGTATTGAGCTCTAGTTTATTTAAATGCCAGTAGCGCAATTTATTTGGAGAAAACCTATTTTCCTGGTTGGTGCAACACTGCACTATACCAACAAAAATAGCTCTTTATATTTTCCATACCCTGGCTCTAATAATACCTGAATTCACTCTTTTATGTGAATAACAAGCTAAAATGGCAAGGACAGCTACTTGGTCAACTTAAATACAGGCGATTAATAGATTTCTATTCCTTCCTTCATTGACATTTATCATCACTCTGTTTAGAGGATGTTCTACAAAGTCAAGCACCAGAATGTTCTAAAGATGAATTAGCAGATAAAAATGTTCTTTTGTTTACTGGTTCTGCTATCTGGAAACACCATGCTAACAGTGGATCAAATCTCTAACCTTCTCCCCAAGCCAGTTAATAACCAATATTAGTTGCATGGATCATATGCCATTTATTTGAGCTGAACTGAAGGTGCTGGTACTAATCTAAATGGTTAAATGCCTAAATGATTAGGGCCCAAGGTGCCATCCAGAGTATATCTAGCAATGCATTATGATAATATGATGGCGCCATGCTCAGTGAGACTGGCATCTACAAGGGGCAGAATCATTTTGACAATGACTCCTCCCTTACCTATTGAATACTGTCCCCTTTGCTGCCTGTATGTTTTTTTCCCATTGGCCTTTAAGGAAGTATATTAAAACTTCTCCGGTTAATCCTGAATCTGTGTTCTATTTTAATTATTAAAAATATTTTATAAATTGCCTTTCTGCCCCAAAGTAATATTAAACATCAAAAACAGCAATAACTACCAAAATTAAAAGTAAACAGAAGCATCATTAAAACAAAACCAGTGTGTGGTTTTGTTGTAGAGTTTGGTAATGGATAATTTTGGATTGTGGTTTGTATGATTGCAAGTGCGCCCATCTGGGAAGAAAGACAGGTTTTAAATGAATGAAATGTAAGATAAATGTGGATACGGTTGACCTTTCCTACAATGCAAGCTAAGATAGCTACCAAAGTTGCTCTCACAGCATTGTAGGAACACATTGTCAAGCTCTCTTTATTTAAAGCTTATAATGTAATTAAGAGGACTAGAGAGACAAAGGACAGAAGAGAAAGGAAACCAAGGATGCATAGAACATGGTTCACTTTTATTATTTGCTGGCTACTCAGCAAATATTCCATTCGGCATCCATAACTATTAGTGGAAAACTGAAGGACACTTATAGCACCAGATGCAGTATGCTTACCTGTAATGAATAGACTCTATTAGTATGCCCTTGCAAGGTGTGTAGACAGGTTTCAGTTTCTGGATCCCATACTTTGACCATGAAATCATATGCTCCACTAACAACCCTCCTGCCATCATATTGTACACACCGGACTGCAGCTACGTGACCCATCAGAACATGTAAACACTGGCCTGTCTCTATGTCCCAAACTCTCAGGGTAGCATCTCGAGACCCACTGACAACTCTAGGAGGGGGGAAAAGGAAAAACAAAAGCTGCATTTAGTTTTGTGGCCATTTTAATTTTATTTAGTTCAGACGGCGGCCTAAATAAGTTCTATGTATAAAAGTAGGTAATTAACCCATTCCTATTGACAGACACAGTGGCTACAACCATTGCTTCTGAAATCTTGGCACCAGATTTTAAGACTGAAAAATATAAGCAAGCTTGGTTTTCTAATGCCACTCCTCATAACATATTTGACAGCCTTATCCTCACCAGCAGCAAGCTGTTACCGTGTTTCCCCCTTTTTAATACGTAGTCAAAAAGTAAGCCATGGCAGGGTTTTTAATCATTTGAGAAATGTAAGACATACCCCGAAAATAAGCCATACTTCCGCGATGTGCGGAGCAAGACCACTGAGCGCCCCAACCAGCTAGCGGGACCCAGCATGCTGGCTGCAACAGGAGGAGGAAGCCTGCTGGGTCGGGTCAGTGCCCGGAAGCGGTGGCTGCTGCTGCAGCGCCGATAAAGCGTGCAGCAGTGCCGCACGGAGCACCGAGGGCACAAGCCAGCAGGACCCAGCTCCTGCAATGCCGGCGATGGCAGGAGGAGGAAGCCTGCCAGGTCGGGTTGGCGCTCGGAAGTGGCGGCGGCTGCAGCGCTGACAAAGTGCGAAGCAGCGCTGCACACTCTGTGTGTGTGTGTGTGCGTCCGTCTCTTTCTCTGTGTGTGCGTGCGCGTCTCTCTCTCTCCCCGTGCGACTTTCTCTCTCTCTCCCCCTGTGTGCGCGTCTGTCTCTCTCTGTATGTTTGTGATCGCGTCTCTCTCCCCCCCCCTCCCCGACAGAGAAAAGGTGCCGCGCAGGTTCCTCTTTGGCTCATCATTCAGCTGCCCTGGCCTCCTTGCCGAGAGCTGACGCCGCTCCTCTCCCCCTCCTTCCCGCACGGAGCACCAAGGGCACGAGCGTCAGGAGGAAAGAGAGAGGGGCTCGTTGCTTGCGGAGGGAAAAGTGTGGGCTCGTTGCAGGTTTACCTCACAGCTGAGGGGGCAGCAGGGGCCAAGCACCTTCCCACCCCTCCCCAGAGCCCAGCCCGCAGGCTGTTCCCCTCAGGAAATGCGGCTCTTCCCGTCCCCGAGGAGAGCCGCCGGCCCTGGAGCGCCTCTCTGCCGCCCGAGGCTCTCGAAAGGCCGCCTCAGAAGCAGGCAGCTCCCTTACGCCATCTCCGTATCCCGCCGGCGGGGTTACTCAACCCGTTTGGCAGGACTGCCCCCGCCCCCGCCTCTTTGCAGAGTTTGTGCAGCTTGTGCGGCTCTGCCTAACTTCTTGCGCGGCAGGCAGGCGGGCGTCCTCCCATCGGCGCGGCGAGCTTTGCAGAATCGGGTGCTGCAACTCGGAAGCCGGCCAGGCGAAGCTTAGCTGCCAATCAAAAGGACAGGGGTGTACGCAAGACGTTCTCCTTAGTTGCTTGGACCAGTTTGGTGATGGTGATAATGATGCCCTTTGTTGAATCGGTAGAATTGTAGAGTTAGAAGGGACCCTCGGGGGTCATCTAGTCCAACCCCCTACAATGCAAAAATCTCAGCTAGGTCATACATGGCAGGTGGCCATCCAGCCTCTGCTTAAAAGCCTCCAAGGAAGGAGAGCCCTTGACTCAGGATGGGTAGGAGGGGAAAGGGAGAGAATAGAAGAGGCAGAAAACGGAAAGGACCATAACAAAGTGGCAGAGCACCCTGTGCTCTGTATGCATAAGGATCCCAGGTTTAACCCCCAGGTACCCCCAAGTTTGAAATCCTGGAGAGCTGCTGCCAGCCTGGTTGACAGCAATAATGGTAGAGGACACACGTAGCATTAAAAAATCCCAGTTTCAATTGCTGCAATTGCTTGCTATGTATTATGTATTGTATTTAAATAATCTCCTTATTTTCTTGTTTCATTTAATGGATGTTATGTACATCATGTTGTGCATTATGTTACAGTATTATGTTGTAAAACCTGGATAGCTCAGTTGGCTAGAGTGTGGTGCTGATAATGCGCGTGGAAGAGAGCGCTGAGCATCCTGAGCCAGTGGGACCCAGTTGTACCGGCACTTTAAAAAAAAAGAAAGAAAAAAAGACACCCCCTGAAAATAAGCCACCGTGTGTTTTTTTGAGGGAAAAAAGTTATAAGACGGTGTCTTAAAAAAGGGGAAACACGGTAGTAGCTTTGGATCAACAAACCTATGTTTACCATCTGAGAATCTTAGAAATGAAGTGCACCTGCTAATGTCCTTGAAGCAACATTAGTATTAACCTACCAATGTGGATCTGGCCTTTAGAGATGTCTTTCCCCTTTATCACTTCTCCTTAACTGGTACAGAATAATCAGCCTATGAAGATTACAGGTTCATGAACTACCCCAGTTCAAAACTATCCGCATGTGTCACATGTCTTTTAATAATGGGTTTGCAATTGATATGTTAATATTCTTTTTAAAGCAAAATTGCATCTGGAATGTCATCTTTAGTTCTCCCCTTTTCCGCTTAAAACTTTTGCTCTTTTTCTATTTTAAGACCTGGACTTAGAAGCTACAACTCTGTCTACTTTTGACGCAAGAAATTCAGTGTTAAAAAGGCAATTATTAAATTGAGTAAAAACTTAAAGTAATGTTTAGACGAGCAGAGAAAGAAAGAGCCTTTCCTTTTATCAATTAAAGTGAGGTGATTTTACCACACTAACAAGTAGGATGGCTATATAAGAAAAGAGGCTATTAGTAGAAAATAATTATCTGATTACATGATTAAATATCCACCTTGTGGTTCTATTCCTGCACTTTTCAGGTCTTCTCCCCCTTTTCTCCTTGCAATGTTTTCTATGTGATTGGGTTCCCCCCCCCCTAAATTTGTGCATAAAAACTCATTACAAATGTAAGGATTATTTATTTATTCATTATTTATTTCAGATTGTATGAATAGATTTATATTAAAATATTAATTTTTTGCAATTAAGTTTTTGAAGCTTATATAAGTTTCATTGATTGATTTGTTTGTTACAACTGAAACTTAATTAAGCTTGATTTAATGTAAAGTACAGGAAAGCTGAAGAAGTAACCAAATTACAATTGTTGATAAACAGTTACCTTTTTTCATGCAGATGCATGCAACGCACAGTTGAGGTATGCCCATATAATGTATGTATACACTCTCCGGTCTCTGCATTCCACACTTTAAGGGTTCGGTCTGTAGATCCACTGATGATTATATTGTCCCTCATTTGTGATGACCAAACTCCACCTGTATGTCCAACAAGTGTTCTTAGACACTGAAAGCAAGCATTTGTCATGGTTACCATTTAGACAAAGAGGACAGATGACAAAAGATAGATGAATTTACCCAACTCTTCATACATATTTCACACAATGATGTTCTATAATTTGTTACGAAGCTACTACATTGGGAGGTAAGTGATTATATCATAATTCAAACGCAACAGCATTGCATTTATAAATGGAGATGGGGAGTGTCTCACTTTCCCCCATTCCCACACTGAAAAATGTAAGTCGTATCTGGATTTGTAAATTTTACATGAGGCAATACCTTTCATGTCAGGATTTTAGTGAAAGGAAAAAGCAGCTGTGGGTGTGTATAAAAACCACAGTCAGTTCCCAACCCTCCTTCCCATCTTCAAACGGGATTGTAAACCTCAACTTTGAAGTTGGCAACTGTACTGTTGGCAACTGTACTGAGCTTCCAAAGTCCTCTGTAGTGCAGCTCCAAGCATGGACTGTGGGGACGGAAGATGGGCACTGCCCCTGACTTCAACCAGAAGTACAGATAAAGAGCAGAGACCAGCAGCCTAATCCTAATCCTAGATGTATTAACTTCCAGTAAGGGTAGCATCTGCTGTTGAAGTACACAGCAGCACTGGCTTTGACTCCAATGGGAGTTCGTCCCATTGGACACAGTAGACATAAACTGGATCGTAGTGAAGGGGAAAGTGGGGCTCTGGAAACCACAATTTGGTTGACTATCAAGGACAGCCATTATTTGTGTAATCTGTTCTCAGTGAATTCTACTGAATGACTTTCCAGCTTTATTTCAAGTCTAATTCACTGCCAGTGTTTAACAAAAGTCTTACATTTGTTACTGAAGTCCCTCTACCATTTGGAATATGAGAACGCAAGCTTAGATAGAGGATTGCTAACAAATTACCATTGATAACATTGGATTCATATAAAAGAATACAAGACAGACAGAGAAACATTTAGAAACATGATACATGTTGGTAAAATATACATCAGACACAGAAATGATAAACATATATTGATATTCACTGGAAAACATGTGGCAAATGATTCCATAGCAAAATAACTGTCAAAGAACCACCATTTATTTCTAATGGTGTATGAGTTGTGACTCTGGTAGAGCACACAAGGTAACTTTTAACAATACAAGTTTTTATCAAAAAATCAAACAACATTTTCAATAGGATAAAGTATTTGAAACTATCATAGTTTAAAAGGTGAATAAATGTAAGAATACTACAAAAATATCTTGACATATAATATTTATGAGTTGGATCCAGTAAATTGGGAGCCAAAGGAAGGGAATCCTTGTTGCTGTTCTGCTAGACATGTGCAGTAGAGTTCATGCAGTGCTGAGACAGTAAGTTCTGTAGCATTTCTTATCCTCCCAAAAGAAACCCTCCAATCTCTTGCACTGGTGAAAGAACAGCTTTTTGTTGACCTGGCTCATATACTTTAAAGCTTTTCTTGTGCTTTTCTGATGAAGTTTGGGTAACAGAATTCAAGAATTACTAGCCAGTATGAGTTAACACTCAGTGGCCCGGCTTGGACATTAACTGGGATCTATAGTTTAGAACAAGCCATAATTCAGTTTCAGAATGGGAGAGGAAGTAGCATGCAGCTAATGTATGTCTGATCAGGAAAAATTCCGTCAACATATTTAGGATGAATTTGATTACCGGTAGAATACAATAAACAGTTTGGCTTACCTTTCCTGTAACTGCCGACCAAACCTTTAATGTATTATCATCAGAGCCACTCACTATTCGGTTGCCACAGAACTGTAGACAAGTGATCACATGATCATCATGACCTTTGAGCACCTGACAATATAGAAGAATTTACATATACTTCACTACTACTCATGCATAGAAATTATAGATTAGATTCTTATAATTTTTAGTTATTACTGCTTTTCACGCATAAACCTAGTTTACCAACAGGAACAAACTAGATTTTTCTTCTTAATGCTGCAATTTTTCTTGCTACCAAACAATTTTACTTTTTTTGGTCTGTTGCAACCATGCAAATTATCACTTACTTACTTACTTGCATGGACAAGTAGCTACTGACTCTTTAACACCTTAACATCCACCTTAACATCATCTCCTACTACTGAAAAAGGCAAAAGCACAATCCCTGTAGCAACCATTTGCATATCAAAAGGCTTGCTAGTATTTGATAGTTATTCCATTCATACAGGCTGGTGAATGATATGGTCTGGACAGTCCATATCCTTTCTGGCAAGCAGTAAGGCACCAGTTGTAGTTCTTTCTTCTTCCTAGAACATGCTTGCAGCAATCTCCTGCGGTTTCCAAACAATGATTGATGCTGCATTTTTAATCTGCCTTAGTTAAATATTCTCATGGTTAGAATTACTTAGTGCTTAATCTCTAAGGCATTAAAAAAGTTTCACAAAACCATGACTAACCATAATACTATTGGATAAGTAGTAATATATAGTCCCACCCAAGTTTGTTAGCACAAACTAAATTGTAGTAAGTCGCCTTGGCAATTAGTTTGAGTGGAGGAAGGAGTTGTACTCTTTGTACAATATGAAAGAAGACGCAAAACCTTTCATCAAATCAGGTATTACATTGTGTATGTTGGAAATTACTTCATTTTATAATGCAAATACTGTAATGAAATACGTGTCATTGTGATGCATGGACAGGATAGTGAGAGTCTTATGTATCTGCAGGATCCCCATGGGGGGGGGGGATGTGTCACAGTGTGCAGAGTGCTGCACTTTCTATGGGGCTCCTACCGGGCTAAGGCTCTGTTACTAAACAGTAGAGGTGGAGTGTATTTTTCCCATACCACTATGGTTGGTGACCCAAGTGTGGTACCTTTCATTTCTAAGATGTCAATGGCATTCACCCACTTGATCTAGATGAAGTAAAGGCTTGAGGAGACCACTGGATTATAATATAAACCTGCACACTACTCCAACACAAGTTCCCCCTGCCTTTCAGACTATTTACTTTTCCTTTGACAACTGAGTTATCACAACCCAAACCTGCATTTCAGGGGGTTGGACTAGATGACGCTCGGAGTCCCTTCCAACTCTATAACCCTATGATTCTTGGTGACTGCATAAAATAGCAGAGATGTGATTCAAAGGATGGATATATCAACAGATGGGGTCATATAGGAAATGTAAGCATATGCACATGCATTCAATGAATCTGGATCATATAGCCACCTAATGTTCTAAGAATACGCAACACCCCAATACACACTCAGTTTTATGAGTTAAAACACTTATGGCTATGACAAAAGATAATGGTGAAATGCAACAAATGCTAAAACCTTAAGAGTTTGAAAGTTCCTTTTAAAAGTTTTGGTGTCTTTTAAAAATGTCAGAAACAATTTGGCTGCTATTAAACAAGAATAATCCCCAATCCAACTTAATTCATTATATATTATTCTTTGTTCAAAGATGGTTACCTTAGGAGATTTAAGTTCTCCTCGCCGCCAGTTAGTATCAATTCTGTGCTGTCTGATGTAAGCACTTTTCCATGGACTATGAATAAAGCCTGGTTTTATTACTTTTCTCCTCTTGATATGTAATGGTTCATCAATTCCTATATTAAAACCAAAAATCAGAAACAGGCAACAAATGTCAGTTTCCGCTCTCTCACACCCTTCCTTCCAAGAGAATAAACTATTAGAAACTTTGCTATACTCTAACATTACTCCCCAGCTGATAACACTCTGTCCAAATCTGTTCTGTACTTTAATCCAGCCTTTCCCAGCCTGGTGCTCTCCAGATGTTTTAAGCTGCAACTCCCATCAGCGTCAGCCAGTATTGGCCAATGGACAGGGCTGACATGACGTCCAAAATATCTGCTGGGCACCAGGTTGGCAGAAGCTGCTTTCACCAATATTCATTGCCCTTTAAGTATCTACCTGAAAAGCCTATACGGAGTATCTATCCACATATCCTCACCAACTCAGTCCCATCATCTCTTCTTAAGTATCAGCTGTTACATCTCAAAACTCCATTTTATTCAAAGATTATCAATCATATATTGGTTTCATTTTCAAGCCTTCCATAGTTCTAAGAATTGTTTTCTTGAGATCAGCAGACTGTTTCTTGCTGCTTATGTCTGCTGAGCTAACCCAGATTTAGTGTAGCATCTCATACTACTTATTTAATTATTTCCTTTGGGCACTTGGATTCAGAATTTTATGCCACTGACACTAATTATTTTTTAAAAAATTATCTTAAGTGGTTTTAAGCACTGTTTCTGGCAAAGGTTTTGTATATCCCAGCTCAATGATTCTGTGATCTCTTTCTTTCATTCTTTTTACAAAGATAGTCTTAGGTTCTGTGTTATCCTCTCTATCCTCTCTATTTACCCTCTGGTGCATCTCATTACTAGCTTGAAACTCTGGTTGCTGGAACATGTGGATAAACATCCACCTCTTAGAGTCTGTTTGTTTTCTAGCCATTTGATCTCACAATCCTAGCAATAAGTACCAACAGACTTTTTTTTTTTAATGTACAGAGAAAGCTGCTCCAATTTCATCCACTTGGTCAGCCTTTAACACAACAGCCAGGTTTCACATCTGGAGAGTCTTTCTTAACTTTCTATTTTCTCCAGGGAAAAACAACAACAAGCAAGAGCTTATTTTCGTAAGTTGCCTTGAAGTAGTTTCACAAAAGTACAGTATATGGTAGAAAGGCACTGAATTTAATTAACACTGGCTTTCTGATTTGTTTAGGCACCTTTGAAAATTCTCACCTAACCAGATTGTGCAATTGATAAGAAACCACTAAAAAAACCACTTCTTGCTTTCCTTCAAGGGATTATTGGCTGAGAACACAACTGCCAAATAGAAGTTTTGCTTGCACTTGGTAGGCTTCACCTTTTGAGTTTTTTGAACCCTCTATTTCTATTGGATTTAAAACAATTCTGCTTCCTAACCTGCACAGTTCATTAATTTATACAAAGTACAGTTAATTTAGCCTGCAACTGACACATATATAGATTTTTATTGCTGGTGAAGATACACGTACCACATAGACCAAGCACAATGCACAAAACATGTTGAATTGTTTTTCCATAAAGGACATTGAAAAATCTTATTTTTACAAAAACCAACTTTAATAATTGAATTAATAGTTTAATGAACTTTACCCTCCTCTCTGCACTTCTCTCTCCACAGAAGATTGTCTTCTGCCAGAATTCTCCAGTATCGGCATGTCTGTGCTGCCTGCAGCAGGTCCTTGGGTTCCAGGAATGAAAGCACATACAGAGCCAACTTAAAAGAAGAAGAAAAGAAGAAGCGAAGATTAAACTCATTCAGGTTGCTGTACTTCAGGGAATGTACTGTGTCTTGTATATTCATATAGCCAAAGATTAACATAAGCACAGTGGATGCATTAGTAGAACATACTGTTAAAATCAGAGAAGCGAAGACAGAAGGATGATCTATTAAGACATACTAGTGGGGTCATAAATACCACATGAATATGGGACAGAACTGATAATTTAGTTTAACGCAATGACTTTGTAAAATAAAGTTTTCCAAGAAAAGCAAACAAAACGATAACTGCATAATACTTGTTTAACCTGTGTGAAAAGGGTGTACCAGTATTCTCTGTACAGTAGCTGGATATATGAAACAAGTGATCAAAGGTACATGGTCCAGTTGGACAAAAAAAGAGCAGGAAAAATTAGAAGACTTCAAGAAAATGAAACAAAATTAAAAAATTCCTTCCAGCAGCACCTTAGAGACCAACTAAGTTTGTCATTGGTATGAGCTTTTGTGTGGTATCTGAAGAAGTGTGCATGCACACAACATACCATGACAAACTTAGTTGGTCTCTCGGGTGCTGCTGGAAGGATTTTTTTTATTCTGTTTCAACTACGTTAGACCAACACAGCTACCTACCTGTTTCAAGAAAATGGAAAGACTGTCCCTACTTCAGCAGTCTAACATGCACAGAGAGATAAATGAAGTTGGCAGTGTTGGACCAGACTGAGGAATCAGTGTATTTCCCATGGATTTAAAAGTTTAAAGCAGCCTACCGGGTTGTGGGGTGGTAGTCTGATTTGGGAGGCAGTGTTTAACTGCACATCCTCCACTGCTCCACAGTCGTGGAAAAGGGTTAAGCTCTTCCCCCTCTTGAATGTCTCCTGCAATCCCCTTTGCTAAGACTTAGAAAAGTGTATGTGCTGAGGTGGAGGAAGAAATGAGAGAATCACCTTTCACTTATTTTGCTGCCTGCTGGCCACAAGGAACAGTCAGCAGGTCTGAGAAACTTTGAAAATGTGGAGGTGTGTGTGTGTGGGGGGGGAATGTGGGAATCCTTCCATTGCTGCTGCATTTGTTTTGCTGCCTGCTGGTATATGAAGAAGGCAACTGCTTGAGAGGGGTCTGAGCTGAATATGGGGGTGGGTGGAGGATACGGCAGCCCTTCCTTGTTTTCTGCTGCATGCCCTACAGCAAGGATTATTCTGAAGTTGTTGGGCAGAGGGGAGCCCAGGGCAGAGGCATCATAATGATAACCTTGTTCCTGGTTGACATCAAGCAGACACCTTTCTTGTACTCTTTCTACAGTGCCTGCTTAAAGCATATTTGTCTACGCAAGTCTATCCAGACATATAGAAGTTGACATGTTTTAATCTCTTACTGTTTATTTTAATTATTTTTAAATGTTTTGAATTGTTTTTAGCTGTTTTAACCGATAATTTCAATATTTCTTGTAAACTGCTTCGAATCAAATGGTATAGAAATTCTGTTAAACAGCAATTAGATACATAAAATCAGTTTCAAATCCAATAATATTCTATTGTTAATCTTAATTATTCTTTAAGATATAGAACTTAGGTAGCTTGAATACAGACAGTACAAACTGGATACATACAAAAAAGGCAAGACAGAGTGGTGATCATTACATAGTAGAATGGCCACTTTCCCACTGTCTCCCCCCTCAAAAAAAAATCTGTTAATTGACTAGCATCCTCTTTTGCAGCATTTCTTTGGAAATGTTCATCATGGCAACACTGTGTTTTCTTTTGCTTCGGTGGAGGCCAATTTAAAAATGAGTTTTGCATACTGCAGTTTAAATGTAACGTTTGAAATCAAAGAATGGTGCACAGTCAAACCCTGGTTCCTAAACAGCTCTATTTTGGGACGTTTTGGCTCCCGAATGCCGAAAACCTGGAAGTGTTCCAATTTTAGAATGTTTTTCAGAAGCTGAACGTGCAACACGGCTTCCGCTTTAGCGCAAGAAGCTCCTGCAGCCAAACAGAAGTCTCGCCTCAGTTGTCGAACATTTTGGAAGCCAAACGGGCTTCCGGGAACGGATTACGTTCGACAACCGAGATTTGGCTGTATTTCAGATAAAGGTATGGATGGGAGTAATAAAATGGTAGAAGTGTGATATAAAAACTACACAATTATTTCACATGTCTCAATTTATTAGTGCTGTACAAGAGATTTATAATCTAACACATGTTGGGAAAAAATGGGAAGTGGAAAGGGACACAATAAAAGGGAAATATTTAATGATGTTTAAAGGTCTTAGGCCGGGGGCAATATTTAACATTGGTAGGTGGTAGTTGTTAAAAGTACAATGGACGTTCGGGTTGTGAACGTGATCTGTGTGGGAGGCACGTTCGCAAACCGCAGAGTTTGCAACCTGCAGCACCGCGTCTGGGCACGTGCAGGTCACAATCTGGTCCTCTGCACATGCGGAAAGCACGATTTAGCACTTCTGCACATGCGCAAGCACCGAAACCCAGAAGTAACCTATTCGGGTACTTCCCGAAAAGACGCAACCTGAAGCATCTGTAACCCGAGGTATGACTGTAGTCATACAATCCCAGCCTTTAGGATCTCAGAACCATTGCAGTAGCTGATACTGTTGCTCAAATGGCCTAATATTTCCCCGCAGTTTAAATCTAATGCCTTTGTGTGCCCTGAGGCTTCTTATATGCATAGTCACATGGTACATCTGCTCCTCCTGTGGTTGATAAAATCAAGGCTTCCTTTGTAAACACATGACAGCCACTCTTCCCATGGAGGGATTTTAAACAGACTCTTTATCTTAAGAATAAAGGGCTTTATATACCTAAACATTTGTTTGATAACTAAAATCAACAACTGAGCTAGACAATTGTGAAAGAGAGAAAATGTCAAAAAAAATGCAAATGATTTATAGAATCTAAAGAGAAACCAGAGTATAAAAGAAAAATGTCATGGCAAAAACAAACACAAAAATCCAACAACCACAGGGTGCAAACAGCAATTCTTCTCTAGCTAAGAAATGATAAATAATTTAAATTATTGGTTTTCTATCTTATTTCACTGCATTTTTCATGAAAGAAGTGTAACAATTCATAAAATAAATGGTACTCCTATGTGATTTTTTTTTCTTTTTAAAGAGCGCTCAAAAACTAAGACTAGGGGGCAATCATTTCAGAAGGAGTGTAGATGGGTCAGAAATCAAGTTTTGAAATTTTACCTTGGCCGATTACATACAGACCCAAAGAGTCTCAAATTTTGGATGAGACTGAGCATGCTCAGGAAGCATCCATCACCAGTCAGATGCATGGAGATTCTGCTGTCCAAGGTCTCCTTGGCCAAAAGACAATTAAAAGCTGCCACTGTGATCTGGAGGGCTTGTAAAGGACACTTCTGAGCAAACTTATGAACACCCAAGCCTTAAGAAAGAAGTGTACAAGACCTCTGCTGCTGCCAGCTACTCATTGCCTGCTTTTTATAATAATAAAAAATTGCTTAGGAAAAGAGTGTTGGCAGCTGAGTTCCCCTAGGCTTAAACTTCCAAAGCTCTCTCAGGCTGCCCTCATAAGTACACTTACTTATCCAGAAGTAGATCCCACTAAACACAGTGGCACTTACTTTGCATAAAATGCAAAGAGGAAAGTACCCTGAGCTCAGAAATGGCACCAAGCTAATTAGAAGGTGAGCTAGGAGTGGGGGGGGGGCGGGTACAGAAAATAGAACTAGCACAAAGAAACTGCAGGCAAGTCAAGATTTCTGGGTTCTTGCAATCAGTGTACTGTATATATAAGGTAAGTAGCTACAACAGAAACAGTACGCATAGAAAGAAACAATGTAAAAAAACTGTAAGAAACAATGTAAAAAACTGTAAGAAACAATGTAAAAAACTGTAAGAAACAATGTAAAAAACTATGTTTCACAAACTGTAGCTCAGTTAGTTGTAGCTGGCGTGCTATGGTCCATGGGGTCACGAAGAGTCGGACACGACTAAACAACAACAACAAGCTCAGTTAGTTAGAGAGTGGTGCTGACAACAGCAAAGTTGCAGGTTCGATCCCTGTAAGGGAGAGCTGCATTTTCCTGAATGCAGGAGGCTAGACTAGATGATTCTTCCAATTATGATTCTATGAAAACTACTGTCATGCTTCTATGAGAATATTAGGATTTTAAGGAAATATACAGTATTACTATTACAGTTTATTACCCACCCTTCACCCCATGTTACAACAATTAAAACACAACATTAAAAATTGTTGTGTTTAAGTTACAGGAATAAGGTGGGTCCTAAAATATTCACATATATTACATTATACTTAAAAAAATGGAAACCATCAAACAAAACCAGGGTGAAAATTCTGCCATGAAAAGCTACGCAAAATGCAGTGGATTTAATAAGCATGAGGGGATGCCAGTCATGCCAGGAAAGAACTCTTAGTGATTCTTCTCAACTCCTTTCCAGTCATATAGCATGTGATCAGAAAGCCTGTTCCTTGTTTAAGAGTCCCTTGTGCACAGAACCACATTAGCATTTTATGTTTGGCACTTCTGCACAAACAAATGTTTGCTCAGACATCAATAGCCATGCCAAGCCACAAGCAGCACATAGCCTCTGGAGCTTTTCTTGGATTGAGAAGGACAAGCCTGTAGATTTCTTGTCTGGATAAAATGGTGTACAAAGCCAAGCAGAAGAAAAACCAGTTGTATAACCCTGCGGTTTATTCTCAAGTCTCCTGGAAGCTTTGTGGGGGAATCAATAAATCAGCTGCTGCTCCCGTTGTGTATTAAGAGTGGTCCAATGGTGTAACCAACCAGGCAAATCAAACTAGCAGGAGAGAATGATCATTACCCTCTCTCTCACCTGTGCCACACATCTGGCTCTTTCATCTCGCAGGAATGACAGCACTTCCCCAGTATCCCTAATTTTATTTACCAAGGTGGTGCACAGCAAAATCACAGAAGTATAATAAAACTTTAAAATCTAATTTTTTAAAAATATATACAGAACAAATGGCCAACAATGAATTCTTAATTGTATAGTCTACCCAAACCAATATACCAGTATTACCTCTTGCACTGAAAATGATATATCAGCCTTTTCCTCTGATTAGCAATACACACCTTAATTGTATGATATCAAACAGAAACATATATCCCACCCCCTGGCAACCTGGTCTCTTTGCTGCAGCCATAACGATGCCATTGGAAAGGTTACTTTAGCCAAACACTCTGTTAGAGAATTTAAGGCAAGTGTTTTTCACTCTAATATTTTATTTAGAAAACTAGTATGAATGTCTTTAGGACACATTACATTCATTAAAGTAACTTTCAATAATTAACAAAAACTACAGGAAAGAGAGAATTTAACAAGTTCTCTCTAAGACATCATGCCTAGCATGATTGTAGGTGGTGATGTTTTCTCATGTCTTTGTAGTTTTTTGCCCACCTACTATCAAAAAGGAAAAAAGGGCATCCTTGGCAGTGGTATGTGTAAAAAGAGAGATATCATTAAGAATCCAACAAACCTGTTGGACAAAAGAGCCTTTTGAGTTTTTTAGAATCATATAATTGTAAACTACATCAAAGATCATCTAGTCCAAGCCCTTGCCAGTGCAGGGATTCTACTAACATAACATCACTGATAGGTGGTTGTCTAGTCTCTCCTTTAAAAAACAATGATCTATATTCCAACTGATCATGGTGTCTTGGGGGGATCACTCTGTTCAAGCACTGTAAAAGGTGTTTTCACACCTAAAGCAACATTTTGCTAAAGGGACAACAATGCAGCAAACTGGTTTTCTTTTTAGCCTTTATATCATAGGGCTGATTTCTACAGCATCTCACAACCATTTAAATTAAAAAATAAATTAATTAAATGTAAAAAAATGAACAAAATTTAACGAATAAACCCAGCAATCAATTTAAAAACACAATCATTGTAGCTACACAAGAACATTTCTGATTGGTTGAGGCTTGAATAAGTGGCAACAAGTAATGGCAGAAAGCCTGAGAAATAAAATACTGCATCCTATAATGATGCCTCCTCAACAGATGGGCCATTATGTCATACAACATAGGCAACTAGGAAGCAGGACTGAATATGCAGCAACATGGTGTACAAGCAGGAGTGGCTCATTCAGTAGGTCGGGGCCACAGCAATAACCTCTTGGTGGTGGTACTGCTGTTGCTTCCTGGAAAAGGGAAGGGTGAAGTGGTGGTGATGTCAGGGCTGTGCACATGCACCAGCAGAACCAATCCGGCTTCTGACAATCCCAACTTCCCTTTCACAGGAAGTGGAAGTGATGACCCTTGCTGGGAGGCTACTGCTGCAGTTCCAACTAACCAAACAAGCCCCAAGGAAACCAGGTTTACCATACCAGGTTTGTTGCCACCATCTGTTTGAACTCCTGGTGACAAGTGGGAAACTTTTTTTAAAAGTGTCACAGCCATGTAGGCTGTAGGAAGAATAGAATCTTGAATCCCAATGCTGAATTTAGTAAACCTTTGTCATTTGCAAAATACGCAGGAATCCAGGTCATGGCTATGTTTGTTTAGAAAGTTCCAGTGAGTTAAATATGATATAGCTGATGTCTTGCTAGCGTAGGTAGGGTGCTAGGCAACCAAACAACAACAAACCTCAAAGGGTGAAGGGTTGGATTGGGCAAAACTTATTACACACATTTTAAAAAAACTATCTGCCCTAGAGTATAAATAACATACTCTTAAAAACAGTGATCATTAAGCCATGCCAAGAGATGTGGGTGTGGGGACTAAATTAGTTCTCAGTGTGATGCAGAATGCTGCTGAAATTTCCTTTTATCAATCCTGTGTTTTAATCAAGAGCAATGCAAGAACTAGCTAAAGGTTTGGCAGTAGCTGCCTAAAGCCTTGCTGATGTTTTGATGCCCTTGGAGCATTATTGGCAATCAGTAATACGAAAGCATATATGCACAGTTGACTTATTAACTTAGCATATTTGTATGTGAAAATCTTTCAGCTATTATTCTTCATGGCAATAACGCATAGATCTTTTAAGATGTGATTTAAACAATCAACTTAGGAAAGACACAGGCACCACTGGTTGTGTCAATTATTCCTTGGATGAAATCTTAAAATTGCATTTTTTTAAAGAAAGATAGCTGTACATTTAGTCTTTCCTTTTCAATTTTACTTAGCAATTCCTGAAAAAAGCTCTGAATAAAGCCTTCTTATATAAACTATTTTGACTACTGATTATTTCAAGGGTACATTCCTTATTGCATGCAATGAACAACATTATTAATGTAGAAACAAATCCAGTCTGTTC
Organism: Zootoca vivipara; assembly: GCF_963506605.1. Lineage (NCBI taxonomy): Eukaryota > Metazoa > Chordata > Lepidosauria > Squamata > Lacertidae > Zootoca > Zootoca vivipara. Next base: position 39,690,457 of record NC_083284.1, read on the forward strand.
TAGTTTTAGTAGAAGAGTAATACCTTCCATAAATTTAAACCATTGGTTTAATTAAAACCAATGTCATTTATTTTTAATCAACTGATTTCAAGAAAATAATTAACAAATTATAGACAAAATTGTTTTACAGTAAAAGTATTTGTTAAGTGTAAGCATCCCATGTACCATAGATTACAAACACCAAGATGCTCTGGCCATCTTATACCAAGAGAAACATATAATTCGAAAACACCAATCCAATATAATAATGTAGTAGTACAGCTAGAGCTAAAAGTGAAGAAAAATTACTATAGACACTAATCTCATCCATTCCAGTAACTACAATTAGTGTTTGCTATTGCACCTTTTGTAGTTGCTAAAAGAACCCAGAGAAAGGAGTATCACTAAACCATCATTAGGTCGTGTGTTCTCAAGGAAGAGCACTTGAGTTAAGAACTTGCTTCCAATTGACTTAATCTTATTTTTTGACCTGGGTTGTGAGTTGCAAAAGCGTTCACCTGGTCTTTTTGTTGTTTGTTTTGACAAGGAAGTGCAAATATTTTATTTTTAGTTCCAGGCCAACTTACAATAATATTATTTTGGGACGGTCTCATAATATGGAAGATGTTTTCCAAGCATGGGAGTCACCTATTAACACAACAATGTTCTTATTATACTTCGTACTGTAAACTAGCCCTAGTCATCAAAATGCCAGATACAGGACGGGAAGGGGGTGTTGATAGCTACCTTCCAGTATCCATCTTCAGACATGACTGAATGCACTAGTTACCAACTACAGATATATTAATTAACCTCAATGGGACCTAAATACAAATGAATTCTGAACTACATGCATACTTATCCTATAAAACTGAATATAATTTGATTTTAGAAGTTATATGGGTGTTTATTGCCTTCATAAAATGAAAAGCTAAATACCTATTATGTTTTTTAAAAACCTTAAGAGTGAAATCATCAATGGATAATAAATCAGCTCTTGAAAGCTCTGGAAACAAAACCCCTTACATATAAGAAATAACTGTCACAAACAGCAGGGGACATATCCTAGTCACTGAAACAAAGTCACTGGTCTCACAAGCATACATTAATCTGAAAATTACATTATTAAGTCATGGCAGTTTATCAACTTGCAGTCCTCTTCAACACCAATTAACAGTGTTACACTGACAACAATGAATACTATAATTAGCAAGGAAATGCTTAAAGGTGGCAGATGATGCATTACATAGGCAAACAGTACCAGGAGCCCAGTATTAAGTGATAATCCTCACCTCTTTGGGGAGCAAGGAAATGAAGTCTCGTTGAAATTGGGGCTCGATCACTTGCATCATATGCTTCACTTGTGTTGGTTCGCAACTATCAATCAATTCATCTAAGGCAAGTAACTTCTCTGGTCCACTCCAGCTCTGTGAAGTACAAATACGTATATGTTTAGTTTCCATTGTGCTGTTATATATTAATGCAGTTCAAAAATGTAATATTTGAAAATTGCTATGGAATACGCTGGGATAAAAAATTATTGCAATACCACCCAGAATGGTGAAGGGAGTATTAAAATGTGAAACAGGTGTTCAACCATACAAATGTTCCTTATAAAAATAATAAACTTTAAACTATATATATATATATATATATATATATATATATATATATATATCCAGAACTTAATAATAGTAACTTCATTTCAGGTTCATTTGGCTTTATTTATTGCAAAGAAAAAAGAAAAAAAGTTTTTATAGCCATGTGTACATCTGCCACAGTGCAATCTTCCTGATTCTTGGCTCGAAACCAGTGTTTTGTAAACATAATTTTACATTAGGAAGAAAAGAGGGATTTTTTTCTGGTAATTTTCTTACTTCATATTCCTACTAACGGGCATCATAAAATTTGATGGTTTTAATAAGGCACTCATCTGCAAACACAGCAGATTAGCAAAACCATTTGCAGAAGAATTAATAACTGAAGATATAGCACGTCTTCTCTCAAACTCATCTGGGCTCAAAGTTTTGATTTGCTACACAAATGCCATTTATGAAAACCATTTTGGGAGAAACAATATAAAAGGAGATAACCTATTCTAGAAGGCACTTCAGGACCACTAAAAGAAGTTAGAAAAGATCGACGAGTTTTGAAGCAAATGACTGTGCTTTTGACAGTATGGAAAGCAAAATGTAATGGCATACATATTCTGTCTAGCATTATTATCTTATTAGAACCAAACAGGCTAAAGATATTTCAATTCATTTCTTTCAATAGGTTCCTTTAAGTATGACTAGATTTGGCTATTGCCCATAAATTGTGTAATTCTCTCGCTTATACTGTTAAAATCAAATAGCTTATCTTGAAAACTAGTAAATAAAACTCCACGCATGTTAAGATATGTTAATACAGCATTATCCTAAACATTAATTTTCATGTGTTACATATAATTCCAGTTTCTAATTATTCTGTGAATTATGGCTATAAACCTAAACCACTGTCTAGATCAGCAAACTTCTACTGTACTCTCATAGGAATGCCTTTCAAAGGCCAAGATTGGTTCCACCAGTGCATCCACACAAAAGGGATATCGCCATCGCCTTTCTCTCCTAGTAAGTAGCAGTGACACCAATGCCAGGAGGCTGTTACTACAGCTCTGCCTCACTGGCTGAGCCACTATATTACTTCATATTAATGCATTTATACAATCAAAACCGGCACACAAGACAAAATACTCCCTGAACAATTAACATAGCTATCAAACTCCCAAGCAGAATGTGCAAGAATGGTATAAATGAAATTTCTACATCTGTTTTATGACAAAATGTATATATTCCTGACCCAAAAGTTGTCATAATTTGCTGTACGTTGTCATTTTTACGTCACACAGATTATGATTGTAATTAATGAGGGATCGGATGAATATGTTGGAAATGGACACAAATGAATCAGAATTAAACAGAAGCACAAAAGCTGAAATGGCATTACATGAAAATACCTGTGAATTTACCTTTACCTGCTTCATATTACTTTTCAAAGAAAGGTTAAATTCACAGAACCAGCATGTCAAAACTGAGGGGGGCGGACCTGAATCTAGAAACAATCTATAATAGCTGTTAATAATATATCTTTAATACTACAGAAACTGAGGCAAAATCTGAAAGTATAACTTAGTATACTTAGTATAACTTACTATCCTAAGGGTACAATCCCATCTTTTCCACAATATAATGCTAAATAGAAAAAAAAACTCTGGGAGAGAAATTATATCCCCATAACCTCGGACTTTAAGAAAGCAATGTCCATTTCTTCAGCTTTCTAAACTAACTAAAGGAATAAGCATAATATAGTTTCATATTATCAGTTAGAAAGATTTACTCCTGGGACATCACTCACGTTGTCTTTCATTTTAAGGAAATAAACTGAAAATCAGTTGCAAAATCTAAAGAGAAAATGTGTTTCTTGCCAAATATTATTATTTCTGTTGTGGCAAGCAATCTTAGGATAAATATTACTTTAGTTCAAGTGAAAAACAACATATTTGTATGCAGTGATGTAGCGTCTATAACTGCTCTGAGTGACATCATATCTCCAAAATTGCTCAGGCTACATCGGGCACAGTTGTCACTAAGTGTATAGTGTATAGCCTTTAAAACCAGTAATACTATTTGAAGTAAGAGAAAGTGCAATTGTATGGCAGGTGGAAAAAATGTTTAATATTGGTATTTAACTGAGAAGCAATTTCAACCAACCCCATCCTTGCATATAGTTCTAATATTCAACACCCATTCAAGGCCTGAATTTCTTTTCCTACTGTACCACTCACAAAACATGCACATGTACCACTGATAATATTGTTTTGATGCAGACGAGCGTCAATCTGAAGGTAAGTATTTCATAGTTCATGGTCACACAAAGTATTATTTCTTTCTGAAGAATCTAACTCCTCACTACTTTTATTTTCTGATGTATGGAAGAATATGCTAAAGAACAATAATTTTGTATACTGCAAAAACCATGTAATCAATCATTAGGATAAACTTTCAGGAGACCTCCAGAGACTTTTATGATTCATTGTGATAAGTCATTATGTTGAATGGGGACTGATGGGAAGGAGTCAAACTTCTTATACAACTACATCGAGAATTTGGGAATTTACAGTACTTGTATTTCATAGAATCATAGAAACGTAGAGTTGGAAAGGACCCTGAGGGTCATCTAGTCCAACCCCCTGCAATGCAGGGATCTTTCCTGGGGGGAAATGACTGATTTGTAAAAGCAAACATAAAAAATAATTTAGGATAGGAGAAAATTATAAACCTGATGTGTGTGCTTACAAATCTTTAATCTCTGTACTTAACCATATATAAGATATTTTAAAAAATTGGTAGGGCTTAATTTGTAGTTAGAAGCATAAGGTACATAAAATGTGAACTGACTGGGATGAAGATCTGCCTTGCAAATAAAACTGATACTGAAACATTAAATAGGGAGAATTATGAGGCTCGAATTGATAGATGCTAAAACTAACTTTAATAAAATGGATGTGAAATATAATCTAAGCATACAGTTTACCATTGGTAAGAAGTGCTTGTACAGTTAAGGCTAAAGCTTTTTCTTTTCCCTGACCTTCCACTTACTGTGTTCCACTTACTGTGTGTACAGAACAACTTCTCCTTCCTGTTTTAACCTCCACATGCTCCCAAATCTGCTTGATGGTTTTTCCCAACCAGCGGAGCATATTTGGAAGGCATATAGAATACGACCTTAAGTCCATCAAACTCTATCCCAATTTATTTCAAAACATTTTTAAAGGGCTAATGTGGTAATATGGAAATTCAGGTTAAGAATAAAAAGCACATTGGCATACTTAACCAAGTTCAATTCTACCAATATTATCTGTACTGTTCACAGTTTAACCAGAGGTTATGCACAAGCATTCTAAACTTTAATCAGTGCTATTGCGATTTTAAATTGTCTCTTCAGGGATATAATTAAGAAGAGCATTTTGAAGAAAGAAAGTGCTTATTTTATATGCATTCTTAGGAAGAAGCAGTGTTTCATGAAACCACCAGAACACTAGGGGAAACAGTGTATGAACAGAACACTGAAGCTTCCTACACAAGATCCACAACAAGCGGATCCTTAAGTGGGAGAAGAAGGACTGCATCATATCCAGAGATGTGCATATTGAACTCAAGAATAATTCAAACTCAGGACACAGGAAGTGATAAATATGCAACAAGGAAATGGAATTCTGTGACTCAAATACACTAAACAAATTAAAACACAGGACCAATTATGAAACTCTGCCCTATTTTTCTCCCATCCCACTTGTGCCAATTTTTTCCTCCATTTTATTAGTCATGGGGAGCGGCAGGAAGCTACATTTGGCAGTAATGCTGTGTCCTCAATCACTAGAATTTACACTCAGATATTTATTTGGCTCCTGAGATTTCATCACATATTGCCCACAATGTTTCAAGCAAATATTGACCTTCTGAAACACACCAAAAACTCAGCAACCTGAATTTCCAAGTGCTAGATTTTCCACTCATTCTGCACACCTGCCGAATCATGGAAGACACAAAGTCCCAACAATATTCAATCTTTTTTTGTTGTTCTTTAATGTCAGAGTTCACTGTCTGTATCTGTGCCTTCTCAGGGTTTGTGTGGATATCAAGCAACATTTACTGCTGCTTATTCTATCCACATGCTAGACGCAAGATAACCTTAATAGTCTAACCATGCTTATGATCACAGTCATTGCTTTCCAAAGGTTCATGCTACCTATTAACTGGTGGTAATATTTTATAATGCACGCTTAATGAATAGATCTTGTAGATCAGGCATGTCCAACAGGTAGATCGTGATCTACCGGTAGATCACTGGACGTCTGCAGTAGATCACTGGTAGATCATTGGGTCCCCTCAAAGAAGCTGAACAACTGTGGCTCCCCTAAAAAAAGCTCAACATTTTACCTCCTCCCTGAAAAAACTCAACAACATTGACCCCCCCAAAAATGGACCTTCCTCCTTCCTAAAAAAAAAAAGCTAAACAACCCCAAAAGGGGGTAGATCACTGCCAGTTTTTAACTGTGAGTAGATCACAGTTTCTTGGGAGTTGGCCACCCCTGTTATAGATCTATCTTGTAGAATAGATCAATGGGATCCCCCCCCAAGAACATCAGACTGTGGGCATTCATCCCAACATTCCCTTCAATAATCTAGCCAGGTCTTACTGAAGGTGCATCTCTAGAACTGGTACACTTTGAAATCACTCCCCACCATGCTAAAGCTGATAGTAAAACTAAACTGCATTGATCTATTGTTAGAAATGATCAGTAGTGGGCTCTCCCACCTACAGAAGTAGGGAGACAAATCCAATGTAGCGCTATGACAACTGTTTCTTCAGCAAAAAGCATTTCATCAGGTGTGCTCTTCTGGAAGTTTTCTGGACCCTTCCCTACACAGCCAATCTGGATAGGGGTGGGAGTGTGTGGCGGGGAGGAGATAGGAAAGGGGGAAGCCCCATTTTGCTAGAGGAAGTCCTTGTGCAGGCTTCCAGTAGCAGGACTTGTTTACTGAATCTGGTCTCTGAGCTTTAGAAAATGTAACTTAATTAATGGTATTGAATCAGAAGTTGGGATTTATACTTTCACTCCACTTCCAATCACAACCAATTTAACATCAAATTTGTCTTAATAAGAAATCCACATCTAAATAATGAGGCTCTTAATCTCAGGGTTGTGGGTTTGAGCCCCATGTTGGGCAAGAGAGTCCTGCATTGTAGGGGGTTAGACTAGATGACCCTCATGGTTGCTTCCAACTCTACAATACTGTAATTCTATGCCTAAAACAGCTGAAACCAATGGAAAGGTAGATCAGCTTAATTAAAGTTAATTGAAATACAAATCAGCCTGCTTAAAACAATTGTGAAGATAAAACACTCTCTCTGAACTTAAGATGAAAGGCTGGGTTCAAAGGTTTAAAAAAGAACATGAATCTAAAGAATCTTGAAATGTTCAAAACCCTAGTCTAGATGATGCATTCCTACATTGTAGAGTTGGATCCACTAGCATGAAGCTTCTTCTGCTCTTAGAAGAGCTGTTTCCAGCTTAGTTGTAGAGTCCTGCTATAGGAAGTTGTCCCAGTTCAGGAAGTGTGCAAATTCTTGTGTGGGACTTTGAACAAACTCATTCCCAAGACCATTCTTAATAATAATAATAATAATAATAATAATAATAATAATTCATTATTTATACCCCGCCCATCTGGCTGGGTTCCCCCAGCCACTCTGGGCGGCTTCCAACAAAACATTAAAATACAGAAATCCATCAAACATTAAAAGCTTCCCTAAACAGGGCTGCCTTAAGATGCCTTCTAAAGGTCTGTAAATTGTTGTTCTCTTTGACCTCTTGTGGGAGGGCGTTCCACAGGGTGGGTGCCACCACCGAGAAGGCCCTCTGCCTGGTTCCCTGCAACTTGGCCTCTCGTAGCGAGGGAACCGCCAGAAGGCCCTCGGCACTGGACCTCAGTGTCCGGGTAGAACAATGGGGGTGGAGACGCTCCTTCAGGTATACTGGACCGAGGCCGTTTAGGCCCACTAACCTTACTACGTAGCCTGTAATTTCATTATTCACACTGTAAACATAAGCCTTGATATACTCTGACCCTGCACTGTGTGAAATATTCCACTTCCTCTGCATTAGTGCCATCCCATGAACTCTTGCACATGTTGTCTTACTACTCATGGGTCTTTGAATCTGGCCCAGGTCTATTTGTAACAAAACGTATCTCGACATTGGGTTGCAGCCATTGCTGTGTGAGTGTGATGTCATTAACACAAGGCCGTCTTCCCCATTCTTTTTCCTCAGTGAAACCCCACTCTTCCTTTCCACTGAAATATCTATGTTATGGGCTGGAGAACTTTCAAGTTGCATATGGCATGGGAGCTGGGGTGGGAGGGAGAAATAGCCCTAAGATCAGGCAGAAGCACCCTGAGTAAGTGGCAAGCTGCAAACACAAGGGACATCTGCTTAATATTGGTCAATTGCCCCTCCCAGTTCAGCTCCCAATGCCGCGTTCCAGGTCTTTCCTGGATGTCTCTTGGCCCTCAGAAGAGGCTGTAGTGGAAAGAGAGGATGAAAATGCATTCTCATGCAAGCAGATATAGCCAGGCTCACACAGTGTTGGATACAAGCCATTGTGCTGATTATTTGTTTGCTCAACCTATCACGTCACTCCTTCAAATAAAGGATAAAGTTTATTTGACTACATAAATGTATAATTGGGAAAAACAAATGGATTTCAAATGTTTGTTTTTCAGTAGCAAGAACTGATTTGATGCATTCTGACAATAATTTGCTAACTAAACAATATTGACTATGAAGGGCTTTATTAAACAACACATTTTACCCAAAAGATTGCTAGAAAGTTTACTGCTGGAGATATAGTATTCACATTAAATCTAAGAAATTGATTGCTGATCATAATGGCAGTAATTTCTAGTGCTGACTCATTTCTCTTTTTTATAATGTTTTAGAAGTAGTTTTCATTTTATAGATCTCTATAAACATGCTATATTTCTGGTTATTTAATTTAGCTTTGCAGATATATATTAAGTTTGTTTATACTGTGGCGCAGAACTGGAAAGCTGTAGACAGCGGGTTGAGTTACTACAGTTACATAGCATTAATTTCTACCGGTGAATACCATTTTATTTTACAGTTTTTAACCCAGTACACATTTTAGAGTTACGGTATGGAAGGCTCTTTTCTGTTTCTCATTAAAAACGCTCTTTTAAAGAGATGAAAAAACAATGGGAAAATTCCATTCCCGTCCAAAATTAAGAGCACTAAAACATAGTCTACTCAATATTTTGCTTTTCATTTTTTAAAATTATAATAAATCCCAAGAAAGCCTACCTTTACACACCTTATGTTTAAAAATTCTTTGTTCTTTAAAGCAGCAAGATATATAACATGTTGCGTTAGAAAAGTACTGTTTGTTATTAAAAGGGGAGTACTGTACTGTAACAGGCTACAGTAACAGGCTACAGTTATTCTAACATAGGCATACCCAAACTCGGCCCTCCAGAAGTTTTGGGACTACAACTCCCATCATCCCTAACTAACAGGACCAGTGGTCAGGGATGATGGGAATCGTAGTCCCAAAACATCTGGAGGGCCGAGTTTGGGGGTGCCTGTTCTAACATAATGCTTTCTCAGTTCACAACAAGCTCTTCAAAATAAGTCAAACTCGAAATGTTGTTCACCTGAAACATTTTCAGCCATTCTTGAAGTCCTGTTGGCGGCTGGATGGATGTAATTCGGCGCCGTTGCTGTCCTTGCCCATTGGCTGCTCTCAGATCTCCAAAAGTAGTAGGTGTTGCTGAGCAAGGCACAAGCCCAGTAGTACTGAAGCAAAAAAAAAGGCCAATGTAGTTCTCAGAAACATTTAATTCATTTAATTATACTATTAGCACACTGGTCACCAGTTATTGAGGCAAATCTCATTACTATATGAACAGGTATTTCCAAATCTCATGTGTTTTACTATTTTGGGTTTATTTGGGGCAATTGCCTATATATCGGAAGCAAACAAGAGGTAAAGAGGTTTTCTTCACTAGGGCTGGCTGGATAGGTTTTGCTGAGGCAGAGCACCAAATAGCAACCCCCCACCCCCAAGTAAAAGTGCATAGTACCCAAGGCTGTGAAGTTATTTTGGAACAAGGCAGAAAACCTTACAAGTGCTGTTCCTCCTCCACAGCAGAAAAGTCATGAATTAAATAGCTATTTGCTGCCCTTTCAATTCATCCAAGTTTAATTGCCTGAGGTAACCACCCCACTCTGCCTAATGGCAGGGCCCAGACCCAAACCTCACAATGGGAGGTGCTAATCTAAGGGCTATAACCTGGGATCCACTTTAGGTGCATCAAAGTGTTTGCAGTCACCCATAAGTACATTTGATATTTTCTTTGACGTTCAGACTACTGTGTCATAGGACAAACTATTTCGAACCCCCTTGATGCCCATGTTTAAAAGTAAAGCATAGTGAGCTGCATTGAAGAAATGCAAGCCTATAGATATCTTGGCACACTGAACTAGTTGGGACAGTTTTTTGGATCATGACCACAGTGTCATTCCCTTTAATATTAAACAGGTGGTGAATGCCAACTGAAACTAAGCCAAAAAAGAGGCTGAGAAAGGGGAGGAAGTTATCAGCATTCTCAGGCGAAAGTAAACATTTAGATACAACCCTTCTCTTTTAAAATCGTAAGATGGTAATCCTTCTCCAATGGTCTGAGCATGCCCAGTAGTGGTGGAATGTTGAGTATCCATGAAAAAGAAAAATGCACCACTCAAGAGGGAAATTAGTGGAATGTCCTACTTTACATGTTACATGTATGTTAAGGGGGGGAGGCATAGCTGGCAGGCAGGATTTTGAGTAGAAGGTGGAAATAGACCAACCTTTGGTTGCAAGTCCCACTTATGAATAATCAAGTGTGAAATTGGTCACCTGGCTCTCCAAAACTGTGTCTGAGTTAACTACGTCTGGCATGAGTTGCGGGCCCCATTGAGCACCCTTGCAGGACAGCATGTTGGGAGAGGGACAACGTAACTAACTTTGTTTTGCTGTTTGCAACCTCTAACCCTGCATGGGGCTACCTACTGGCTCTGGTGCATATGCAACTAACACCACACTGTTGAACCTCCTGTTCAACTTTCCTCTCTGAGGATGTAAGCAGAGTCAAGAGTAAGGAGATGAAACAGCATACTCCTCTTATCTTCTATGACCCGTCACACTTGGTTGTGAAGACTGTGTCCAACAAAAGGGGGCTAGTGAAAGGGAAGTGGAGAGGGAAAGATGGATCCGCTCAGAGCACCTTACCCAAGGGCCTCCCAAAACCTCAAGCTGGGATTGCAGTCACCCCTTATCTGTTAGCAGTATGTCTAAAGAATTTCTGGTTTGGGTATTCCAAAAGTTTTATTTATTTTGTAATATTTCTAGTTTTATCTATATAAATGTTGAATGCTTTCCCACTAGTAGCCTTTGGTTACAAGGTTTGGGACTTTCATTTACAACATGTCGTAGATATTTGAATATTTTGAACAGGGTAACTCTAGTCAGTTGAGACACATTTGCTTTTTATACATATTTCACTAGACACCTAGGATTATTGTATGTTTCTAAATTGTAAGAAGCATGTGCTTCAATGTAATTATAAGTCAAACACTGACACTTTGCTTCCCTGGGTTTGCCAAAACAGCAAATACTACATGACTGCAAATTTGCATAAATTTGGTGTATACCTAACAAAACACTGATTGAAGTACCATGGATGTGAGATTTTCCAGGTTCAGCATATCTAATTTGAAGGATTTCAGAAATCAGTGCTAAGAAAGGCCAGCATCTGAGGCCTTGAAGTGTCATTGCTAGTCAGAGAAGTAGACAAACGGGGCCTAGGTAGAGAAATAATCTGGAACTCAGTATAAAGTATAATTCAAAGGCATTATTTTAGCATTTTATTTCACAACCTTTTTGCAGGCAGAATAAGGCTCATAAAACTAATTAGTTTAGAACAATTTTCTAAAAACAGGGATGACACATTTACACAATTGAAAACATAACCATTTCATCAATGAGGGGCACAGCTGTTATCTGATGAGCACAGATTAAATAAACTGGTTTAATTTAGGTAAAGAACTATCCTTGAAGGCATTTCTGAGTTCACAAATGTAAGATACTTATATAAAATGAACTCCAAAGTTAATTCAAATCTAAATAACTATGAGCGAGTTAATAGTGATGTTGTCTTCAAAAACATTGTGTTTTATGTTGGCTTTTTCAGGATTTTTTTTTAAAAAAACATGAATTAGGGAAGGATTTATTAGCTAGAAATGCACTAGCAAGCATTCTGTATGCAAACCTCTTTATGCAAACTTCTACAATTAATCAAATATCTGCATAGCATTTCCCCTGTTTTTCTTTTTTACACAATTCAACAATGGTAGACCTATAAATCTGATAAAAAAATTATATAAATGAATATATTTTAATTCATAATGAAGAATTTGAAAGGAAGATTAAAACTGAACAGCAGATAAATTGCCTATGGAAAGCAATCTTTTAAAACAAGAAAGTTTCACAATGCTGCAGATTTGAACAAGCTCAAATGCAAGAGGTAGTTGTTATGGCAACTACCAAGTACTGTAGTGAAGTCGAGTTGTATGCATCCCTGGTACTGAAATTCCTAACCAAGGAGAGTTGTTAAATTGACATGCCTGCCTATGATAAATGTACATCTCTTTAATTTATAAATGGAACTCCATGTTGTGGAGAGGTTATTATTCAATGTGACTCAGGAATTATCATGTTGTTGTGTGCAAGAATGTTGTGATTAACACCAAATGATTTTGTTGTTTCTATAGTCCAACTTGATGCCTATCCCAATCAGCAAGTTTCCCTTCACTGGGTAGATGTGGGGAAGAAAAATATTAGAGTCCTTTGAAGCCACTTCAGCAATTTGAAGCAAGTGAGGTACTTATGAATGTAGATAATTCACTCAGATTTGTTTTGTGGTATGACCATGCAAGAGGTGCCTGGGCAGGAAGTACAGGCTGACCTGTCATTGCATTAAATTACCTTGTGTATTCTGAGACTTTGCAGGGTTTTTTTCCCAGTGAGAAAGAACGGACCTCGGAGCCATGGTCCAACTTTCTCTTCATCTACAAAATGGGATAAGGAACAAAAAAAATTGTGTTAGTTTGGCAGCATAAATGAGGCCTTTTTGCCTGTACCTATCAATATTTTCTTAATATCAGCCTGTGCAACCTGCATTTTAAACTAATAAAACATAAATTATTCCAATGACCCAGCTTTTCTACAACCCTTTGCAGCATAATCACTTGGCAGCTAGAATTTACCCTGCTGCATTATGATTTGCATTATGATTTGTTTCCACACATTTATTCATCTCAATTAGTTATTAAATGATTCAGTTCATTAGCTGTACAAAAAAATTACTCTGCACATTCTTTGGAATGATAGGTATAAATGCTAAAATAACATCAAATTGAATGAGATATTCTTTGATAAACACTTAAAACCACAGATAAGAAACATTATACGAAAGTGAAAAAGTACATAAAACTACTACCTTTGGGCAGTCCCTTACATTTTTATCACTAGTGTCATTAGGATGCCCTTAGGACAAGTAGCTTTGTGCGATATGGCAAGATTACTGTGTGTGTGTGTGTAGTGTTGCATTGTCAACCACAGAGAAGTTTATCAAAGTTACCAACACTTATAAATCAAGTAATCTTTTAACTACAAATGTTTAGACTGGAAATTGAAAGAAGCAAACAAAAAGATTTGCAAAGTGAAACACATCCAAAAGCAAACTTTTTAGGTTTGACAAGATGCAGCAGTAGCAATTCGACACCTATGCTGGCTAAACAGTATGTAATATACATGTGCTTTTGCCCAGATTTATACCTGGTTGTTTTCCTTAATATGGCAGCTATTTAAAATGACTGGTTTCATACCAGTTGTTGGCAGCTAAAATCAAATATACACTACCATGCAAATGCATTTTCCCATTCCCATTTTTTTTTTAAAATGGACATTCACTATGTGTTGTGGCTGTTTGCTGACACCGAAGATACATTAGAATCATTCAAGATACCAAAGTGCATTTTCACTAAGGAAATAAGCATTCTCTTAATTCTGTACTTATATTTTTACGCTTATGAATTGTGCTTTATTTTTAAACAAGCTTTCCATTTAAATTGTGATGCTTATCTATTTCACTTGAGCAATAATGGAAACACTCCTCTTGTGCTCAGCCTTATTTGTGAGCCTGTGCCTCACATGGGACAATACACAGCATGCACCACACAGAACCAAAAAGCCTTCTCCACCAGCAACCTTTTTTCAGAGCAAGGCTGAGGATAATGGAGACCATATTTTTATCCATGTACAGGAGGATGTCTGAAGACCCTTGGAAAGCACTTCCCATATTTAGAAAAAGACATCGATTTATTATAACCAAATTGCAGCTCCAGAAATGGGGGTTCATATACTAGATGCTTTTAACCTCCATTAAAAATTAAACTGATTCTCCCCTAGGGGATATTATGATATTCTAGCAGTAATATTTCTTGTTTCCGGCTACGAAATGATTTATTTTACTTCAGCAAACAAATGTTAGGAATATGAATTATAACACTTAACTCCTACTCAGAACACAACTTCATTTTCTCAAAAGCATGGGATACATTCTAGACAACAGGCAGTTATCCAAGGATGCAACCAAACTCCTGTTTTCTTAATATTTGTAGGAAACTTTTTCCATCCCTTTTAAGCTCCAACTGTTTTAGGTACAGCACTGGGAAACCTGCAAAAGCTTAGCACTTGGCACTCTATGAAATACTCTTAATAAAATTACCACTTTGTTAGACTAAAAAGAAGTTAGAGGTATCTAGTGTAAACAACTGCATTTTGTAGGGATTTCTGTGAAATTCAAAAACTTGCTCCACAAGTACCTGAAGAAACACACAATCTTGTAGAAAATTATGGTTGTTGTTTTTTAAAAAAATAACAGATCCTGCAGACTGTATTCTGCATTGCTCTTGGGAATACACTGTATCTCTGAAACGTTTCACAGCATGCTCAAAATGTCTCTTTGATATAAGCAATTACATGTTAACATCAGTACTATTTGCATCCAAAGCTTCAAAATGAACATGAAATACTGAGTGAAAGTAGAAAAGGGTCTTTTTTAAAAAGGGGGGGAGGGGGAAAAACAGGCTAAAGTGCTGAGCTGAAGAGCCAGTTCAGTCAAAGGTAAATAGTCTGCTGTTTCTTTGGTTTCTCATGCAGACTCCTAAAATAAAAGGATTTCGCATCTCATTGAGCCCTTTCATTATTTGCCTTTATTCAGCGTCTAGCATGTTAAGCATCCAGGCACCACCAAAGGGGGGGGGGGGGATACAGAGAGATACCGCAGCCATCTCTGATGATACAGATTTTTCTTTCCTCAGCAGACACGCACACACATAGGCACCTACACACACAGAGTCACACGTCTATATAGATACATAGAGGAAGGGGGACACCCACCATACCGGTTACTTACTTTGTAAAAAATCATTTTTAAAGTGCCGTAGAACCCCATGTTTTCGGTATTTTTCCCCTTCAGCGGTTCCGTGCCCCCGTGTGTCCGGCTGCTTGGTAGCCTCTGACAATATAAACCTTTTTCAGGTAGATATGTCACAGACTCTAATGTGGACATGCTCGGGCACGTCGGAGAAGGAAGATCAGGCAGCAGAAGCAGAAGCAGCAGCAAGCAAACTCCACCGTGAATGCGAGGAACGAAGCTCCGTATCAAAAACCTCCTCCTCCTCCCGGCACACATACATACGTACAGCTTGTCTGAGGAGAACTTAAGGGAATAATGAGCGAGGGGGGAAGATTATTGGAGGAGACTTTGCCCTGTCAAAGCCTTGACTGAACAGATTCCTCCCCGAGCGGCACGGAGATCAGATTACATCTTCCCTCACGCTGCGAATGGTGCAGTCCAAGCTTCAGCAATGCAGGCTGCACATCAATTATATGGTGCTCAGCTCCAAGGAGCCTGTGAGCACACAGCATGGGAAGGACTTCGGCAGGAAATTAAACCGTCCCCTCGCCATCCTCACATTGGCCACTGGGCTCGAAGGAAACGCTGGATATCTTTAACTATCTTCTCAAACCTGGCTAATTTATCTCTCCCCCCCCCCCCAATATTTTAAACAAACAGGAGAGCACTGGATAATTCACGATTACGAGCTGAAGCAAACAAGGCGATTTTCACTAATTACAGCTATACGGTGGCCCTCCGGCAAGCTGACTGGACCTTTATGCCAGTGCATCTAATGGGTTCAAACATTGCTGCATAAAAATGCAGTTAATTTCAAATTAATTTGAGATAAGCATTTCCTTCGGCAAGCAGCCTACATTTCTCATTTGGGGGAGGGGAAATAGTAATGAACTTCATTCTTACGTTTAGCGCTCAATCCAATCATAATAAAATATGCAACTAGTTTGATTTAAATATTAATTCCTTCCTATTGTGGATTTTTTTTTAAAAA
This sequence comes from Zootoca vivipara, assembly GCF_963506605.1. NCBI lineage: Eukaryota > Metazoa > Chordata > Lepidosauria > Squamata > Lacertidae > Zootoca > Zootoca vivipara. The sequence continues at coordinate 39,706,571 of NC_083284.1, forward strand.
AAAGTTGTGCTTACAAAATAACAGAACTGACGAGAAAACTCATGAGGTCATCTTGTCCATCCCACGACAAAAAACTGAAATAATTATTCAATGACACTCCCCTCTCAAACACAGTTGATGCTACTGCAGAATCACCCTCCAAAATGTTTTTGTTTAAAATAACCATAACTTAAATCTGTATTTCTGCTATTTAACTATACTATCTGTGGTCCTATTCTCAAACATATTTGAAAGCTACTGTCATGACAGACCTTGAACATGTCTATTTCACAGAGCAGATTCATATGACCACTTGCACCATTAGGTGATCCCCCCACCCATAGTCACTTCCTAGGGAGACCCCTACAGCCTTGCAAAAGGGTCCACATGCAATCAGCTATCAGGTTGCTGAATGACAAGAACCAAGTTTTAGCTGAACACTTTCACAAGATCCAGATCCAGCTGAATCCCTCTATGGATTGTTGCAGGGGGCAGATTTGCATCAAAGGGGGAGAAAAGCTACACCATGTTACAGTTCATATTCCAAATATATGAACATAAAACATCAGATGAAGCCTGTTCAGTCAAGTGGAGCTATCACGTGTCGTGAACATGATACTTCTGCTACCCTTAATACACTGCAGTACGACATTTGCGTGGAAGTATGCTCGTATTTTCTCCAGATGGCATTTTTGCCATGAACACAGTGTTCCTTTCCCCCACTTCTATTATAATATGAAACATTTTTAAAGCTTCCACTTTTTAAAATGTTCCTACTTTTTCCCTACAATCTGATGTGTCCCTGACAGAAGTCTGGTTTGGGTATTTATTTTTGGCCTCAAAACTGGCTGCTGATTTTTAGTTGTTGTTTTTTATTAAAAAAATAGTGTCATGATATAGGTATGGTGCAGACATACGTAAATTTTGGACCAGAAGGCACATTTTGAATTTTAAGGAAGCACGATGGGCACCAGTCACAAAATGGTTGCCATGGCATAACACAGCATGCCTGCTGTGGGGGCATGGTGAAATTAGAGAGTGTTCGGTCATTGATGCTTCCCACCCACCCAAGACAGTCAAAGGCTTACCATGGGAAATCAGCTATGTCCTGAGTTCTCCTCACCACCACCACCTCTCTCCAACATCACAAACATTGTCTAATAACAATGGAGCATTTCCCAATACAGGTACCAGCAAAAATATACACGGTGATCACACCACTCTTGCTCCTGCACACGCAGAGCACACATACAGGCCACATGCACACATGCATCTCTCAACTCACTCATGCACACACATTCCTCATATACATCTCTCCCTCTCTCTCAGAGACCACAGATACACGCAGGCCATATACACATCTCTACCCCTACTCCTCCTGCTCACAGACCATACATGCATGTGCTCCCCCTCCTTCCCTCTCTCTTACACGTGCCCACAAATTACATGCACCTATCTACTATGTGCATCTGTCTGTCTGACTGTCCTCTCTCTCTCTCTCTCTCTCTCTCTCTCTCTCTCTCTCTCTCTCTCTCTCTCAAATACATGGGTGTCTGCCGGAATTTTCCCTCTAACTTTCTCACAAGAAATGAGAAGAATGGTGTCTGTATGTTTTGCCTCAAGTTTTAAAATATATCAGGTTCCAAAAATGCTAAAAGCTTACTAAAAGAAAAGAAAAGAAAGCTGGATATTACTGTTCTTCTTAGGCCTATTACTGGTTAATAAGTTAGGACTGTTGGCTATTTTCCTGGTTTGTGAACTAATATGAAGCTACAGTTCCCTAATTTGGACATAACAGGAAACTTAGGACCACCCAGGACCTTTGTGTCAAAGCTGGCACACAATGGATGAGTGCTCAGCCCCCAATGCTCATTCCTGACTTCAAAAACCAGAGTTTACAAAGCCTGGAATGATAGTCCAAACCAGACATTACATCTTATCTGACTATGGTATTAAAGAGTTCCTGTGCCCAATTTTCTTCTGTCACAAATGCTTTAAAAAAGGTCATTATTCAGAGAAAGGTTAAGGAAATATCTGGCACTCAAAGAGCATTAGTAAATTTAAGCTTCTACTACAGTGGGTATAAAAGCATAAATCCCAGGGTATGATCTGAGGGTACATGAGGGACACCAACTGGCAGAAGCTAAAGCAAGTCTGGGTCAAGTCAGTGCCTGCATGGATGACCAACACATGCACACAATCTTGGTTCCATTACGGAAGGCAGGATATAAAATAAATAAATACAGTAAGTAAAACAGGAAGACATTATCCCCATTTTACAGAGGGAACTTATGTGCTTGCATTACATGACTGTCAAATGCCTGTCTTGTCACAAGCAAACAAAAGTAAATCAAGCATGAACAGGAATTCGGTGTTTGTGTGTAAGAGAACCAAAATACAGAGAGGAGGACAGTGTGTATGTTAGAGAAGACAGTAAGCTCCCCCAAGCTGCAGTCTAAGTAACTGCAGATTATTTATGCCTATACAATTATTTCCCTACTGGCTTTCCAAAAACAACTTATTAAACTTTTAGCAGGCACGTTTGTTAGCAAGTTATACATTAAAAACCAAAATTACTAGGTTTTATGCTTTAAATTTTCTTAGCCAAGTTAAGTAACAACTGAATTCCTGAAATCTGTACTGTTCATCATTAGCAAAACAGGTTATTTTAAAGGGGATCATAAGATCAAAGGGCCTATACCACAACTAGACATCTGTTCTAATCTTGAGCCTATATAATGTACGCAATTTCTTCATCACCATTCTTGATGAAATGGAGACTCTAGACTAGAGCATACATGCAGCCCTGTGAATTAGTTATAGCTACTCATTTCTTAAAGTCTTTTTTTTGGGGGGGGGTGGCCGTGGCGGAAAGGACCCAGTTGTGGTTAATGGATATGCCTGTTGTCAAAATTCAGATGCTAAATATCAGTCCTCAAAATGAACCATGAAAAGTGTATAAAACGTTTAACTCATATACTATTGTGGTAAAACAAAAAAAAGGAAGGCTGGAGATTAGCAGAAATCTTAATTCTGGTTTCGCTGAGATCTTCCATTAATATCTGATCAGGAGCAGCAGTCTGTTACAGAACAAGTATTCTTGTACCAAAACAGAACAGCAGATTCTTATGGCAAAAACTTTTGTAGACTCCTATTCCGCAGATGCACCAAGTGTTATCCTGTATTGATATTTATTACATTTATATATCAGAGAGAGTTCAAGGCAGTCTTCAAACACCTTGCCATTTTATCTTCAGAACAAGTCTGTGGGGTAGGTTAGGCTGTAAGACAGAGGCTGGGCCAAGCTTAACAGTGAGCATCAGAGTTGAGATAGGACTTGAACCTGGTCTCCCCAATCCTAGTCTAACCACTGCATCATACAAGTGCAGCCCTCTTCAGGACTCCTGAAACCTATATATGAAATGCTGTATGCACAATCACTTCTCCCTTTGATGGATCATGCACTTCTCCCCACGATCAAGACCCCCATGCAACCAGAGACCCAACTGTGGGAAAGACAAATTTATCCTAACATGGTTACAATCCTCTGACAGACTTTTCTGCTCAACACAGGAAGGCTTAAAGGACACTCCCTTTAGTTTCCCCTTAAAGTTTGGTAAGAGAGAGAATAACTGAATATATGCAAACACTAGGAGCCAAATTAACTAGAAATACAAGGGGTTAGTGGTGACAATTCTATGTAAAGCTTAAAATGTCTACAAGGTAAGCATTGTGGTCATTCACAGCAGCAATGATTGCAGCTAGCACAATGAATAATCCAACATAGTTTCAGTGGATAGAGCATGAGATTCTTAATCTTAGGTCATGGGTTCAAGCCCCACATGAGCAAGGCAAAAGATCCCTGCATTGCAGAGGGTTGGGCTATATGCCCTTCATGGTCCCTTCATGGTCCAGGGCTTTGTAAAGTAATATAAAATTTATCACCAATGGCCAAAGAATAGTATCATACACTACTAATTATCACTGGTGCTGTAGCATAAGCAGCAGTAATTCCTACAGGCGTAGAATATTCAGTACCATAGGGTAGGAGAAAATGACTACTACATCTTTTTACAAACAAAGAAGGCTAGAGTGCTACTCCCTTTGTGCTGATGGTACTTTGATTACATAAGTGAGATCAGATGACCAGATGACAACTGGGAACACACTTGGTCAGAACACACAGCAGTGAAGCTCAAGAGAGCACTTTGCATTTCAGACTCCCTTAATATTACACTGTGGGTTGCCAGTGGAAGGAGAAAAATTCACAAATGCTCAATTTCTAAGCTTTGGCCTGAAAATCCATAGCGGTCTGAAGCAATTACAAATATTCCATGCTTTAGGAAAACAGGCCAATTTCCCTATTTACACAAACAGGCTATTTGTACTTGAATGCAGATGGCTCCCTTTTTACTTAAATAAAAAAACCCTTTTCTTTCCCTGAAAGAAGTTGTAGATTTTTGTTCCATACTGAAACAGGTAGTCTGGTTTAGCTGTTTCCCTGCCCGCCCCCCAGATTTAATGATGAGTCCACTATAGTAATTTCCCCACTTAAGGGGAAAAGAACAAGTCGGTTCTAGAAGGGAACATGCTTGCACACTGGAGTGGTACAACAGGGAACCGCTCAGTTTCTCAATAATTCATTGAAAAGGTTATCAGATGTGCATGCCTGCACCGAGGGAGGAAGCAACTGCATCACTCATCACGAGAACTGGAATTGTCACACACGGGACACATATTTCATGCAGTATTCATTATAGTAACGGATGTGGTAGTACAGAGTAGTACTGGTTTTCCCAAGCAACATCACTGCTGTTTGCAGGGAAACGCTCCTATCGAGTCATCAGAGCAACAGGCACTCTGAGGTATGCTAGGTCCATACCATTAAAAAGGTTTATGGGCCAACACCATCACTTTGAATTGGGGCTGGAAGCTATTGGGAAGCAGCTTGCAGATACTTGAGTGAACAAGCTCCTACTTTTCATCAGGTGTTGTGGAGACATACTTTATTTATTTATTTATTTTTATTTCCACGGCAGCCCCATGGTAGACTACATTGCTGAAATTAATCAGGGAAGTTACCTCAGAATAAATGGTGCTTGTCAGAGACCTGCACTCTAGTAAACAAAACAGTTGACGGATAAAGTAGAACGAAGTTGGCAGAAAAGCACTTCTGGCGAAAGCTACTGCACAAGATTCTAAACAGTGGATCCAGGATAATTCCCAAATTGCAAATTCCCTAATCTGCTAGGGTTGTGGAAGCGCTATAAACTAACAGTCATTCAACTTTATAACAACTTTATTTCCATTCTGTCTTGATTCACACTTGATCTCGTTCTGAAGCACCTACACTGCGTTGAGCTCTTGGAGAAATTGCAGGACATCAATTCAGTAAGTCAGTAGGGAGGCAAGCAATTTCAGGAACTTATATTCAGGTGGCATGCATATATCAAAAAAGCTCATCCCATATGGTTAAGAGGCCAGACGCCGGGTTTATAGTTGCAGATGTAGAAAAGGCTTTTCAGCATACGTCACATATAATGTCTAAAGGGGGGGGCTCTCCATGTTTTAAAGCTCTAGTAATGAGTTTTCTTAACTCTGATGAATGCTTTGATAACTCCAGTGAGCGATCACAGAGAATGCCCGGAGGAAGACTGCTGAGATCATGTGAAGGTGCCAAATTGTGAGCATATCTTTCTAAATAAAGTCAAGCTTCCTACCGCCCTGCCCCCCAACACACACATTGTTGAGGAAAATAGTATTATAGTATTATAGCACTCGAAGCCTGCTGCAGTGATGGAGAGCTTCATAGATTCAACTTCCACCAACTGAAGAGTACTAGATGGGTTTGCAGTGCTCCAAAGTGCATGCTTGGAAGTGTATGCTTCCAAACTAACTAGAGTTTTCCATTATGTCCAAACTGTGGAGAGCTCTAAGAATCACGATTTAATCCTTTCCTCTTTGAACTAACCACTGGAGCTCCCCAGTGTTAGGTTATAATGGGAAACTATGATTACTTTAAAAGAGGAAGCAGGGATGGAGAGGGAAAGGAGACAAGTCTGAGGCTCATTCTTATAACACTAAACCACAGCTATCTAAAACAGCCCATGTGGGGAGGTAATCTAACTATCGTATTTGTGAAGCAGTTACTCTAGTGTTCAAAACACCTTGGGAATGAAGTAAAATTTGTAATACTCCCCCACCCCCCACCCCCGCAATTGTAACTTATAAAGCTCGACATAATGAATCAATACAAAAAAAAAAGACAGGGTAGGGTACACCAAATATTTCTGGGAAAGACAGTTTTCTCCAAATATATTTCTTCCCATAATTGCTTTTAAATGGGAACTGGCTCATTTTTCTACACAGTTGCACCACAAAAATCTGCATCTGTATGCTGAAAAAGCAAACCAATAATGAAATTCAGGACTAAGCACTAAGTATATGATAATGTCTTATTACTACACAGTGTAAAAATTAAAGTTCTTGGTTACTTGGGCATTTTAATGTACGTAATTTTAATGCCTTGGAAGTACTCCATAAAATATGGTGCCCAGCTCTTCCCAACTCTATACTGAAGTTGTGAACATCTACCAGCAATGTACCTAGCTGAGATGCGTCTAATTATTTCCTTTTGTACTCAGAAAATACATGCAGACAAGAATGGAGACAATTCTCTTCACTTTCATACACCCATCATCTGTCTTGAATTATTGCCATGACAACTTTCTTCTGTCTGCAAAAATTAAGACGCAACCTAGCCTGAAGTTTTGTTTCTTGTCCAACCAATTGGAGACATCACCAAATCTGTACACATCAGAAAGGAATTTCTAGAATGCTGGAGGTCACATTAAGTTCTTTCAAGTTTCCCTAACCCATTGTCATTCAGTGTTTGCTATATAATTTTGCATGGACAGAGGCTACAATTGGAGTTATCAAGCAAGCAAATTTGTTCAAACCAAATGAAAAGCGTTTCTATAGCATGAGTCCCTAAGGTTCAAAGCCAATTTTCTTTTCTTTTTTTCACGTGGACAGGATTGCCTGTTATTAGGGATATTTCAGTCCACCATGCGTGTACAAATTAATGACATTTTGCTTTGCATTTGACAGAAACTAAGATTTAAAACTAGTCTACTACTTTCTTCTTACAATAAGTTAATGAAATGGAAGGATAACAACAAGATTAACTAAGGGTAATGACTTGGAATAATGACTAAAGAGAAGTATCTGCCCCATCACTTTTCTGCTTCTGTAATAAAGACACTTCAGTAACAATCTATTCTTTTCTCTAAACGAAAGCAAACATCAACAAAATAAAGGTTAGCTTCCCATAAACAAGAGCACTACATATTATTTAACCAACTTATCAATACCTTTGTTTGGTTGTCTGATGAAAGCTACAGAACTCGTGTCTTATTGATTGTGGGACAAAAAGTAATTCAAATTATTTGAAAACCCATGTTCTTTTTTTCCTCAGTGACACAATACAGCAAATTATAGATCACAACATCTTTTGGTTGCTTCCTGGTTTACAATTCTATTTTTGCACAACCAGAAATATGTGGCCCAACAAATCTACAAAGCCTTTGTATGAGCTAAATTTTACTTATGCACATATTTTTGGACTGAATGGCCCAATGCATAATGACACTAAAGAGAAATATTCACTGCTTCAGAAGCCTGGGAGTCTCTTTAGTGGTTTAACATGATACAAACAGTTCCTCTGATGGCATAAATAGGATTTTGCTTTCTGGTGCTCAAATCCACACTCAGCCTTGAAGATTGCTGGGTGATCATGGGAAAGTCACAGTCTTAAGCCTCACCTACCTTGCAGGGCTGTTGTGAGAATAAATGGAGAGGGGAAGTATGTCATCTTGAGTTCCTTGGAGGAAAGGTGGTATATAAATGTAACAGTAATGATAATACTGTAATAATAGGAGCTTCTCACTCTCAACTCAAGGGCTGAAATCAAATGAATCCTTCCCTTAACCTTTTTTTTGCTTTGTCTCGTAGCTTTCAACAGTTGTTGTGAGACACGCACATGCATGCACAAAATGGGTGTAGATTCCTAAAAGCATTGTTTAAGATGGACAACAGAAGGTACACCTTTGCTGCAACCATCAAGTGCTCTAACAGAAGATGAGAAGACCAGTTTGTACTCTGCAGAGGACCTGAACACATACCTTCCCCTAGCAGTTGCTATTCCTTCAAAAAGTAGGTTGGTCTGTTCTTTGGGGGGGTGTGGTGTGGTGAGGGTAGCAGTGGGAGCAGAGACAATTTGTGGAACATGACCTTTGATATTTCATTTCCCCAATTCAGCTTCAACATATATGCAGGAAAGCAGACAAAAATGGATAGTAACCTCAATGTTTGTAATGGCAAATGCTTAGACATGAATAGTCGACTCAAAACTTACGCACATTTAACTTTTGCAACCCTTAGTCAATAAATACTTTCTAAAATTGAATTCAAGTAAGGCATCTGAAAATAGTTTGAACCCATGCACCTTATGTTTCTCACTGCTGCCCTTAAAGTGACACTAAAGAGCAGGAGGATTTCACTTGTGTTTTCAATTAACCATGGCTATCATTAAGTCTGAACCCGAAAAAACTAAAATTGTGGTCAACCTTAAGTCAGAATCATAAACCAGCAATGCTGTAGATCAATTATTCTTCAGTGTTCATGAGGGTATGAGGGATGTAAAGTTTTTTTATAGTTTTGATACAACTTTTGCTACTAGGTGAAATTGCTTTGGTTTCAGCTTTTGTATTTATTGTGTTTTGATGTTTTCTTCTATTGTTTTGTACATGGCCTAGATGTTTTATGAGTAACAAATTTAATAAATAACAACCTTAGACCTTCCAAATGTTGTTTGGAATCCCAACAACTATGGTATTACCCCTAGCCACCAGGCCAATGATCAATGGTCAGGGATATGGGAGCACCACAGATTCCCCAACCCGGTCATAAAGCAAGATTTTGAAGCTGACTTGTTTCCCTCAACTAATGTTAAGATTAACCAGAGTTTGTCACAGGTTTCTAAATAACGATAAACTGCTGTTACTTAAAACAAAAGTAAGAGCTTCTGATTTCCTCCTTGATGATGCGCTGGAAGATGAGAGGACGGGGAGCTTTTTCACCAAATCTTTACCATAGCTTACATGGTTATATGTGAAAGAGGCCACAGCTGCAAGGATGCATAAAAGAGCTTGCCAAATCTCCTGCAGCTTTGGTAAAATGAGGCCATTTCATCTTATGCTACAAATCAGATGCAATACTATGATTGTGGTGACAAGACTGAAGTGCTTTTAGAATGGTATATATATGCATGAACCATAGCCAGCCAAACTCTACCTCTGCCCTACTTTATTAATGCAAAAGACCAACATAAAAACGGCTAACAATGTATTTAAGGACAAGAAGATTATAAGGGATTCACTTAACTCGTGTAACACTTCCTGTTGAAAATGTGAGAAAGTTGAGGAGCACTAGGACCCTCGTACTTACGGGACCATCTCTTCCGGTGTGCCCCACGGAGAAACTTAAGGTCCATAAATAGTAACACCTTAGAGGTCCCAGGCCTGAAGGAAATCAGATTAGTCTCAACTAGAACCAGGGCCTTCTCAACACTGGCCCCAACCTGGTGGAACGCTCTGTCTCCTGAGACCAGGGCCCTGCGGGTTTCCACAGGGCCTGTAAGACAGTGTTGTTCCGCCTGGCATTTGGCCTGGAGCCAATCTGATCCCCTCCCCCATTTCCCCTTTCTTTCCCCTTTTTGTATAGGCTGCATTTTTAAATTTTAAATTTAAATTTAAATGTATTTAGTCTTGTTGTTGAATGGTATTTTAACTAGTTGTTTTATATTTGGTGTTAGCCGCTCTGAGCCCGGCCTTGGCTGGGGAGGGTGGGGTATAAATAAAATTGTTGTTGTTGTTGTTGTTGTTAAATGTAGTGCTTAGTCATTGCTTGCATCTTTTAACCTTCCACCTTCTATGAATGTATCACTTATAAGTCAAATGTGATCAGTACAATGATTAATGTTATTAATCTAAATAAACATTTCATTTATATCAGTCTGGAATGTTTTTTTGGGGGGGGGATGTTTCTAAAGGATGTCTGCTGACTGCAATTAGGCAATGTGAGATACCCGAATGACTATGACAAATACAGACTGAGAAAGCCTTATGGAGTCAGATAAAACTGTAATAAAACTGTTATAAGTAATCTGAATGTGTGGGTAAAGAATGGTATTGATAAAGATAATGCAAATAATATTTGTGGGAAGAAATGACATAGCTATCAATACCTACCGTATTTGTATCATTTATGAAAGTGGCTTATGTAAATCAGAGGAGGGGAATCTGTGGTCCTCAACTGCCATCAGCCCCAGTTAGCATGACCAATACTCAGAGACGCCACAAATCGAAGGGCCAAAGGTTCCCTACGCTGTCATAAATAAACCTAAGTTAAAATCCAACTTCAACCTGAAACACTGACCCTAAATATACATACCAATGTATGAGTGAGACTTTTGGCCTAATATGGAATACTCTGACAAAAAAAATGGTTCTCTAGTCCTGCTGTGTGAAATCCCTTGGATGGAAATGCTTTGGGAATGAAGCGCAGCCCTTTTACATGTAAGGCATATACATTTCCATTGACCTGTGGGCTCCTTCCCAAATTTACCGCTATCGCTTACCTATTAAAATATTTATACCTTGCCTCTCAATGGTATGATAAAAATTAATTGATGTTGAAAGAGTAAAACCATTAAATGGAAAAAAGTATAATAGAGGCAGGAGAAATAACAGTTATGTAAACAGGCCATTTGTCACTTTCATGTGCTGGGTTAATTAATATTCTAAAAAGGGCTTCCAAAAGCTGAATACCTCTCAAGCTCTGAATTCATAGGGCTGACCTTAAGACTTTCTCAGAATGATTTTTAATGCAGTCTGTTATCAGCAAAACCCGTTGAAAACACATGCCCCATCTGCCAGTACCCCACTTGCAAAAGAACTTCTTATACTTGCAGACAGTGCAGCTTCTGCCTGCTTCCCTCTCTCCTCCAAATGCCAGCTGTATGATAATGAGCGCAAACAGCTGAAAAATACTGCACAGTAACAAAGCTGGTACGAAATGGGCAGAACAACGCTCCCACTCAAAGAAGCAGTTGCAGCATGAACTTTGCAGATTAGCCATTGAACAGAGGTGGGGGAGGTTTGGAAAAAAGAAAAGAAGGGCCTGTACAGATAGCAAGAGAATGGAGAGAAAGGAAGGGGGGAGAGACTCAAGAAGGGGCAAAAGCATCTAATGAAAAGCCTAAATTCTAAAGTACTTTTGTTAAACTGCATGAACCAATTCTTCACATTTTCTACAGCTTATTCCTGATGCACTAATGATATGCCAAGTGCCATTCTGATCATTTGCAAGTTCAGTGTGTTTCCAAAAAGACACCAACTTGTTAATGAAAGTTTGCTATTCATTAACAAACCACTCCATCAGCTACAGGGGGCTATGAGAAGGGAAATACATATGGATTAGCACACATTATTTCTCTTATTTAAAAGTTTGCCACTTCATTGAGGGCTGAACAGCAATCACAATCTTCTATGTTAACTTTTAAAAATAGTTTAAAGAGCCCTTCGTAGGTTTGCTAAAACAGCTGTATCCCTCCAAACTGTGATCCCGCTGTAATGGCTTTTCAAAACCATGCATGATTGCAAGTAACTTCAGCTAGAAATCCAAAATGTTTGTTACACAGTAGCTCCAATTTAGTGCCAAGTAAACCAAATCCTACATTGTATGTAAGTTATATGCAATACTAGCTTAAGTTGCATATTTATACCATTTTTCTCTTAGTCATGGGGTGGCAAACTATGTAAGTCACTGAATCCCCCCCCCAATCCACAGGGTAGCCATAACCATAGCTGCCAAGTTATCCCTTTTTTAAGGGATTTTCCCTTATGCTGAATAGGCTTCCTTGTGAGAAAAGGGAAAACTTGGCAGCTATGGCCATAACCGTCATGCTCTACTTGTGAATTTCTGAGGGCATCTAGCTGGCCAGTGTTAGAAACAGAATACTGGATTAGATGCAAATTGGACTGATCCAACAAGACAATTAGTTTCTGTGTTTGCATGCTGCAATCACAGAAATCTGAGAATGGACTAAATAGTTTCCAAAGGGCATATGGTTTATAAAAAAAATATATTCCGCTTATTACATAATTTAGCTATGCATTCGCTAGCGAAGCATACATCAGACAAGGTACAGTATTAGTAATATTTCAAAATTAGTAAAATTTCAAAATGTTATCTATTTTAACCTATTTCTATACTGCTTTTCTTCCTGTTGTAGCGGTACCTAACTAGTAAAATTTCAAAATGTTATCTATTTTAACCTATTTCTATACTGCTTTTCTTCCTGCTGTAGCGGTACCTATTTATCTACTTGCACTTTGACGTGCTTTCGAACTGCTAGGTTGGCAGGAGCTGGGACTGAGCAACAGGAGATCACCCCGTAGCGGGGATGCGAACCACCAACCTTCTGATTGGCAAGCCCTAGGCTCTGTGGCTTAACCCACAGCGCCACCCAAGTTTATCAGGAAGGTAAACGGCATTTCCGTGCGCTGCTCTGGTTCGCCAGAAGCGTCGTCATGCTGACCACATGACCTGGAAGCTGTACACCGGCTCCCTCGACCAATAACACGAGATGAGCGCTGCAACCCCAGAGTCGGTCACGACTGGACCTAATGGTCAGGGGTTCCTTCACCTTTATACTGCTTTTCTAGGGAAAGCCCATCCAAAGCAGGTTACAAAACTCCAAATTACAATGATAAAATCATCTGTATTAGAAAACTGGAGCTATTTTCCCATCTCAAAGATGTCCAACTAAATTATACTCCAAATAGTGTCTCTAGTGCTCCTGAGTTCATCTGATCCCTGCCAAATTCTAACCACACTGCAAAGGAACAATTGGGAACACACTTTTGCCAAACCCACTTCTGTCTTTGGCCCACAGAAGGTTGGCCACATTCCAATCTCACCTCTGGAGTGAAACTAGTTCCCTATCCTTGCAGTAGATCAGTGAAAGCAGTGTACTTAAATCAACTGATTTCAATGGGTTTTCTCCATGAGTCGCGTTGGTTACAATCCACAAAATTTCCTCTTAAAGTGTAGCTTCTTTAATGGACTCTGTTGGACATTTCATACTAGGGATCATTTCCAAGACATATAGCGCTGTATCCATAGTCCGTACTTCTTTACTTATTATTTTCCATTACACTCTAAATATAGTAGCGTAGCATATATAAATATGCAACCCAATTCATCATGGTAACTCTAACAAATCAGAATCTCAAATTCTCAAAGGCTGCTTAGCATCTGGGAGTTTGTACTTTATAAAACAAAAATAAATTTTAATTATTACCTGCCAAAGAGAAACAAAACTAGATACAATATTTTTCCATGAAGGAAATATTAAAAAGAAGTGGAGAAAATTGTGAAACAAATATGAGTCATATTAATTAATGCTGTCATTTTTGTCATCATAGACATCTCTATACTATCACTTTCGCAAAGCATAATGAAGACCTGATCCTGTACCTCCTATTCACAATGGTACTTGGAAATTAGGTGTTAAACGAATTAAGAGTCATGTAAGATTTATCCGGAGTTTTATGGTGAATGTTAATAACATACGAGTACGGTAATGTTTATTGCCACTCTTAATTTTGAAAATCTTTGAACTGTACAGTACATTAGCCTCTATTGTATTGGCATATTTCCCTTCCATCACCAAACCAAGTTACGTCAAGTAGAATACAGAGGTGGAAAGTATTAATTCAATTTTAAGTCACCTATAGAGACTGTTGTTGGGCAGTCAACATATAAATATTATAGAGATATATACTTATGTCACACCAACAGAAAATTGCTCTAACACAATCCAAGGAAATCTAATACAGTGGTGCCTCAACTTACGAATTTAATCCGTTCCGAAGCCACCTTCGTAGGTCGCAAAATTCGTAAGTCGAAGCAACCCTATCTAAAAATTCGTAAGTCGAAAAATCCCTATCTAAAACCACTGCGGATTCCTTTTGGATGTCGAGACATTTGTAAGTGTCCCCCATTCATAAGTCGGAAAATTCAGTTGCTGAGTCATTCGTAAGTCGAGGTACCACTGTATTGACAACAGCGTACATATGGTTTTGCAGTACTAAATTTACTTCAGTCATTAGAACAGCCATGATTCTGGCAGTATCTGCAGATTAGGGAACTTTAAAAATAGTACTACAGTGCCCCTACATGTTCACTGATAGAAGAGCAGCTCAACATATAACTTGCCACAGTCAAGAGAAAAGCACCTAATCAGCTAAAACATTAACATACAGTCACTATTATGTGTTTATGTAAACAAAAAATCTGAAATATTCACATTTGGAAGTATGTTCTGGGTGGCAGTCTCCTTTAGACAGATTTCCAGTGAACGGCTGAAGGGCTTGGCAGTACCTGCAAAACACCCTCTCCCCCTGTGAACACTCTATTTACCCTGAACTCCTTGCATTAAAGAGTACACAAATATGTTAACTTGGGCACACACAGGTTATAGGATATAAACTGTCTCTCACACTTTAATTTATATGGGGCAAGTTTAAGTCTGTGCCACTTTTGTGCAAACTCCTTCTTGGTAACATAGCAGTTTTGACCATAGCAGCATAAATCAAATTACAGGGTATGTGTTCCTTTTGAAAAGATGCTAAAGAACATGATAAGGTGAAAATAGTGTCATGGTGGATTCAGAGTTGTAAGCATTGTTGTCAGAGGCATAACTAGGCTCCCTTGGCAAGGGGATGTAGGACCCCCACTCCAAAATAAAAAACCTCCAGAAAACACACACGATAGGATTCAATAATGACAAACTGAGTATTTAGCAGCGCAATCCTATAAATGTCTACTCAAAAATAAACCCCACCGAGTTCAATGGGGCTTACTCCGAGGAAAGTGGGTGCACAGGACTGCAGCCTAAATCTGGCAGGCCGGAGGCAGGAACGTCAGACAATACCTCACTTCCCTTTTTGTTACTTCTGACAAGGCACCAGCAGAAAGGCACTAATTTGGAGGTTGTACCCGATTGCACACTGTACTCAGAAGTAAGCGCTGCTCAAGTTAATGGCCCTTGCTCTCTGGGGTAAACATGCACATCCTGGAAATTGGTCGATGTGGGAAAGAAACCAGGGGAAAGCAACTTGGCTGTGCTAAATTAAGCATCTCCCTGATGTCTCCCCATCACCACATCAGCCCTGGACAGAGAGTCAAGCAGGTGTGTCCTCATAGGGTACCCCACTGCAGACTGACTGAAGAGGGAGCTCTACAGAAATTCCTCTGCTGAAGCACCTAGAGGGAAGTGATTTTGCACCCCCTGGCCTGCGCTGTTGGCAAGGGCCAATGCAGCCAACCCCAAGGTACACCTCTGATTGTTGCAATGTTTCAGAAAAATGTGGTGAGAAAAAATGTGGGAGTTAAGGTAATCAATAATTTGTTGATTCAGGTTAAGGTAATCAATAATCTATGTCATAAATGAGTTTGTCTATTTAAGTAATAAAATTGATGTAAGATTTGCAATTCCATCCCTGGATCCAGTTCCGATCTATATAAAATGTATTTTTTTAATTTTTAAAAATCTCTCTCTCTCTCTCTCTCTCTCCTTGCTGTCTACCAACACTTCTTTCAGATGTTCTCCCTCAGCTGAAGGTCCCACACCCCTGCTTGGTAACTATAAATTTATTCCCATGTGTTAATATGAGATGGAGCTTAGAAATACTATTTCACAAGGAGATGAGCTGCAGGAAGTTAAACAGTGGGCAAATCTTCAGTTGACATAGAAAATGAGTTGGGTGCTTTATCAATGCAGGCATGATGTGAGGGCTGTATTGCCTTATAAACAAACTTCTGGGGGTAACATGTCAGTAGTGAGCATGGCCAGAGACAAAAGTAAGTGGAGCAACACAATCATCTCTTACCTTTTTTACAGGCTACATTTCAGTCAGTCAGTGGTTTCCTACACACACAAAATCAGAGGCATTACCGCATTTCAAGGACACTTCCTATCAGGCAGAAGCACTTGAGGAGGGTGTGGAGCAAGGGCATTGAGGCCCAAGGAGAGCCACAGGCTCAAAAGAGAAGCCTGAAAAATCATGTCTGTCCCCCAAACCTGAGGTTTCCCACTCCCACCTTAAATGAAGAATTACACGTCAATAAATCAAATGATTTATTTCAGTTACAATCTTGAATCTCTGTTTTTTACTTATGGGTTCTGTTTTATGATGTTTCACTGGATTGCTAACGAGCAGGTTTGAATCCTTATTAGAGGACCCAATTAACATTGCTGCATTGGGTACTTGTAATGGTGTGTCAAATAGGAGATGGTTATATGGAGTGAGGTTAGTGGGTTACATTCAAAGCAGCACTAACTTGAACTGAACTGAATCTTCTCCTCGAATTGCTGAGCAATTGCTGGATGTTAAGCATATTCTTCCCTCCATTTCCTAACTTCTTTGACCATTTTCTCAAGCATAAATCCCAATTCCTTTGCCCCCTTGCCAGAGAGCTTCCCTGTAGGCAGATTCCCTCAGATTTTGACTAGCCTTGGTATCCAGACAAAATTGATGTCTCTGTCATCATGTGGGCATTTGAAATATGATTGACAACCCAGAAGCATAGCACAACTTCATGTGAAGAAGATATTCTACCTTCTAACGCTCAGGAACTCCAGTTTTGGGAGGTGGTGAAGCTGAGGCTCCAATACTTTGGCCACCTCATGAGAAGAGAAGAATCCTTGGAAAAGACCCTGATGTTGGGAAAGATTGGGGGCACTAGGAGAAGGGGACGACAGAGGACGAGATGGTTGGACAGTGTTCTCAAAGCTACGAACATGAGTTTGACCAAACTGCGGGAGGCAGTGCAAGACAGGAGTGCCTGGCGTGCTATGGTCCATGGGGTCACGAAGAATTGGACACGACTAAACAACTAAACAACAACAACATAGGCTCAGCTCTGTGCTTTCCAGAGAAGAGAAAGCAATTCACTATGGCAAATGTGCGGAACAAATTTGTGGATACAGGATCCTGAGATCTTTTCCCACTGCTCAGCAGGATTCTGTACAATTTGTAAAGTCAACAAAATGACAACTTTCCTGTCTCTCATAGAAACCAGACTGCAAGCTGTAAACTCCATGAGAAACTGGAAATTATATGCCACACCAGCTTGGTTAGTCAGCCAATGTCAGAGGTTTCACACAACATGGATTTTCTGGTATCATTGTAAAGAAAAATAAGCAGACTATATTGGCTTCACAGCACTTTACAAAAATAAACTATTAACAATATCTATATTGCTTGCATTGTTCATAATAAAGACAGGAAAGTGATATTTAACTCCATCACATTATTTTAATTCCACCTACAAACAATAAAGCAAGAAGTAGTCAATGCAACAACATTTTCTGTTGCAACTAATCTTCAAATGTAAGAATTTCACAAATTTATGTGCTTTTAATGCCAATATCTATACATTTTATTTTGCCTTTTATCATCTTTATTCAGTACTTTTTTTGTCTTGTGCAAATCATGTATTTCATGGTCTGATTTAATTTCTGGTATAGGGAAAGATAGAGTTGCAATGTGTTAACAGCAAATTTACAGGTCTAAGTAAATAAAACCACTAAGATTATCACAATTTGGAATAAATCCCCTGCTTCCATGAAAATGTAACTTGACAGTAATTGGTACCAGTTTAAATATAGATGAAGAGAAATCACAGTAACGATAAAAAGCTTTGCACCAACTTAAACATAATAAGCAACTAATAACTGTCTGAAGTACAATCTGACAAATACAAATTGAATTTAACAGCAGACAAGATCTAGTAAAACTGTTGTACTGGCGCCAGAGTTAAATTTCTCCACTAAACAAGTAAATTTAGGTTGGGTGAGAATTTTCTTTTCTTTAGGAATGATTTAATTATGCTGGTAGATAATCAAAGGATTCCAAAAATACTCTCAAATTTCCAATGTAAATGTTCCTACAAAGAAAATTATTTATCCTGTTTGTGAAAATGTGTCAACAATGTAGCATGGCAGATTTAAGGTTTGCAGACAAGGGAAAAAAGCAGTGGATTGATACAATTTTTAAAATGGACTTAAGGTATCCTAGACTACATCTGTTACTGTTATATTGCATGCTAGAGGGCTTAGGAGAAACAGCTGTCTGCGCTAGCGGTATCACGTTATCTGTGCCCAATAATCATAAAAGAAATGAACTCAAGTTTTCACTGCACCCTATAAATGGCCATTTTTGCACTCCACTTCCTGGCTTCCTATTGCAAAATGAACGAAAACCAAGCTCTTTGCAGGTGCAAACAAAGTCATTTTGCTTTCCCCCTTTTCCTTCACTATTAGAAGGAACAGTATTTCACATTGATGTTTGCAAGAAGAAGCTGGCTATTAATCACAGACTCATAGAATTGAGGAGTTGGAAGCAACCACCAAGGGTCATCAAGTCCAACTGTCTGCAATGCAAGAATCACAACTAAAGAACCCCTTAGTTTAAAAACTTCCAATGAAGGAGAGTCCACCACCTTCCGAGGGAAGAAGAAGAGGAGGAGGAGTTTGGATTTGATATCCCGCTTTATCACTACCCGAAGGAGTCTCAAAGCGGCTAACAATCTCCTTTTCCCTTCCTCCCCCACAACAGACACCCTGTGAGGTGGGTGGGGCTGAGAGACTTCAGAGAAGTGTGCCTAGCCCAAGGTCGCCCAGCAGCTGCATGTGGAGGAGCGGAGACGCGAACCCGGTTCCCCAGATTACGAGTCTACCGCTCTTAACCACTACACCACACTGACAGTGGGAAGTCCATCCCACTGTCAAACAGCTCTGACTTTCAGAAAGCTCTTCCTAATATTTAGTCAGAATCTTCTTTCTTGAAATTTGAATCCACTGGTTGCCTTCATCTCAAGATTCCTCCCTTGTTTAGTATACTTCATAAAACTGAATGTTAGATGCTTAGGTGCAATTCTGAAAATTCGAAGTGTATACATAACAAACATTCCAAACGTACAGCTCAGTAAGAAGGCAGAATGTTTGCAGAAGAAATACATAGATTAAATTGGGCCAGCAAAGGATCAATATCTGAAATGAAATCAATTGCTAGAAGGGTACTGTTTATAGTCATAGACTAGCGGCAAGACCACCTCACTCCTGAGAGCAGTATCTTGGGACTGGCGGAGCCTCTCTAAGTGTGCTGCTGAAGAAAATGTGCTATGAGAAAAATGTGAATGGAATGCAGCTGTACTAAAGCAAATAGTCAAGACTGCCTGCATTCTTGTCAGCTGTTGGTGTTATCATGAGAAGAAAACATACGGTGGTGCTATTAATAGAAACTTGCCTTTGGGAAATGTCCACCATTTGTAGTCTCGGAACAATTAGAGATACAATTTCATTTTATCAGTGATGAAACATTAACAATGTAGGTGAGAACCAACATTTAATAGAATGGTTATATTTGAGGGCATTCATAAATATTATCATGTCGCTTCTATGATTCATCACAAAACACAGAAAAGAAGCCTGGTTCATATTCAAAACTAGTAGCTGCCTCACTTGTGGTTATTTGCAATTAAATATTTCTCAGACAGAAACAGCCATGTTAAATAAGGCATGACTACTTTTTCCTCTGTACCATGTAAGCGTTCTCACTGCCTTAAAGGTCCGCCACAAACGGAACTGCTGGGATAAGTTTGTCTTGAAGACATTTAGAGGAAACAAGTGCTGAACTATTTATCTCAGGGGAGACATAGGTTGTGCATATCTGGGATAGGGATGAGGGATAAATTGGTTCAGTTTGCATTTTCATGTGAACCCACCTAATTTGCACTTCGTAAACAAATACACAAACTGGAATATAGCTTATCCTTCAAAATTTGCACTGCTTCAAATTTTGTGATGCAGTTCTCTAATCAAAGAGCACACCAAAAAAACATCTCTCTGGGGAGATATGTACAAAATGCCATAAGGGAAAATGTTTGCATATATTATGTTTATAGTAGGCATCACTGTATACAACACAAATATTATGAGAAATATGCATGGAATTATGCATTTGAATTTTGGTACAGTTTTTTGAAATTGCAAATGGACAGGCAAATGGAATATGGTTTAAAATGAGAAAAATACAGCATGAACATATTTGTCTATCCCTACTTAGCGCGGGTGGTGCTGTGGTCTAAACCACAGAGCCTAGGGCTTGCCAATCAGAACGTCGGCGGTTCGAATCCCCGTGACGGTGTGAGCTCCCGTTGCTTGGTCCCAGCTCCTGCCAACCTAGCAGTTCGAAAGCACATCAAAGTGCAAGTAGATAAATAGGTACCACTCCAGCGGGAAGGATAATTGGAGTTTCCGTGCACTGCTCTGGTTCGCCAGAAGCAGCTTAGTCATGCTGGCCACAGCGGTACCTATTTATCTACTTGCACTTTGATGTGTTTTCGAACTGCTAGGTTGGCAGGAGCTGGGACCGAGCAACGGGAGCTCATCCCGTCACGGGGATTCTAACCGCCAACCTTCTGATCAGCAATATGATAATCACAAAATGTGGTGGCTATTAATACCTATGTATGCCGGACAAAACAACACACACACACACTACAAAAAAGAGCACCATTCCACATTGTGTGTTTCTTATATTAGAGACTATCCAACACCTGAAAAGTGTCAATCAATGGACCTAATCAGAGAACTAACTCTATGCATTTAGCTGGGCTTCAAAGAAAAAAAGTCAAAATAAAAGTAACTTTTAGAGCTCAAAGTTCCCCAAACTGTAGAGCAATGAAGTAAAGAAACGGCTGTTGTTCAAATGGGGGGTGGGGGTAGAGACTTTATTTAACAGGTTGCAAACCCTTGTATTTGTTTAAATGTACTCCTCGGATCATGGCTGGGATCATGGTACAAATAAAATGGAAATGTAACCAAACACCTTTCTTAAATTCTAGATAGGTAAATATTAACATATTTGCACAAAAGACACCCAGATGGTGCAGATCAGGTAGTTGGGTTGCTCAAGGCTAAAACAACAGAATTTTAAAAAGAAAACTAAAGGAAAATTTCAGTGCAGTGCTCAAAACATTTGAATTGCATGTCAGTGATCAAAGTCTAGCACAACACTTCTGAGATTTACCTGCAATATAGCATTAGTAGGGTATTTCTATATCACAATATACTTTTCATGGCAATCCCTCTAGTCTCCCTATTTTCATGACACGGGATTTGAAAGTTTTTTTTAAAAAACAACAACACAGCAAACATATAGCAATGAAAAAATCTCTCAGATTTAAACTGCCTACAATTTAAATTCTATTTTTATTTTTATTTTTATACACATTTTAGTATGGTTTCACAGAAGTGAACCAAGAAATGCAGTTTTCATTTTGGGGAATATTCCAGTCATGTTTAAGATCTAGTAATGCAGAGACCTGAGAAAAGTTATGTGGTTTTGTGAGGAGCATGTAGTATATACTTAAGGTAGAGCAGTGAAGTGAGAAATGATCTCTACTCTTGAAATGGATTATAACCCTTTGAAACAAATACTAGCTGCAGATTCCCAAATAAATACTGACTAAGCACATATAACCTTCACTATGTGCTTAAAATGAAGGGCATCGGTTTAGACAAATAAAAATGAAGTTAACTGAAGTTGCCAGCAACCAGAGTTGGTTATAGCTTTTATATTCCACTGAACCATGTTCATAAGATTGCATACTTTGAAGGAGAGACCATAAACTACAGTCAGGTGTGTCATTGTAGAAGCTCAAAAGGTAGCATGAAGCACGAACAGAATGGGTGAAATGAGCACACCTAAACTGATGCCCATGCCATGCCCAAGAAACAAACAACACACCAAATAATGATTATTAAATTATAATGCAGGTTACTGGAAACTTTAATGTAGAAAGAAAATCTTTTTATACTATGCACTATGTAATTTACAGTTTATATCCACATTAGTCATGAATATTTAATGAGATGAATAACATTCTTATTTACCAGTGTGATATATGTATGGGTTTCTTTATAAATGTTTTGTAGCCTGAAAACATTTTCATTTAATTGTGAATATAAAACAGCACATCTGTGGATGTTTTAATTTTAAGAGATACATTTTAAAGTTGATACACTATTAATTCTTCACAATATTATTTTTGTAAGATCTAGCATTTATCATACGAAGAAACCAGTAACTAGCACTGAGCCCTACTTTGCATCTTCATAAAGTAATAGAATAATCAGATGGCTAACTGTTGTGTTCTGTGACCATTTATAGTAATGTGCTCAACACACGCTGAATATAACTAGTGCTAGAGATGCATAAGACATGAACTGTCAGATCTCATAACAAAAGTATTTTTACTTGCAAGGATTACTGGAAATATTTGACTGCTACCTAATAATTGAGTTCAAACAAGGAAAAAAGTTGGCATCAATCAATTGAAGGTTTAAGTAATTAAGAGAAATTCAAAGTTTCATTCATTTCTAGAACTTAAATTTGCTTTCATGTTCTTTACCAGCTGGTTTTTACTGAAGAGAAATTTAGATTTTGCTAAAGAAAATAAATCTGAAATTTTCAGAAAGCTTGCCGGGCATTACCAAATGTTATTTTAAAGTAAACTGCGGCACACACATGGGCAAGCAGCTCAGCTCAAACCACTAGCCACTCCAACCTAAAGTAGAAGTAGACATCTCATTCTGACCCCTATTATAATACTGAACAAGATATGCCACTCAAGATAAACATAAAGGAAAAATATATAATTAAGTTGAACACTTTTGAATTATACTTGTAATAAAGTGTTTAAAATCACAATTAAATTTAAGTGAAGAGCTATTGGCTCCATTGCAGGAGTTCCATTTGCTGAGGGGCCAATGTTGTCCTGTAATACACAAATTATCAAGGAACACTTAATTTTCCCAACAGCATTATTTAATACAAAAGTTTATTAAAGTTTGTATTATCTATGAAACATTTCATGTAAAGAGTTACAAAGAAAATATTCGCACAGCAGCACTGAATAACCTATCCTGCAAAGACACCATAATTAATTTTTACAATTTGATGTTTTAATTCATTCTTCAACAGAACTGGAGAACAATATTTGAAAATTACATGGGCCAAATATACTGTTGAAGCATGCACATATACATGATATTTCTCATTTCAAATTATGTAGGTTCCACAAGAAAATTGCAAAGGAAAATAACGTATGATCCTTCATGGACCGAAACTGCCACACCAGGGCTATGGTACTTAAAGATACCATATACAATTGCAGGCCTTCACATACAAGGGGACAAAAATAATAGCACTTACCCGTCTACGACAGAAAGGAAGGCCTTGCGCAATGATGCTGATGCTAAATATCTTCATCACAGTTTGGTGGGGCAATGGCGTTTTTGTACTTGGAAGATCAACAGGAACCAGGCCATGATTTACGGGTGATTTTCCTGGCTTTGACATTGTACAGTTCTCACATGGTCCAGAATTGTTTGTAACAAAAGGGCATTACTAAGAAGCTCAACAAAATTGGTATCTGGTGTAACTGAGGATTTTTAAGCAAAGGATTCTGCTTCCCAAGGCCTGCTTTCCTTTGTCTCAATCTTCTCAATCTCTCCTACCAAGTGTCTTGACCTGTCTGCTGCTTAGTGAAGTGCAAGCTATCCTAGTATAGAGCGGAATTATAAACGACTATGCCGACAGACTGTCCCTGCCAATCAAATAGCTATTGGCCCACCCATGCAGTATCACTAACACATACACTGTCAAAATAGGTGACATTTAAAAAAAATTCAATTGCTTAGAACTAAAATAGCAAAGCTTCAAACTAGAATCGAATGTATAAGTTATGGTTTTGACTGAATTTATTTTAAGTGGGAGACGTAGCCCTAATACCTTCAGATCAAACAACCTGAAACAACATACAACATAAAATTTTCTAATTATGTAAGAAGAAATTAAACCTCTTCACGTTTGGGATTATATATAATAATGCAGTATCATATTAATATGAAGTGTCTTGCCTATGTTCAGAATGATCAAGATATAGTCAGGACTATGTCAACTTTGACCCAATCTCTTGCTTATAGAAGAGTGATAGCAGCTGCAATGTGAATCGATATAGTGGATTTGCCAACCCCAGAGTCACTAAGAGGGCTAACTCCTTTTTTTTTTACTAATTTGCTCATTACATATTGTTCTTTGATGAATATTGCTTTTTCTTATTTTTGTCTGAGATACTCGCCATGAGTTGATGAGTGTAAGGTGTAACTGGTGTCTGTGTCTGACACCCCACAGGCAGAGATGCTGCTGGGTGGTGGGGGGCTTTATCTCCTCAGGATAGAAGGCATCTGCATTTCTCCAAATGAGAGATAGGCAAAAAGGAGTAGCTTTTCCATGCTGCATTTTGATGCCTTGTATATGATGTGCTTCTGTAGTTCTCAGTTGTTTTACCTATGTACGTAGTTTAGAGCTATTTACTGTTGCCTAATCATGCTGCTCAAAATGTGGAATACGTTTTGAATGTGTATTTCATATATTCATTCTTTTTTGTTAGGATATGTAAAGCACAGATCTCTCTCGAAATAGGAAGCAGTATATAAAACAATTAACTAAATAAATAAATCGTTCATGGTATTTACCTAGATTAGGGGGACAAGCTATAGCACAAGATAGTCAGCATTTTTCTTTTCAGGCTATGATGCTAATAGCCATGATTGCTATCCTCAGAGAAACAAACAAACAAAAAAGTTGCAGTCATTTGGGGTGGGAAAGGATAAACAAGTAGGGACACTGCAAATCACAGGAACTAAGAAAACAGGAAGTCATGGGCGAAGTTTGGGGAGATGCAGGAATAAATGCAAGGGAAAGTATCAGAGGAATGAAGGCTGATGGTCCATTTTCCAGTATCCTATAAATTTTGGGCCTGAGGTGGACTGCCAGCATCATGCTGCTCATGCTGCTCTCCTAATAGGAAGCATAGAAGAAATATTCTCAGAGCCTAGGAACAATAAGCATCCTTGTGTGAATTTCCAATGGCACTGAGGGCAATCTTAGATATGCTTACTAATAAAGCTTGGATCACCGTTCACTCAGATATTTAAAAGCATATTAAGTTTCAAGGGATGGTACAGAGCAACAGCTATTCCCACTCATGATGTGTTACCCATACATTACATTACTCAAAATTTATGTAGAGTGTATAAAAACAAGAAGTGGTGATGGACTGAGAACTGTTACTGAAATTGCTGAACCATTATTGAAACTGGAATTAACTCGCTGGTAGTTGCCGAAATTTTAATTCAATTATTACGAAAATGGAATTTTCACTGACCTTTTCACTGGAACTTTTCACTGTAAAAAGTTGTTTACTATGAAGAACAGTATTACTGAACTTATCACTTGCAAGCTGGAGACAGCGAAACTTAACAGAACTCTTATCTTGTAGGCATCTGCCCTCAAATGGATAAGAGTGATCACTACAACAAGTAACATTATTTATACTGCTTCTTATGATGTACTTACTATGATACACAAAGCAATCTGGAAGTTAGTTGTTTTTCATAAGTAAGATCTTTTTAAAAATGTTTGCCATTAAATGTTAACTTAAATCAGGGTGGCAAATTGTTCTTTTAAATGTGATTTCCAACCCACTGCACTCCCTAATTAATAAACACTTCAAACCTGACTGCTTTACTGTTGCTGGCAGACATGCTGGCCTACACATATTTATGTGGAGACCAGAGTGCAGAAGTGCTTCTCATTTCTGTGTCACATTAAGTGTAACAGTAACACACCCCACATGAAGTAATTGTTGGTAGGAGATAAGTGAGTAGATTTAAAACAGGTATTCCACAGGATGAGAATAATAATACATCACAAAGCTGTGTGTCGCAGTTTTCACTAGAGATTTCATGATATTGGTCTGCTTATTATAACTCACCTGCTTCCCTAGATGGCCTCAGGAAGGGTTGTGCTACTGCTATATTTCATAAAGCATAGAAATGAAGAATGATAGCGAAAGGGAAAGGGAAAGGGAAAGGGAAAGGCTTCAAAATCATCTAAGCAGTAACATGCACAACTTTGTTAACTGCACAAGGCGGTACTTCTATATGCAGAGAACAGAGTACAGTGGTACTTTGGTTTTTGGACCTCTCCATTGCTGGATGTTTCGGTTTTCGAACGCCAACAAAAAAACCAGAAGTAAATGCTTCCGTTTCCGAATGCACCTTGGGAGTTGAATGGCTTCTGCTGCATGTATCTGTTGTTTTTCACAATTTTCTCTATTGAACTGGCAGGTCGCCCTTTGCGCCTCAGTTTTCGAATGTTTCAGAAGTTGAACAGTCTTCCGGAACAGATTACGTTCAAAAACCAAGGTTCCACTGTATATGTTTTTAAAAATGCATCAGCTAGAGATTTGTTGAGTATATTTTGAACATGGAAGTATTGTTGTTTTAAATCCTAACTTCTGCTTCACTTGCCCTACCCTCTTTCAAATTAACATTTCAAGAACATTTGTCTTCCTCCTCCATTAAATATTTCAGAAAGTATTTCAAATATGTAACACAAACCCCACTGATCGTCTTGCATTCTGCAAACATTCTAGAAATGTCAGTCCAATCCTTATCAGCTATAACATGATTTATCTCATGATTAAGTATAACTCTTTGGTCGTCTCAGGATAGTACCAGCTGTTAAAGAAGTACTACAGCTGCTCTTCAAGAATTCAGTGGCAGATAGCATCTTTGTACCCCAGTACACCTTTCAAACAAAATATACCATTAAACAGCCAAACAAATGTTGTTATCATTCTCCAAATGTAGGGAAAAGAAAAGATAGGTATGTACACTGCACTTTAATAAGCAACAAGCTTAACTGTCTTAGCTACCACCTTGTAATCTCATTTAAGATGCTGACAACTGAGTTTCAAAGAATGTGACATGCCTAAACCCCTCCCTACTTATGTATCTATAGCTCAGCTATGATAAGCCCAAATTCAAGTACAATGGTCTATCCATTTTCACATTTTACCTATTAAAATACTTAATTGAAAAACTTTGTTCTCCACTAAGTATGCCATGTAAGCATGTACTGGAAAGGTCACCACCACTCAGAAATATTCAGTTTAACTAAATTGTAGTACCACATTTTAAATCTTACTATTCTACATAGAAAACCTTAAGAGGAGGTCAACCCCCCTGCAGGCTGTTCAGTTCACTTTGTGAAAAGAACAGTGGGTTGTATCCTATAGGTTGGGAAACCCTCCAGAAAAGATTTGGCAAAAAAGCAGCAGGCTGCAGAGAGGCAGAGAGGAAGGGGAAGTCCTGTTGCACAAGCGGAACTCACACAGTATTGGACTCAACCCAGTATTTTTTAGTAGAAACTTACTTGCCTTTTCCTAACTGCATCAACAGATTTTAGGTGTGCTACAAATTTAAAATGTTTTTAAAAGTTCAAGCACTTCATAACAGAAGCTTCTAATGTTATTTGATAACATATCTGACTTACTAGAAATATTCCATATAATACATATAAGCAAGCAAATGGAAAAACACACATAAAACCAATTGTTACATGGCATTCACACGGTAGTGGCAGTTTAAGCTGCATAATCCTGTTCAGCTGGCAAATAGCATGCTGAAAAAGAGTGCGGCGTTATTAATAATAG
Organism: Zootoca vivipara; assembly: GCF_963506605.1. Classification (NCBI taxonomy): domain Eukaryota; kingdom Metazoa; phylum Chordata; class Lepidosauria; order Squamata; family Lacertidae; genus Zootoca; species Zootoca vivipara. The sequence goes on from NC_083284.1 coordinate 39,734,312, forward strand.
CTCAAGATATGCGAAGTAAAGAATGTTTCAGCTGCCAAAAAAAGGCAGGTAGTCTGAGGCAGGCTGAAATTCTTGATCTGTCTTGTTTGTTCTTATGTGCTTCAGTGATCTAAATGGGAAGCATTCTTATGTAAATGGAATTAATTATAAATACATCAAGATTAAATAGTATGTGCCGACTTTGGCGATGTGGCTCAAAGAATGGCACCACTAGTTAAAACACCCTCTAGTTGACCCAATAGTATTGTGCTGCCCTCAACACTAACTGCTGTCAAACTGGTACCTTACTCACTAGATTCCTGTTACCCACTGGTAAGTCCTAATCTATTTGTAAATACTTGTTCAGAAGACACTTTGAAAATTCTCTGTAAGATTATTTAACCTTAAATCTTCCAGGGGCAGGAACAACCATACTACTGAAATTCAGAACAGTATGTATGCATCTGAATGCCAGGTGCTAGGAATCGCAAACAGAGAGAGTTCTGTTGCACTTAGGTCCTGCTTGCAGACTTTCCATAGGCAGCTGGCTGACCACTGTGAGAACAGGATGCTTGATTAGATTAGTATCTGGCTTGATCCAGAAGAGCTCTTCTTCTGTTTATATTACCGTATTTTTCGCTACATAAGACACACTTTTTTTCTCCTAAAAAAGTAAGAGGAAATGTCTGTGCGTCTTATGGAGCGAGTGCATGGTCCCTGGAGCCGAATTGCCCAGGGGCAAAAGGCAGATCGTGCGCTCAGCAGCTGATTGCAAGAGATCGGGAAGGGAGATAAGGGAGCTAGCTCCCGCCACGCCCAGCTCAGGCCCCTTACCCAGGCCTCAATTGTTGTCTGCAGAGAGAGGCTGCTTGTTTCCCCAGTGACATGTGACTGCCTGATTAGATTATCTGTCTGGAAACTGTAGAAATGGGCCCCTTTCCTTTCCTACAGAAGCTGTAGAACTGTGAGTTGAACCCCATAAAAACAGGATTTTTTTCCCCGTTGCAAGGTAAGCTCAACAACTTTGAGCTGATCCTCAAAAATGGAGATTTCCCCCTTTGCAAAAAAGATGCACAACTGTGAGCTGACCCCCCCCCCCAAAAAACGGGGCTTTTCCCATTTTCAAAAAAGCTGCACAACTTTGAGCTGATCCTCAAAAAAAATTGAGCTTTCACCCTTTGCAAAAGAAGCTTTCTCAAATATTTAGGTGGGGGGGCAGAGGCACCTAGGTCTCTAGGAGTTGGCTGCTATGCCTAGGACAATTCAAAATGTTTTTTTTCTTGTTTTCCTACTCTAAAAACTAGGTGTGTCCTATGGAGCGAAAAATACAGTAACTACAAGATGTTCCTGTTTGGTCTTCACTTCTCCTGTGGTGAGGAGAGCAAGGAACAATTCCTTCCTAAATGTGCACTGAACTAGTCTCTAGTGCCTGCCCTTTTAAAAACTGCTGACTAGCAGCTTAAGAAAGCTTTGGACTCAGTGGTCTGGTTCAGAAAATGATTCAAGATTTTAAGCAACACAGGTTATGAAACTGGGAATAAGCAGTTTCCTTGCCTTTCTCCCATCACACACGGACTTTGGCACAGAGATCCCGGGTTGTAATAAGTTATGTCCAAACTGAGAAACTCTGACTTAACAACAGACAACAAAGCAGGAAGGAAGTCAGAATGCGATCAATCATCTGAACCAAGCCACTGCCACACAGCTTAATAATCAAATATGTGGGAAAATAGAAGGTTGAGGGGCAACTGCAAATACAAGTCAGGTCTGCTTTGCCACAGCCTACAGGAAAATTAAGCAAGTGTCAGATCTGGGCTATAGGCAGTGGGCCAAAGTGAGTCAGAAACTGGGAGTCATAATCAAGAGAAATCTAGGAGGCAGGACTGACACAGCAAGTCAGGACCAAAGAGCAAGAGCAGAAACAAAATGTGCATGCCCACATGAGAATCCAGCTGGATATAGCTCCTCAAACAAGTTTCAATGAAAAGCAAGTCCTCCTTATATACTCCATGCTCAGGAGGGATCAATGAGCAGCCGCTGTGGTGGGGGCAGGATCTGGAAGATTCCTCCCTAAGAGTCTGCAGCTACATGGCTCACCACATGGGGGAGTGGTTAGCCATTCCTGGCAATAAAGGATATTAGACGCTAATGAAAAATGTGTTATTGTATAGAATTTGCTTGGGGGAGGGGGAGTAGACAGAACAAAGGAGGTTGTAGGTAGTTAAATACAATAGAGACCACTGTAAGTAGGACAGTGCAGAAAGCGGCAACTCTTTCTCCAATGCATGAAGCAAGCAAAGCCACACTAAAGGGAAGGGATAACCCTCTGTCAAATATGGCAGAAGTCAGTATGATCTTGCTGCTCCTTGCAGTAGATAGTCTGATCCATCCAGAGCTGAGGTGTAAGCTGACCAGCTCCACCTCCCTTGTGGCTGAAACTATGACGGAATCTGCGGCCCAGGCCTGTACTGAGAAACTGAGTAAGGAAACCCGTCATAGGGATTATGACAAGTGGTAGTGGACTGGTGACTCAACAGCTATTGCTGATGAATTATTTTTCAGTTATTATTAGTTCCACGGAACTGTATTGTTTATGTAATTGTTAGAACCTGTGTGCTCGTAAGCTGTTTGATATGGTTATATTTGTTGTGTGCTTTTTAAAAAAGACACTCTGTAACTTGTGATCCATTTTCAGCTCCGCTTTGGTACTGAAAAAGCAGCATACAAAAGCAGCAACTGCTACAGGATAAAGCAAGAAGGGATTTGAATTAAAGGCGATGGACTTTAATTATTTAACAACAGAGCAAATTGCAGGCATTGTTATAGACCTCACACTTACCCCTACAATGGTTTCGAGTTTATAGTATATACAGTACTACAGGGTTGTGCATTTTCACTATGGGTCTCTCTTCTTGCCTACAGTACACCAATGTTGCCATGCCCAAAAGCAATACCTGAATGAAAAGGTTCTCCAGTCATCAGTGTAAGCTTTTAAATTCATGAGAATTCTTTTCCAAACCATGTATGCCATCATCTCACTCATCCACTCCCCTTACCATAGGTTCTCTTAGATTTTAATAAAACTTTTATTAATTTTCAAAAAAAAGGTTGTAAGAGATTCTGCAAATATGTTATCAAACAGGATCTTGTGGCAATATACACAATCCATATACGGTTATAGGTCACTGTCGAATAAATAGGCATACAATAAAACCAAAATAAACCACAGGTGCGTGGAAGATTGAAACTTGAACTATTTATGGCACAGACATAATTGTTAAACAAAACAAGGGTACAAAACATGAACCCTGTTATATCAAGGGAAAGCAATTAAAGTATTCAAATGTACTAAGTCAGTATATCAGCCATACTTGTTCATAGGTCGAGGGGGTCCTTGGCCATGTTCCTCCTTGCTTAGAAATTAAATAAAAGTCAGATCAAATAATTATCAACCAACACTCATGAGACTCTTCCATATTAGGCAGGTAAATAAATACAGGTAATTTTATTGCATTTATCCTGCAGCCATAGGCACTAGCAAAACATTCATCTTTAATCTCTCAGTGTATACCTTGGACACAGCCTCTTAAACATACTAAGAAGTGGACAACGCTAACATGTATGGCCCTGGCAATGAATTTCAAAAAATCTACCCCATATTCATATGGGGGCAGGGAGAGATTAGTTCAGCAAAGGGGTGCAAAGCTAATTTCATCTGGGAAAGCAAAATGTGAAGTAAGAAAGTCCCACTGAATGACATGAGGCTCAGCAGGTTAAAACTATCAAGGAATACAACTGAGAATATCTATGCAAATTTTACTCAGTCCAGTTCTCTCAATTGACTATGCATGCTTATCACTCTTAGCAGTGGTGTTTTTATTTTACAATCATCATGAAAGCCAAGCCAACTAGAGTTCATTCTGGAGCCAACTCCAGTAGCTGGCAAATCCCAGCCCTCCCTTTCCATTCTGGTTGCCATGTAAAACCTTTCTGGCAGTAAGAGATGTTTGACAGTGGAACAGACTCCCTTGGAAAGTGGTAGACTCTCCTTCTTTGGAAGGTTTTAAGCAGAGGTTGGATGGCAACCTGTCATGTATGTCTCAGTTAAGTTCCTGCATAGCAGGGAGCTGGACTAGATGATCCTTGGGGTCCCTTCCAACTCAACAATTCTATATTTCTATAACATAGGCCAGGGATGGCCACCTCCCAAGAGACTCTGATCTACTCACAGAGTTTAAAACTGGGGGTGATCTACCCCCTTTTGGGGGGTTCAGGTCAAAGCTGTTGAGTTTTCTTAAGGAAGGGAAGCCCTGTTTTGGGGGGTTTAGGTCAAACTTGTTGAGCTTCTTATAGGAGGGGCTTCAGGTCATAGTTCAACTTTTTTTAGGGAAAAGGAAAATTTTGGGTGAGCTTTTTTTAGGGGTGCCAGTGACCTACCAGTGATCTACCACAGACATCCAGTGATCTACTGGTAGATCACAATCTACTTGTTGGACGTGCCTGACATAGGCTAAGCATTTGTGTAGATCCTTTGTGGGTGCTACTGTCAGCAAAACAGAAAACTATTAGACAAATGCATAAAGAAATTTATAGATAACAAAACAAATGGAGACCCGATTCTAACTGTGCAGCATGGCTGCCAAAACCCACCTCAGTGTAGCAGTATAGCAGCAGTATAGCAGCGACTTCTGTACCTGGGTATAATCAGCGTTCTAGGGAACAGCTATTCTGAAATGTTGATGCCTGCCATATTCAAACTAGGCTTTTGGAAGCAATACTTCTACGTTTCCTTTAGAACAAGGCCCAATACACCTTCTTAGAATAGCTACAAGTCAGGCTGTTATACATAAGAGCTATTAGGTATCTACCAAATACCTAAACAATTTTGAGAAAGCAAAGATCAAGCCTGAGAATCACAGGGGTTATTCATTTTAGTGTGTGTCTCTGCGGTAGACCAATCAGGATGATGATTCATCAGTGGAAGAGTTGTTTGTCAGAGATGCTTCAGTCTCTGGTGGGAGAAAAGCCCAATTTCCAGAAGTCCCAGTCCAACTGTTAGATCTACAGCCCTCATTGATTTATGGCTCTGGTCAGCAAGTAACTGTCAAAAGGTAGTGCAAGGTGCAAGGTGGGTTTGTGTCTCCCCATCCCCACCACTGTTCAGCCAGATTTCCTGCATCTTCCTCAATACAACAGTAGATGAGAAGAGGCAGGTGGGAGGCAGCATCCTAGACTCCACTGAATAGTTGTAGAGCACAACAAAAGCATGTACATTCTCATGTTGCATGGGGAAGTCAGCTAGGTGGGAAGCAACACACAGCTGTCATGTATACTACGTTGACCTGCCATTTGTCACTGCCATTGTCAGGACACATTTCAACATTTACCAGCAGTGGCAGTAGTGCAGCAGTGGCAGCAGGTCAAAGCAGCAAAAGGGAGAATCATATGCTGCTTCTAATGTAGCCAGTTGCCCACAAAAAGAATAAGAATGTGTTCTTATGTACACGAGTATTCTGTTTCCACTCATAGAAAGGGCAGGAAGGTATTTTCTGGTCTGGGTTGATATTTGTACAACCAGCCATAGGGCAAAAGGCAGCACTTGTGGTTACAACCTAGAGGTAAGAATGGTTTCCTACTAAAAGCATCAGATGCATGTGTGAATTGTAGTAGTACAAATTTTCTTCGAATGTGTGAAAATTACTTTAAGGTGGTCCAAAATCCAGTGACCAATTGAACACAATGAGGATAAACATGCACATCATACATCCCTCTTGAAGAAAACTTATTGGACAAGTACAGATCTCAATATTCAACACACTCACAGACTTTTCTACCCAACTTCTTACTCTGCTTACACTTACGAGGAATGGAATCCACTAGAAAACTGTGGTCAGTTTTCAGCATGTAAGTAAGACAGAAATATTGGAACTTGTACGATGACAAACATTTCTTAGCCTGACAGGCATGCTGTAGTTAAAAAAACACAAAAAAGGAAAGAACTTTCTTGTTTACCTATTCATGTTTATCAGCACCTTGCCTTCTGGTACATATATTAAGGAGTTTCTTGTAAAAAAAAAATGGCTAATACATATTATTTTGGCAAATATGTACAAAACATTATATACAACTAACAAATTCCATTTCACTTGCTTTGAAGGGGAAAAAATAGCAAAGGCTCATTGAGTGCTTCTTAGAGCAACTGTAAGAGCAGAGCACATAATGCCATTGAACTTAGTTAGTGCTTAGTGGTAGAGTAGTATAATTTTTTTTCCTTTCACAATAAATAAGAAAAATACTTGAACGCTGATATAAAGCCTTCATAGTAAATCAGTAGCTTCACAGTAGTGCATTATTCTAGTAATATATATTAATTGCTTAATTTCTTTTTAAAAAATCTCCATGCCTCAGTGCTTTGCTTAAAATTACTTAAAATTACTCACCTTTGACTTTATGTAGAATGGAGATGACTGCTGATGTATTGCTAAGTCCATGATACTATTTGAGTTTGTGACAGTATTACTATTAGTGCGTTCATCATCTCTGCTGCTTTCATCAGATTGATCAAAATCATCACTGTCCTGGTCCATTTCTTCCTCTTCCTCCATCTCCTCCTCCTCTTGTTCACCAGCATGTTCATCTTCTTCCTCCTCTTCTTGGTTACCAGAATATTCTTCATCCACTGCAATAAATCTGTTGTTGTTTTCTTCTAATTGTTCTTGCTGGGACTCATTTCTGTGGCAAAGTCCAGGCTCCCCACCACCTATTTCCCCATTCCTTGCCGCGTGCGCTTCCTCTTGTTGCCGTAATTGTTGCTGCTGCTGTTGCTCCTCCTCTACCACTCGATTCATCTGCTCTTCATCGACTTGGCTTGAGGAAGCATTACCTCGAACAGACCCACCAGTTCGTCGTCTCTTACTGCCGACAGACAGCAGTTCTTGATTCATTTCCAAAAGCCAGCTTGCTACTTCTTGGACCTTTGCTAGACTATCTGAAGATGCAAATGTTTTCACATTCTGAGAAGAAGAAAAAACAGAGGTAGAGAAGAAAGATTAGACACTTTATCAGCGTATCAGTTATTTATACAGAGCTGGGTTCATGTATTGCCCTGACTCAAGAACAGTTCTAAGCCCAGCATGGAAGCCTTATTTTAAACCTGAAGCTGTAATATGGCCATTCCAATACCAAATTAAGCCCTCTTTTATGCATTTTATAGTAAGTAATTAGTTTTATACCTTTAGATTAACTCCAAGTGTCAAGCTGGAGGGGGGGAAAGAATATGAACACTGAGCACTAAATGGCCCCATTAATATAATAAAGTTTTTGTGGTCCATAAAACCTAAGTTAGGCACCCTGGGCAGTGCCAATTATAATGAAAGCAATATAGAAAAAGAAATTGATTGTCTCTGAAAAGTTTCTTCTAAAATTAATTTCCTTCATAACTAGTTAGAGAGAATGTGCTTTCCACAATTATGCTAATTATTTCATTTGACAATGTATCTTAGGCAAAGTTGTTGATGACAAGATGAAAACATGCAAAAGGTCCTCAATGTGAAAAACAAACCAGTGGCTATTCTGTTGGATACAAAATATAACCCCAAAAGACTGCATTTTTAAAAGGGTATTTGGGGGGTTGTTTAAAAGAAGTCAAGCTGCTAAATTAGAGTAGATGTCATTAATTAATTAATTGATTGATCAGACATTTCTAGATCACACTTTTGTAGAAATACAACATGGCGGTGAGCACTATACCAAATCTCACAATACCAACTAAAACATCAATAAAACATCAGAAAAAGTCCATAAATACATTTTACACATTTTACATTTTAAAGGCCTGTCTAAATAACAGGGGCAATGTATTAAATAAAGCAGGGGTGATTTCTGAACGTTTACTGGCAAGGAGTTCCGTCCGCAGCACATGGCCTGCCACACTAAAGGCTTGATCCCTAGGAAAGGCCAATCAAACTTGAGGGGTGTGAGGAACTACAAGAAGTGCCCCCATCAAAGGATCTCAGTGATCGAAGTGGAGCATAAGAGAGGTAAGTGGCCCTTAAGGTACATTGGTTCCAAGTTGTTCAGGGCTTTGTGAATTAACACAAGAACCTCACACCTGACCCAGGAGCAAATTGGTAACCTGTGCAAATCTCTCAGCAGAGAAGTCACATGCTGCCAGTCGCCTGCTCCTGTGAGCAGCCTGGCCATAACATTCTGCACTAACTGCAGCTTTCGGATCAGCTGCAAGGGTAGCCCCACATAAAGAACGTTACAATAATCAAGTATTGAGGTTACTAATGGAGCACTGTGATCAAGCTACTGCAGTCCAGGAACAGGCACAGCTGGTAATACTGAGGGAGGCAAGCATGCTAGCAGAAGAAGTCTTCCAAAGTACCTCGACCACCCTGCTGGAACCAAAGGCTGCTGTAGGAGCAGAGGTAGACTACCCAGTGTGAAGGCCTTAAGGATACGCAGGAGTTCTTCTATTTGATGCATGTACCCATTTAAAGTACCCATTTAAACCTCCAGCAAACACCTGGAGGTTACGGTGAGGGACCCAGATGCTGGGCACGAAGGAGCTGGCCTTCCTGTCTACCTTCATAGCACTGATCTTAGGTCAGCTGGTGGGCAGAAACAGAACTCTGATTATGATGAGAGCAACGAAGCCTCTGAGGACTCTGAGGTGCGTAGAGATTGCACTTTTTAAAATGTTTATATATGCAGAAGTCTCAGCTAAATACAAATTCATTACAAATATCTGTGTAATGGAATTAGTATAAGTATTACCTTTAAAATTAAACCATGTCATTTTAAAAAGGAAGCATACCATGTCTTTAAACATCATAAAATTATTCAACCCTGTAAGTTGTAGCATGTTGACTGTAAGTCATGTAGAGTGATATGATGATGGAGACATTCTTTTATTTTTACCCCAAACATATAACATAACATAGGCCATGATTTCAAGTATGATACCTATACAAAACATACCATATTACTTGTGAGAAACCTGCACCCACTTTTTTCAAAAAAGACTTAATGACTGAGAAACATATTTGATTAGTTTCAAATTAAAATTTCTATAAAATTGATTTCCAATGCTATTTGTAACTCATATATTTTTGATGATTCACTATCTACTTCACACAGATTTCATTTAATACATTGTGCCAGAAGAAACACAGTTCTACGTATAAAAATAACAATGGCGGACATACATATTTCTCAGAAGCATGTGGTTTTGTGTACCCTAGTACTGTATAAGCAGACAAATATACACATTTGCTACAGAAAAGCCTTGAATTGTGCTTAGTCGTTAAGTGAGCGATTACTATCAAATTATTTCAAAGGTATAATTTACACTAACCAATACCACTAGCAATAATGAAATTATACAGCTTTTGGAATAACTAGAAGGAATTCTGGTCACAATCCAAAGTATTTTTAAACTAGTGTAAGGGCTTCTACTTGAACATTAATTCCCCATACAATACCACAAACTGCTTTTGCAATTCCCTTCCGTTTCAGAGATCCTATAAAGCCTCTGGAGGAGAGGTTGTTTAAGAAACAAAAATCAAAAAGACTTTGGGACATGTGGAACTAACTGATTGGTTCTTTATATACCGTATGTGCAAACACAGAATAACAGGACTAACACAATTGGAAGATCACAGATAAATTAAGGAATTAATTGATTTACAACATCCCTTCCTTATAAAAAATATCATAGATGATACAACATAATGGGTAGTGGCTGAGACCCTGACCTAGAAGTTCCCAGTTCAGCTCTCATCTCAGTCCCAAGTTCACTAGGTGGCCTTAGAAAACCTACTTCTCTCAGCCTTGGTCACCACAACACAGACCCCTACAATAGTAGCATCATCCCCATATCTACTCTAGGGGGGCTGCTATAAGAATTACACAGTTAGCATGTCAATCTATGAGGAACATTTTGAACATTCTAGGGTACACGGGTGGCATTGTGGTCTACTACTGAGCCTAGGGCTTGCCGATCGGAAGGTCAGCAGTTCGAATCCCTGTGATGGGGTGAGCTCCCGTTGGTCAGTTCCAGCTGCTGCCAACGTAGCAGTTTGAAAGCACGTCAAAGTGCAAGTAGATAAATAGGTACCACTGTGACGGGAAGGTAAACGGCATTTCCATGTGCTGCTCTGGTTTCGCCAGAAGCGGCTTAGTCATGCTGGCCACATGACATGGAAAAACTGTCTGTGGACAAATGTGGGCTCCTTTGGCCAGTAAAGCAAGTTGAGTGCTGCAACCCCAGTGTCGTTTGCGACTGGTCTTAACTGTCAGGGGTTCTTTACCTTTACTTTAAGGTACATTACCATCATTACCTTGTTATGGGAAAGCTCTCTCTCACACAAACACCAGGCCCACACAACGGTATTGCAACAGTGACGTTTAAACATAAAACATACTCAGATCGCAACATTGATTATAAGGCTGAAAAAGAAAATATGTTAAGTGAATTCCCGTGTTGATCCACTAGAGGGCAGCCTCTTCTTTGTATAACAAGTTAAACCATGCTAAAAGCGAAACAAAAAAAGTTACTTGTCAACAAAATTTGTTTAAAAGCACAGCATGCCATTAGAATCATCTACTGAGAAACGCGCATCAGCAATTTATTTTGTCACTCCATAACAGTTTTTAAAATTATGAACTGAAGCTAAGAAATTAGTACCAGTATATACAAAGCAAGCCGGATAACTCAGCTGGTTAGTGTGTGGTAGTCATAATGCCAAGGTGGCCAGTTCAATGTATGGGACAGCTGCATATTCCGGCATTGTAAGGGGTTGAACTGATCCTTAGGGTCCTGATCAATTTATTTTGAAGACAACATGTGCAGGACAAGTAGTACTGGATCTCTCTAACTAGTCTTTCCCATTTTTATTATATTTTTCTAATTCTCATAATTCTAACCTATTCAGACTTTGATCTCAAACAGTACTATGGTATCCCATTAAAAAGTGATCAAGGGAACAGGTAGAGACAACCTGCTTCAGTATTTTCAAACGGGGATATTATTTGCTCGGTATTACATAAAACATCCGTATCTTCTCATGAAAATGTTTCAGTGTTGATCCCAAAGGTTTAACAGCGGAAAAAATCCATCATCAACTGCAACTGAGATAAAACACAGAATACTCAAAAGCCATCGATATAAATGGGAAACTGGCGCTGACAAAAAAAATATTACATTGAAGAATGGTCTTCGAGTTGGAGGACTGAGGTTAGAAATAAGAAGTTGTGACCAGTGCTGTCACTAAGCAAGCAGAAGACACTTCTGCTTGTGCAAGGAGATTTCCCTGTCCTCTCCCCACCTTTGAAGCCCACCATCACCAAATCCTTAAAATCTGCTCCACAGGGGACATTCCCACTGTGGAAGTCAACTCATGTCAATATAACCTTTGGTTAACATTTATTACAAAAATTCCAGTTTTCATTTTGTTCGCGCTTAAGTGCTGTACAAATGTATACACATAATGCATTAGTTGTTGGCAGTGTAATTCACCAAATTGCTACAGACAATCTGAATTTGCACATTTGTGGGCAATTTGTGCAAAGAATTTTGGGGTATTATATTCCCTATGTTCCCAAATGGTAAAACCAGAAAAATGCTCTTGAAATAGTCGCTGTTGAAACTGGGACAACCTGGGTCTTTGTAGTCTGGTACCATTGGTAACCTTGAGGCTGTATTACTACAATATTCACTCTGTGTGGGACTGCCCTTAAACGCAATGTGGAAGCTGCTCCCTCTACTGCAGAATGCAGCAGACTGCTGGTGGGAGTAAATGGCCAACAGCAGGCAACATCTCTGCTAAAGCATCCACACTGGCTCAGGTTCAAGGTTCTTGTGTTAATATACAAAGTCCTGAACACCTTAAGTCCAGCATACCTTCAAGACTGGCTTATATCCCGGTTCAATCACTGAGATCTTCCAAGGAGTGTTATTAGCTCTTCCATGTGCTATAGAGGTCTAGGACTGGCTTCACCTAGGACAGGCATCCCCAAACTTCGGCCCTCCAGATGTTTTGGACTACAATTCCCATCATCCCTGACCACTGGTCCTGCTAGCTAGGGATCATGGGAGTTGTGGTTCAAAACATCTGGAGGGCCGCAGTTTGGGGATGCCTGACCTAGGAGTTGGGCAGTTACTGTTAAAGGATTTGACATTCCTAATTAACCCAGGAACTAGAAGACACTTTTAAAACCTTACTTGAGTAAAACTTGTATTTCTACTAATTTACTACGGGAAATACAATTATAAGGCAAACAATATTGAATCTATTAAGACATGAAAAATAATATTAAACTTAAAAAACTATCTGGATTTTATTGAGCTCCTTGGATAAAAAAGGTGAGAACAGTTCATTTTAGAACTGTATGCAGCACCGATTTCAGACACTTTTCTCTGTGGACAGCCCATTTATTTACAAAGAAAAACCAGTATGCATCCCCCCCCCTATAACAATCTATTTGTCTTTCTCCTCCAAGAGTGTCAGCTTGCAAGTGGGGAGCACTTCACTGAGCTCTAGGATAATGGGGGCACAGAAGTACCCACAGGACAACGATCCATACTCAAACTTCTTATTCTTTTTAATTAATATAAGAAACACATAGTCTTAAGGCACAGTATTCTAGCCTTGTAACTGCACAGTATTTCTTATTCAATGATAAGTCTGCTGTCAAAAGATGCCAATAAAATCATGATGTTCTTTTGAGTACCAGGTCCTTGAAATAACAAAGAACAGAAGCTTGCAGCAGAAGGGGAATTCCATATTCAATAGTATCATGCTTTCTATTACATTCTCCCAGTCAATTTATGTATTTGGAACTATAAATGCATTAAAGAAACTCACAACATACATTCACCGATAATTTTTATTAAAAATAACAGCACTATGGCTACCTTGGATTGCAATTCCAAATCCTATGGCTACCTATTCAGAAGCTGAATGGGGTTGCTTTCAAATAAATATACAGAGAAGTGTTTTGTTTTGTTTTTAAAGAGAGAGTTCAACATACGAATATAGCTTTTATTCTGGAAAGCAAGTGAAAGTATTATTAAATTAAATACTAACCCTTCCAAAGTTCTGAAACTACACAGAAAATTTGGGGATTGGAGTGCAAGAAAGTTAAAAGCAAGTAAAAATAAGGAGGAATCCAACAGGAAAGGTCTCTGACAGAATGAAAGAATGCAGTAGCTTCAGTTGTCAAAGAGTTCAGACTTGTAAATAAGGCCACAAGGGTTACTAGCCTGTGATTTTATTTTCATTTTATATTGGAATGTTGGGAGCTGGCAGAGAGACAGAGATTTGCATTTCTATTGCAGGCATAGAGGAGGGGGCTTCTCTTCTCTAACAACTCACTTGGCTTCTATGCTGGGTGCAGAGAAGGCACAAGCCCTTCCAATGGCTACTCTACCAGCCTACATTAAATTACTGGTTGCTTCTAGGCCAGTGCTTATATGTGAGGCTGGTAGAGCAAACATAGCACTTACGGGGGGGTGGGACCTGAAAAGTCATCCTGGGTGTGGGGGAGAGGATTCTAACCAGGAAATTATTAAAACTATGTCAGGTTTCCTTCTCGCAGCCCATAAAAAGATGGCCTAATAAAAGAGACGGGTCTAAAGCTCCACCTTGCCCCCCCCCAGTTCTATATTTTAGATTTATGTCTGGCAAAAAGCTGAATGCTACATCTACTAAGTGTAATCTCTCTCCCTCTTATTATAGCTAGCTATGACAATAAGTCTTTGAATTAAGGGTCTATATTTAAAAAATCACTACCTTCCCCATGTGTATGCGATGTCAGGGGAGCTACTAGGGTTACACAGAGCTTACTGAGGTCCTTCTCTGAATTATGTGTGTTCAGTATTGCAGGAGAAGAAATGTATACTATATATCCTCATAAAGGGGTGGGAAGAAAGGCAGCACAGACGAAGTCTACCAGAATTCTGCTGCAACATAAGCACATGTAACGTCCTTTATTATGCATTATCTCCTAGATTTGCAACATGAATAAAAGGTTACATTCTACTAAGAATTAACTACAGTACAGTTAACTGGGGAAAAATATGAACTGAATTAAGAACTGCCCCTTTCAAAAGAAGCCTAAGATAATTACAAGGTGGTTACTCTTAGCTACTACAGTACTGATTTACTAATGAATACTTGCAATATTGCACTTACAAATATCTAACAAACTTCACATGCAATATCTAGTTGTAATCCTTACCACAACTCTGTAATCCAAGTCAGTATTATTATGCCCCATATTATATGGGTGAACTGAGGTGGTTATTTGGCATATTAGCTATTATGTGAGAGTTAAATACAACTGGGCTGGATGTGGAATATACAGTGGTAATTCAGTTTAAGTACACAATTGGTTCCGGAAGTCTGTACTTAACCTGAAGCGTACTTAACCAGAAGCGAACTTTCCCATTGAAAGTAATGGAAAGTGGATTAATCCGTTCCAGACAGGTCCGTGGAGTACTCAACCTGAAGCGCACTTAACCCGAAGTATGAGTGTAATTGGTTCTGGAAGTCCGTACTTAACCTGAAGCAAACTTTCCCATTGAAAGTAATGGAAAGTGGATTAATCTGTTCCAGACGGGTCCACGGAGTACTTAAACTAAAAGTACTCAAACCGAAGCGTACTTAAACCGAGGTATGACTGTATTTCATTTTTTATTTTAAAAAATCATAATTTTAGAAGATGAATCGCAAGGCACAGAAATTGGCAGAGAGAGAAAGAGAGATTGGGTTGAGACAGCGGAAATAAGGTACACACCGTCCAGACACCTGCCAACATAAACCTGTACAACCAGATATGAGCAGTTAAGATTAGTAGCAGCATGTAGTAAAAGACCAACTCCACTTGCTTTGCATGCAGTTAAGAAGAGGACGTGGCACTTCTATGTATCTCTGGCATATGGATGTCCATTTCTACTACTCACTTTGATTCTGTTCACCACATGAAATTTTCTAGGGAAAATGTTTGCTAGTTCTTCATCAATCAACTACCTTCACCTGCATTGGAGGGATAAAGAACGTCAAGCTAGAATAGGAACTTAAAAATTCTATGGGAACCTGTTTTCCTCCAGACACTGCTGGACTCCCAACTCCACTTACTCATACCTATCCTAGAGGCAGATCCAATGGATCCAAGCCAAGTGTGAGCATACTTAATTTTAAGAGTACCAAGCTCAGCCCAGGAAATTGTTTTCAGTACCAGAACTGAGTTCACAGTCATATCTCACACACAAAAAAAAATCAGGTCCTGGTTTCACTCCCCCCCCCAATCACCCCAAAGTCTCTTCACCTAAGCAGTCTAATTTAGCAATAAGAAAGAGGCTCTTTTATGTCTACTGTTAAACAATTAGGAATCAGAATCCTTTCGGAACAACTGCAGATCTGTCAGATCCCAATCTGCCTTCTGCCCATTCCTGTTGTACCTACAGTAAGTCTTTCACAGCCCACTGACCCACTGTAGCACTTCGTATCCTGCAAATGCTGCTCCTGAATTTATTTGTCTATTTATTCAAGGAATTTACAACCTGCTCTTCATCTGCTGAGGCTGAAAAAGCAACTTATGTATCAATAAAAACAACACAATTCCTGCTCTCAGGCTTAAAAACACAACATAAAAATGGAGGTGGAGGAGAGTCAAACAAGCAAACTCAGGCGCTAAATCCATGGTGTTACAAAATCCTTATGATGGGATGGTAACCAGCTTACTCACAGTTCAAAAAAACAGGCCATGGTGGTCCCTGAGAAATAGCAAATGGCCACAATCTTTCTGAAATTGGCTGTAATGCAGCTTGAAGCTGCTGATCTTACAGGTTAGGGCCTAGTCTGCTTCTTCTCACTCCCATTTTATTTACTTGGAAAGATTTATAGACTACTTAATCACATAATTTATAGACTTAGGTGTACATAATTAAATTATGGATAAAAGAATTGTTAAAATCCACAATACAGTCCTACCTTGGTTTAAGTATGCTTCGGTTTGAGTACTTTCAGTTTAAGTACTCCGCGGACCTGTCTGGAACGGATTAATCCACTTTCCATTACTCAATGGGAAAGTTCGCTTCAGGTTAAGTTCGCTTCAGTTTAAGTACAGACTTCCAGCACCAATTGTGTACTTAAAACGAGGTACCACTGTACATAAAACCATTATCAGTAAAACACTCCATTGTCTCTCAAGACAGATGGATGCCAACAACTATTTGCTTTCTAGTGATAAATAATATTAAATTTAAAAAGTAAATGTTATGTTACCAAAGTATTTTGTTCTGCAATGCATTATGAATTACTGCTACAGAATTGTGCTGATTTAATCTGGACATTATACTTCAACAAATAGACCTGTAACCTGTCAGGATTTCAAATCAGCCAGCCTCTTCCAAGTAAACCACTTTATTCCATAGTTTCCACTCTTGAACCGTTAGGCAACATTCCTTGCCACTGAGCACATCAATCCTTACATGGCTATTTTCAGGCTACCTCTTTCCTCAAGGTTTTTTTATACACACTAAACCTACTAATACTTTCCTCTTGGATATCGGTATTGCTGTTTTAGCTATATAACAATTCAAATAGAGAGTGATATCCATTCAAGGCATATTCCGAGGAGGCCCATTAAAATGAATGGGCTTGAGCTATTTTGATCTATTTATTTCAATGAGTCTATTCTGAGAATGACTAATATTGGATATCACCTATACTGTCCATGTCATATACATCTAGTCATATAAATGTTCAAGTCCATTGTGGGAGGACATCAGTAAAGCAAAGAGATACAAAGCAGTGTAATTTGATTAAACCTTTATCCCATTAAGTTAGTTTTCTAGACTTTAACTGTAAAAATATGAAATAGAAAATAACAAACAAGAAATATAGTATAAAAAATTGAGACAAGAAACAGGAAATATGAGGCAGCTTCTGGGACAGAAATGGGAAGCGTTCAAAGCTGGAAAGCACATTCTCAGTATAGAGCTTTGGAAGAGAACCACTAAGAACAAATGTTCTTTAGGACTGTATATCATTCTTATATTTAGTAACAGCTGAAACAGCAAGAATATATGCTTCATAGAATTAACAAGATTACTTTCTGTTTCAAGGTAAATTGGTCTCTGCACTCAAAAGGAAAAGAACACTATCATAAATGCCACCAATTTAATTTATTAATGTAATGAGATTTAAACTTTCCAAATGAGCAAGATGAAATGAGTCCAAGAACAATATCTTCAGCCATTAACATGACTAAGAGCAACATCATTTCTTACAAATGTAAGACAGCCACCATATAGCTCTGGGACAATTTCAACAGAAGTGTTTCAAATAGATATATAACAAAGATATACATACACATATAGATATATAGATATAGATATATAGATAGTGTTTATGTTTATGGCAGGTTCTAAAAGTGGAGTCCAAGAATGCCAAGTAGTGCTTCTCTCAATTTTGGAAATCCTTTTTCGGTCCTAGAGCTCAATAGCCAGCAATGGAGCGTGTATTTTTTATGCAAGGTGCTGTTCATGGTAGAAAAAAAAATAAGGCTTTTAACCTAATACCGGTATTTGAAAAATTATCTAGGCTGGCTTCCCTGCTGGTTTAGGATGACTACCCCATGATTTTAAAATCCATCACGCTATGATAATAATATAAGAGATACTTTGCATATTTGAGCTATTGTACAGGAATGCCTATTCTATATGATATAAACAATCCATTTTGCCAACCTAAAACTACCTTACAAAAACAAAAGTTGAGTTTTGTTTTTCCTCAGCAGCATTTCATTTCTACAGCAAGTTCTATAGCAGAATGAAAGCTTTTTTATGAACTTTCAACATCAACAATATTACAAAACATAGAAAATGGAAACCATAAAAAGTGTCTATTGGCTCTTGCCTCAACAACCATGAGCTGTAACCAAGATCAAACTTCAGATGCCATTCGGGTTTAGTGAAGCAAGAGCTTATTGAGTCCCATTTTGGCCAACATGCTATGCTAAATTTTAGCTCAGTGCAGCATGGCAGCAGCAATGGGCAGAAACAAAGCAGTGGTGAGCACTTATCCAGGAACCTGCACATTAATGCAGTTCATGAACCCAAAGCATGGCTTAGTGCGTCACGCAGACCAGGCTAATACCGCTTCTTTGTGTGAACCAAATGTTCTGTATTGCTGTGTTGTTTTTATTAAATTTATTTTATTTTGGTGCTGTTAAGTTGTTTCAAGTTTCTACAATGGGCTAGTAAACAAGATTATAAGCATTAACACAGACTGTACTATAGGATGAGTAATTGATCACATTTCCAATTGGGAGTAACTTCAATTATCCTTTTACCACCCAAGAAAGCAAACTTGCAAACAACCCCTTTTTGCTGTAAATCAATTATAATGCCATCACTTCAGCATTTTGGAAATTACTCTTGCTGCCCCCACTATAGATGATCATGCTAGTGAGCAGCAATGTCAATCAAAACTAGTTTCCTAAGCAGAGTTTGGCATTGAAGCAGCATGGGGACTCAAGTAAGTCTAGGCCATGCCCATCTATCAAGGTGGCAGGAAGGAGGAAAAAGAAAGAGTACTATAAAGTATAAACATGGTCACACACCAGAGCAGCCCTAACCTCTTCAACAGTGGCTGAGGCCACAAGTTCCGGAGACTGTGATAAACTAGGGCTGCTATTATTATTATTATTATTATTATTATTATTATTATTATTACTGGTAGTTGCTTTTTTACAAAAAAATAAAGAAATCTAGAAAAATATTAAATTATCATGTGACAATTAAAAATGTCCTCACAGTACAATGATTGGAAAGCCCCAAAATTAGGAGACAAAAATGCCAAGTGCCTCAAGCAGGAGGCTTGAGAGTAGATCAGGCATCCCCAAACTGCGGCCCTCCAGATGTTTTGGCCTACAACTCCCATGATCCCTAGCTAAGAGGACCAGTGGTCAGGGATGATGGGAATTGTAGTCCAAAACATCTGGAGGGCCGAAGTTTGGGGATGCCTGGAGTAGATGGATGCTATAGGTAACAGATAGATGGAGATGAGAAAGAGGAAATTTAGTGGCCAACAGATAGAAAGCGGGGGGGGGGGGGAGAGCGAGAGCAAGGGAGAGAGCAGAATCCAGAACAGCATTAAATGAGCTAGTAAGGGAGGCAACATGCACTTGCCTTCTCTCTGTGTTCTAGGGAAAAGGATCACAAAATCCTTCTCTTCCTCTTCAATTCCCTCTCACTAGATTAAACAATACAGACCACACAAACACCCTTTCATCAAGGGAATAAGCCCCTATGGTGAAATCCTCACCCCAAACATAATTTTAAAACTTTCATTTCCTACACGTTTTGAATCTCAGTTTCAGAAGATTTTGCATGAGAACATGCATTGCTTTGGTGGCATGATCGTACCATTACAACTACAAACTAGGATTTGCCAGAGAAATATGGTATGTTCCTTTGTAGGAAGCAACTTGAACTTGTGACCTTCAATACATCACTCAACTAACACAAAAAACTATAGGTTGTCATGAAGAAGCTTGATTTCAGCCCATCACATGTAGCCATTTGGCTGATGCATCAGTTAACAACACCTAACTATAGGCTGTCTCTCCAACAATACTTTGCTATGACAAGATATTGTGAAGAATAATAGCTGTTCTGGCTGAAACACAATATCCAAATGGAATATGATTTTGTATACATTATGACATTGTCAAGAAAGCACTTTAACTCATCATTCAACATTAAAGCCATGATAGGAAAGCGTAGGAGATAGAGAAGTTTTGGAAAGCAGAATTGGAAAAACAGTAGAATTGGAAAAACTTCAGAACATGGCGACCAAAATTATTATGAGGTCGGAGCAACTCCCCTATGAGGAAACATTTAAACTTTTTGAGATTTTTAGTTTGGGGGGAAAGACATGTGTAAACTTATTCATGAAGTGGAGAAAATAAATAGATGTATGCTTTTCTCCTCATAACACTAGAAGCAAGAAACATCCAAAGAAGCTGAATGGTAGAAGATTCAGGACAGAAAAAACATGTACAAAGAACATTGTCAAACTGTGGATTTGATTCCAAAGGATGCAGTGATGTCCACCATAATGGATGGTTTTAAAGTGGGTTTAGACAAATTCATGAAGATTACAGTTATGAATAGCTACTGTACTGCCTCCAGTTTCAGAAGTAGTATAAGAACTTGAGAAGAGCCCTCTTCAGCTCCTGTTGGTTTCCACCCTCTACACACACACACACAGTTTAAAAGCTGCTCTGCAACCTTTTTTATTTTAAGCTGGAGGATGCATGGTAAAGTGGCTGCTGCGCTATCCCGCACAACAGCTGTTAAGCGTGGAGGCTGAACAACAAAAACAAAGCTCCACTGTGCCTCCGGTCTCTTTGGGGCTTCCTCCACCCTCACTGATGGCCTCATCGAACTACAATGAGGGTCTCCTCGTGAGCCACAAGGACTCTCCTGCCATTTCTGGGTTTGGATTAAATTATTTATTTTCCAGCACTGTGCATAAACATGGTCATACACAAGTCGATCGCACGTAAGTGGGCAGACAGCTGTTCATATTAACTAGCACTTTTTTCAAATTAAAAATGAGGGGGCAGATAGTCATCAGCACCTCCACACATGAGAGAAAGTTTAAGCCTTCCCACCCCATCACAATCTCGGGGGGGGGTGGAATCTTCCCAAAAGCTCCTACTGACATCAACCTAAGTTTTTGTTTTGTTTTTACTAGGATCACAACCAGAGAGGGAAAGCTTAAACTTCCTCTCCACCCACAGAGTGCTGGCAATGACTATCATTCCCTCATCCAACCTCCACATACCTGTTAATTAACCAATAACACTATTCTAATTAAGTCATTAGTGGCATGTGGCATTAAGCCCCCTGATATCCTTTTTCCATTGCTTGTCCATCTGGTAGATGGAAACTAAGTCAAGTATCCCACCACCAAACAATATTTCATTTTACGAAAGAGCAAGGAACGGCCTTGAGCAAGAGAAGGGTGCAGACATCTGGAGACTGTTCTTCCTTTGTTGTTGCTTTTCCAATCCAGTGTCCTTCAAATGTTTGGGCTACAACTCTCATCAGCCCCAACCAGCATGGTCTATAGTCAGGAATTATGAGGTCTATGGTGTAAAACATCTGGAGAGTACTAGGTTAGGGAAGCTGTGCTGCAACTTTAACTTCAACAATTCATTAAAACACAGAAATTTTGAAGAGTTCAAACTATGTTGCTCACATTGTGTTAAGGTTAAGAGTAAATCCACTTTCAGTCCCACAAGGGTTGGGGATATACAATGTAATGAAGGAGAGTTATTTATGCCTTCCATAGCAACTGCCAGACATTCTTTAGGGAGGCCCAAATCAGATTTTGAGAACTCTCAGTCAAGACACAAGGAAAACTTTCATTTTGAAGGAATAACTACTAGTCTCTCTACTACTGTTAGCCATTAGACAGAGGAGTTTATAAGTATTTCTGTGCTATGAGAAATGTACTTCTACCAGGAAAAGTGCTTATCTGCTTTTCCCTGATAATTAGTATGAAGCAGAATCAATGGTTGTTGTTATAGAATCAAAATGTGCCAGAATTTTTTTTAATAAACTATAATAAATCATTAGACCCAAACACCACATCTGGGAATTTTGGAGAAGCATTAGGAAGAGGCAGGACTGCTAGGAACAATACAAAATCTCATTAAAATCTACTATTACACAAGAGAATCGGATTGCAGTGAATGCTTTACTAGAACTCTGCATTTTAAAGCATGTGAGTAGATACAATTTAAAGAACTGTGAGAAATACCCTAACAGAGAAATTAAAAATATTTGAAAAATGGCCAGAACAGGAACACATATAAAAAGGAATCAACAAAAGTAAACAGTTCCTATCCTATTTTTAGAATAATATTTCCACAAATTCACAAAAGCCTGTCAGGGGGAAAAAAGTGGGGGTCTCTTCAAAACACACCTGAAAGTCATGCCTGATGAATCTGCTGGAAGAGTGTTCCACAGCATAGGACAGGTAACACTAAATGCCCAGCTTCTGGTTGAGGTCAATCAAGGCTTTCACAGGGAAACAACTAACACTCCTGCAGGTGATCTCATTGATTGACAAGGGCTCAGGCTGTCCTGAAAGTCCCCTTGTCCCGAGTTGTTCTGGGCTTTGAGTATCAGCAAAAGAGCCTTGAAACTGGTTTGGTTAAACAGTACAAAGGATACATTCTGGTGTCACATAGACAACTGAGATCTCTCTGTACATATGCATGTGTATATGTATAAATTAGATATAGATATAGCACATGTTAAAAGGGCAGATGGAAGACAAACGTTTGCTGCTGTCTAGTGAGGTAGCCATATTCATGTTACAGAAGGTGGCCCCATTCTATCCCAGCCCTCTTAACTACCACTCATTTCATAATACAGAATAAATACTACTGACCTTAGAGGCCTGTTGTAAAGATTACCAAGATAAGATACATTAAGTCTGCAGTTTAT
This sequence comes from Zootoca vivipara, assembly GCF_963506605.1. NCBI lineage: Eukaryota > Metazoa > Chordata > Lepidosauria > Squamata > Lacertidae > Zootoca > Zootoca vivipara. Next base: position 39,756,831 of record NC_083284.1, read on the forward strand.
GCATTCAGCTTTACCCAAGTGGCAATAAACAAATAAAAAAACAAAAAGGAAGTGGAATTCCAAGGAAATGACTTTGGAAATCCCACCTGCCATTGAACCCAATGTGTTATGATTATACGTAACTTTGGCTTTAAAGGTGATCCCCAGAACATAACCCCTCTGTAAGTTGAGGACTTACTGTATGTGAAGTACTCTGAAAACCTGAACTGCACTATATGAAATAAATGCCAAATATCATCACTGACTTGGAAGACAATTTTTCCAGTGGTCTGTTTTCTCAGTTAACCATGTCTCCTCGCAGTTCCCATATGGCTGAATAGAGACAATATTTCCTTTAACACATGTCTGATAATTTAAATGTTTAATCATTCCTCAGAGAAACTTACATAAATTAGGTTTGACTGCAAATTAGATATAAACAGAACAGAATAGGCCAGGGGTCCCCAGACTACGGCCCGGGGGCCGGATGTGGCCCAATTGGCCTGCCAATCCGGCCCGCGACGACCCCCGTCGCCCGCTGCCGCCGCCCGCTCTTATGGCGCACAGCGCGGCAGCGTTCTTCCGGGTCGGGAAAAAAGCGCCGAAAATCCTTTGTGCGCATGCGTATGCGCCTCTCCCGACCCGGAAGAGGTCATTTCTGGCGCACTTTCGGGTCGGGGGAGGCCCATACGCATGAGCACAACGGATTTTTGGCGCTTTTTCTACCCTGGAAGCGTGCCGCCACGCCAGTAAGCGCCCGTGCGCATGCGCACGGGCGCGCACTCCCCCGCCTGCCGGCCCGCACAGGCGCGCGCTCCCCCGTCCTCCGGCCCGCCGTGCGATCAGCGCGGTGGGAACCAGCCCAAACGCCGGTAAGTCTGGGGACCCCTGGAATAGGCTATTCAAAATCAAAGCTATACACAATGAGATCAAAGGACCAGGGCACTGAGTTTAGAGTCGAAACATGGTATACACCATCCAGCTACACATACACCATCTCAACTCATTTTAAATATGATGAGGAACTTTGCAGAAAATATTATGCATCATACAAAAGACTAATACTCAAAGATTTAGGATCTCAAGGCTGTTGAACATTTACATGACAATCAAGGATCGCCATATCCATTGAGTGGGCTGAAAAATGTCAATGAGAGAGGGAGAGCAGTCAAAGGCAAGTTATATCAGGAATGAAGTACCAACTTAAGTCAGAGGGCAAATTCTCTGAAGACATTAGCTGGGCGACTTAAGCTAATAGGTACATATTTTACAGTGGTACCTCGACTTACGAAGACGATCCGTTCCGCGGCCGTCTTCATAAGTCGAGATTTTCGGATGTCGAAGCGCCGCTTCGGTGCATGCGTGAAGCATGATTTCGCGCTTCTGCGCAGAACGCATGCGCCGGGCGTGCACAGAGAAAAGTCTTCCGGGGGTTGTCGACTTCGGAAGTCGAAACCTTCGGAAGTCGAAACCTTCGGTTGTCAAGATATGACTGTATTTACATATATTGTGCAGTGTGTTTAGTATAGTGTGTGAACATATGACACCACTGTGATGATGTCATTAGCATTTATTAACCATGAATATAGTATGGCAGTCCTTAGTAAATTTTGGAGATTGTAGCAAACAGAAATCTGAACAGACATCAGTAAAATGTCTATTAACTGTATCCTTCAAAAAAATTAAGAAGGCACATTGATACTGTAGCTTCATCAGAGAAACAAAATATAGGTGCTCTTTTATCTTATAAGACAGCTTGTTTCTCAACAAACCCTTTATCAAAATGTGACAAATTCCCTTTCAACAGCAGAGCTTTCTAGTGATTATCTAGCAATACTGTAATCCCAAACCAATGTTACCCAGCTAGAGTAACTAAAGCACACTCCCCCACGCCACACCAAGTTAAAAACTAAATACATGTTTCTCTTACACCTCAAAAATAACAATACCTTTATTGTCATTGTACAACCTGTGTACAATGAAATTAAACAAGCCTCCCCCCCCAAAAAAAAAAAACACCACTCAATCTCTTATCGAACAATACACCACCTCGCAAGTGACCGGTAAAAGGAGTTCACCAGTTTTTCCCACAAACACATTTAAAAGGCCATTGATTGTATAATCAGCCCAAAACCTGGTTACTGAGGAATTGTTAGAAGGAATAAAAAGCTACATTTAGCAAAACAGTAAATATAAACTATGTATCTTATGAAAATGAACAGCCTGAAAGCATAAACCAATTCAATTAATCAATCAAACATTTTAACGCTGGATAAGTGAATCAATACATTTTTGTAACAATTAAGTATTTGATTCATGGGAACTCTAAAAATAAAAAAATCAATTATGAAATGAAAGTCAAATGGTATAATAAAGGTTAACATGAAACAATTCTGCTTTCAATATCATAGAGAACTTATGATGTCCCACTATTGATGGAATAAAAAATCATGTTACCATGAATGAAATCTAATGGCGTTCATGTGCAAGTAGTACATACTTTCACACAACGGGGTTTCACTGTCTTTTCCTCTCCTTCACAGATACGGCCCCCAAAATCTGGAAGGCGGGGCGGGGGGAACCACCCTTCACAGTAAATTTAGTGAGAGGCGGTTCAGTATGCAAACAGAACACCATTCACACAACATTGGAGGTACAAAGTTTTAACTGTGGAATGCTCTCTCCAGGGAGGCTCACCTTGCACCTTACATATCCTTACATATCCTTACTTAGCCCAGGCATCCCCAAACTTCAGCCCTCCAGATGTTTTGGACTACAATTTCCCATCATCCTTGACCACTGGTCCTCTTAGCTAGGGATCATGGGAGTTGTAGGCTAAAACATCTGGAGGGCTGCACTTTGGGGGTGCCTGCCTTAGACATCAAGTGAAAACATTCCTCTTCTCCCAGGCCCTTGGCTAATTAACCAACATAAAGGTAAAGGGACCCTTGACCATTAGGACCAGTTGTGACTGACTCTGGGGTTGCGGCGCTCATCTCGCGTTATTGGCCAAGGGAGCCAGCGTACAGCTTCCCGGTCATGTGGCCAGCATGACAAAGCCGCTTCTGGCGAACCAGAGCAGCACACAGAAATGCCGTTTACCTTCCCACTGCAGCGGTACCTATTTATCTACTTGCACTTTGACATGCTTTCGAACGGCTAGGTTGGCAGGAGCTGGGACCAAGCAATGGGAGCTCATCCTGTTCCGGGGATTTGAACCGCTGACCTTCTGATCGGCAAGCCCTAGGCTCTGTGGTTTAACCCACAGTGCCGCAGCCCTTCAAACTGGGGGCAGGGAGGGTGTCACCTTCCCAAACCCAGGTAAGTGAGCCACTGGACTTTGGGAAGGAGGCTTAAGGGTTCTGACAGGGCCCTAGAGCCCTCCTACCTACTTCCCAAAGCCTAGTTAGCACTTTAGCAGTCCTGGGAAGGAGGTGGGAGGAATCTAGGACCCTGCCAGCGCCTAGAGCCTTGCTTAGCCATCTTTGGGAAAACAGCAGAACTGGGAGGGGATCAAAATTTGACTTCACAACCCTCCTCTCTCTGTGCAGCAAGGCAGTGTGAGACCCGCACCCTGTGGCCCACTAGGCATGAAAAGCTGGACTGCTCTGGGCTAAGTATTCAGTATCAAGTTACCTGTCCTTTGTAGCCCATACACAGGATCCAGTCTTATATTCTGTGCCAAATACTGCACGATAACATAGAATCATAGAATTTTAGGGTTGGGAGGTACCCTGAGGGTCATCTAGTCCAACCCCCTGCAATGCAGGAATTAAAATTATCACAACATATGACCACGTGATTTAGGCCCTAGTCCAAAAAGCTGAGTTCCACCCACACACTGCAGGGTGCATAAGCCTTTCATTTCTAAGGCAGCCACCAATTCTGCCAGACAAGGCAACAACAAAACTTGTAGTGAGTTCAGAAATGCCCTCAAACAGGACAATGAACAGCTTCAATAAACACACAGGGAAACAAACCTCAGTGTGTGCATTAAACCATTTGCATGCCTCAAGGGCCTTTCTGGATCACATCCTTGAAGTCAATTTATATCTTGATCACTAGTAAAAGTAATTTACATAATAAACAGAGCCACTGACAAGTGTTGATCTGATCCTGCAGAGAGCCTGTAGCGTTAACCAAACTTCAAGGGGGGGGGGAGACAACAAACTACCAGGAAAATGGCTCTTCTTGAGACTGGAGCATATGAATGCAAACTACCAAGCAATCTGACAAGTGCAGCCCTTGTACTGGGGAACAACAGGCCACATCCTGCAAAGTATTTGTCCATGGTCAGGTCATCCGCTAACCGCTGTGTGGCTTCGATCCTAATAACCGCTCACCTAGTTTCACCCATTGAGAAGGTTTGGTCATTTTTTAAAATAAAAAACAACAGCTTGCCATGCCACATGACAATCCTTTGCAATATAGCATAGGGGTCTACTACTCAAAGGAAAGCAGCAAGACATTCCATTGGGCTGATCCACACCTCTGAGTGTACCTAAAGCAGTTCTAGTTTAGATACTAATTTTTATCTGTAAGCACAGAAGAATGGGCCTGTGTTTCTGGTGCTCTGAGAGATATCTGGATCAGGCTGACTCTTCAGATCTACTAAATTTGATATATGTATGCATAGGGAAGTTAGTTTTATTATGTATCAACTTGTAGACTGGGAAGAGAGTGCAAAATTACAAAAGTAAAACCATATATATGGTTTGCATATATCAATCGTGTTCTTCAATTACTTCACAATTGCACATTATACTGAAACACCATAGGTCACAAAACTGGAAAATACTGCTGTAATTTGAGCAGAAACATACTTATTTTATAAATGCAGGAGCACTGGTGTGGGAAGAAGTTAAGCAATTCTTATTCAAACAAGAAACTGTTTCTGAACATCCAGCACTTTTAGAGCAACTCCAAGCTGCAGTCACAAACATCCATTAGAGTGTTCCACAATTCAGAGCAAGCAAGTGGTTGTCAGTGCAGCCAGTAAATCACCTGATCCTATTACAAAATCAATTACTGCAGCACATTTCTATTGCTACACAACCTGATGATGGCAAAATGATATTGGATAGCTGCTGCAAGGTCAAAAAAAAACTAAAAACATTTTAAAATGTGTCTTATTTTAGGTCCACATTGCATCTATTTTAAAGGAAATGTTTTTAATAAATCTGTATAGTTACCTTCTTTGGCTGATTGGGACATTCGATGGATAGTCTCTGCAACTGGTCTGATGTATGGCTGCAAGATAGGAGATCGGAACAGCAGGTCGAACGGCCCAGCCTCTTCATTAAAGAAGAAATAATGCTGCAGCCACAGCCACACATTGACTTGCTCATCAGATGAGTTTATTCCTTAAGAAATCAGTACTGGTACTGGCCCACACACAATCAAAATTGGCCGACCGCCTCATTCTGCAGCTCCCTGGCAAAAATTAATACTGATAAAAATAAAGCAATGGTGTTTCTCCAAAGCTAATGCTAGTAGTCACTGTATTTTATTGCCAAGCAAAGCTCGCAATCTTAAAGTGCCTCTTTCCAGCTACACTTTCGCAAGACAAGCTGCTTTGATGCGCTCCACTGTTTTGCAAGGAAGCCATGAACTTAAAGAAACAGACACTGCACACTGACTACAGTTTGTTTTTCTGTAGCACTTCAGGTCTGCTTTGATATCCTCTATCCAACCTGTTCCCACTTTGAACACGCAGTCTTCCAACAGCCAACAGAAAATAGCCACACCCCTCTGTGTTCCCATGATCACTATTCAAGATCCGCTCAATATCTGAAAAAGTACTGTTGCTGCATTGCTGAGAGTAACAACAGTGTAGAGATTACTGGCTGGAATCTGGTTTGCCAATCAGACTCTAATGTTCAGGATACCTGCCAATTCCACTTAGATTAATGTATTTTCTTTACTGCCAAACTTTGCCATTTTCCCTATATTAAATATACGCCCCACTTCAGCCTAACAAACTTAAAAGCAAAGTGCAGAAAGCTGTCTTATGAAAATACAACTCTGGAGAAAAGGCTAACACCATTACAAACTTATACATACCAACCCAACAACTAACTGGGGCAAATTTCAGCTAAAAAAAGAGCCAAAGCAATGGAAAACATAACAGGCAAAGGGTTTTAGTAAAGGAAACATGGAATTAACTTATTGGATAGCTACCGATACCTCAGAGGGGAAAAGTTAGCAAATTGATTCAGACAAGTGGGGGTTGGGGGGGGGAGGAATCATCTGCCTTTTCTTTGTCTCCCAAAGTTAATGTACCAATATTTAAATAGAACAACTTTTCCTCAATAGCATTGCTGTATTTCTAATTTCCCTTGTTTAATTGATCCTCAATGTAAAAAAACAAACAAATATAAAATATAAAAGCTTGCAGATGCTTCCAAAGCAGTACTAATTGCAAGTGCTATATATCAGTAGATGATGTGCTGGTCTTTTTCAGCTATTAAAAGCAGTGCATTTATCTGCCTTACTGCAGCATGCACTAGAGTATTTGAAAAGAGAGAGAGCTCACGTTAACACAGATGCTCAACCTGATTACAGGATAATCTGCCTTGAAATAATTGTCACTTACATTGATAGAGCTATCAGCAGTTGTCTGTAAAATCCCTTTTATCAAATGGTTAAGAAAAAGCAAGTGGCATGACAGCAGCTTAAGCGCACACATTTAAGCAAAACTTCTTGTTTTTGCTCTGCATCAAAAGCTGTATTTGCTCTGTCTCCTCCCCTCTTCCTCCAGCCCTGGTTTACAGCTATATTGAGACAGTACTGCCTCTTCCTTCAACCTTGTTCTGCCCTTTCGATATTCACATTTCTATTAAATCATTTTCCAGTAATATTAAAATTCAAGCAACCAATGCAAATTGAATAAAAAGCCTTTGTGGAGAAAGACTCTGCATGCAAACAAGCAAATAATGCAGTAACCTTTTACTCGCCTGCTGGAGGTACTGTCTGCTGCATAGAATTTTAAATCCTCATCTGCAGATGCAATTGAGCTGGTATTGCCAAGGACTTTGCTCTTCCTGCGCTGATTCTACACAGCTATTCATCAGGAAAAAAACATTATAGGGAAAATGTAAAGCAATATCAGGTGAAATCAGTCAGACGGCCTGAAATGAGCCAACTTCTAAAAATCAGCTGCCGTCTTGCCTAGTCACATTTCTGAGCTCATAAAGGAAGTGTTATTGCTGATGTATGTTTGCTTGCCACCAATATGCAAGATAGGGAATCACAGGAAGCTAATGAAAAAAATTAATACATACAGTATTAGAGTGCACCGAGCAACCTTACCCTAATAATTTCCCGGTTTCTTTCCTAGTATAAAATTGCATCTCAAGATGAAACATCTCATAGAACCAAATGAGACTTCCTGTCCTCCTTCTGCTCCCCTTCCATCTCCCTTTCAATGAATCTCAAGAGGCAGAGTTCTAAAAAAGATGATTACAGCTATGCCATACTGTTGTGCCAAGCAAAGAAATAGCCATCTTTTACCAAGTTTTTATATAGACTGCTCATTTAAAGAAGCATCATCACAATTACCACTACTGCCCCATCAGTATAGCTTGTTTCCCCTCACCCACAGAGTGGAAGATAATCTGAAGTCCATACAGGGTGGGTTCATAAAGGACTAATTTGTTTTTGACCAGAGAAGACTAAAGCAGTTCTATGTTTTTGGATCTCAGAGCTGCTGCTGTTGCCTTGGGATTGGTTTGGGTCTGTTTGTGTGCCCACCTGATCATCCTGCATATTTTTTAAGTTATTACAGAAACATTTACGGTAAGAGTCAGAATCCTCTCCCTTCCAAGGAAACTGACTTGGAAATTACCCCTTACTCAAAGTAGTGAGCAGCATAGAACAATGCTCTCATTTTGAACACAATAGATCTAATTTAAGCTTTATTTTTCTTATAGTAGGAAATTTGATATAGTCAAACAAAGAAACAGCTTTTGATTATAATTAGTTAAAGGCGGGTATAATCATTTCAAATTAACATGTGATATGAAATGCATAGATAATTCAGGGAAACTTGTACTGCCTTTAACAGGAATGAAACACTAGCAGTAAAGGTTGTTATTCATTATTTATGTGCTCCCCCACTCATCTCATGTCAGTTTCCTTAATGTACTATTGATTCTCAGGATGCATAAAGATGGAGCCAGTGACAGACCACATATAGGGCAATCATCCAGTAAGTAAACAAAGTGACTGTTTAGGTAGATATAATCATGGAAGAATTCCAATATACAGAATAACTTCAATGACACATGCTGATTTATCTATAATACCTAGCTAGATATTTCAAGAAAGCATCTTAATTTGAACAAAGTTCTAAACAATAATTCAGTTTTTTGAAAGGCCATTTACACATACTGGATGCATTCACATGATTGGATCCTGACTTAACGTAAAGGTAAGTTAAAGGACCCCTGGATGGTTAAGTCCACGCAAAGGTGACTGTGGGTTTGCGGCGCTCATCTCGTTTTTCAGGCAGAGGGAGCCAGTGTTTGCCCACAGAGAGCTTTCCAGGTCATGTGGCCAGCTACTGGCATATGGAGGGCCGTGATGAGTGCCAGAGTGCATGGAAACACCATTTAGCTTCCTGCTGCAGCAGTACCTATTTATCTACTTGCACTGGTATGCTTTCAAACTGTGAGGTTGGCAGAAGCTGGGACACAGCAACAAGAGCTCACTCAATCGCATGGATTCAAACTGCCAACTTTCCAATTAGCTAGCCCAAGCAGCTCACTGGTTTAGACCAGGCATCCCCAAATTTTGGCCTTCCAGATGTTTTGGACTACAATTCCCATCTTCCCCATCCACTGGTCCTGTTAGCTAGGGATTATGGGAGTTGTAGGCCAAAACATCTGGAGGGCCGCAGTTTGGGGATGCCTGGTTTAGACCACAGCGCCACCTGTGTCTCTTACTAAGTCAGGATATGCATGAACTGCACATGAAGACCCTTTGCTGTTGCTTCACTCTTCCCTGCACAAAAAGCAAAACAAACCAGGAAACCACAGATAACCATAGCTCCTTATCATATGAGAACTGGAAACTATGGAAAAGCTGGAAGCCAACTTGAAATAGGCTCCTGAATCCTGGCTTGTTTTAGATACTATAACATTATGGATGGCAATAGCAACTTTCTTTCCAATAGGCTCCTATGAGGTGGTGTGGGAGAACAGCAACATTAATTTAATTCTCATTTCTACAATATGAAAGATCTCTTAGATATGCCTTTTCCAAAAGAAAACAGAGCAATACATTTGGCACCAGCTTGGCTGCAGGAGTTGCCAGAAGGAGGTGTGCAAGGTGCTATCCAACTGCCAGGGACTCCACTTGATTTGTGTAGGGTTTACTCAGGCTTAGCCTTTTCTTCTCCCAAAGATATCCTGCAAGGTAGTGGAGGTTTAGGACCAGAATTTTCCTTCTCCTAGATCATGGGCTACCTTCCCAGGTGGATGAGCCCCATCTACCCTGGATTTCCCTCTACAGCACCTGCAGAGACCACCTTCTTTAAAGCCCTAAACGGCCTCGGTCCAGTATACCTGAAGGAGCGTCTCCACCTCCTTCATTCAGCCCGGACACTGAGATCCAGCGCCAAGGGCCTTCTGGCGGTTCCCTCGCTGCGAGAAGCCAAGTTACAGGGAACCAGGCAGAGGGCCTTCTCGGTAGTGGCACCCGCCCTGTGGAACGCCCTCCCACAAGAGGTCAAAGAGAAAAACAACTACCAGACTTTTAGAGGACATCTGAAGGCAGCCCTGTTTAGGGAAGCTTTTAATGTTTAATAAATTATTGTATTTTAATATTTCTTTTGGAAGCCGCCCAGAGTGGCTGGGGAAACCCAGCCAGATGGGTGGGGTATAAATAATAAATTATTATTATTGACTGTTAGATCCACTACTGGTCTCGTCCACTCAACCCACCAGGGCCTGTCTTGTGAGGAGTTGTGCGTTAATCTGAATTTAAGATACGGTTTACCTGTGTAGATCACGGCATAAGTATAAGATTGACATAACTAATATGACATGATGAACTCCATGGTAACCTGACACAAGCCTTACTCCAGCATCCTGAAAGGGATCCAGGATTATCCTAAATTCACACACATCTGACTTGAAGATTAACACATGCAAATATAGGATTGCTAAATACAAAATACTCAGCTCCTCAGTGGGATCCATCCACACAATGGTAAGGTGATTTAAAGGCAAATCACAGACAGAGATGCCTAGGTTCAGATAACTGCTCACTATCAGAAGTCTAGGTAGCTGTGTTGGTGTGACGCAGTAGAAATATATTTTAAAAATTAAAAAAAATGTCCAGTAGCACCTTAGAGACCAACTAAGTTTGTTCTTGGTATGAGCTTTCGTGTGCATGCAAACTTCTTCATATGTCTTTCACTCTTTTGTTAAGCAAACAGGAACAGGATCACCAAAGATGAGCAAGGTGAAAAATGGGCAGGAAAATCTGGAAGGCATTATGCAAATTGTAGGAATCGCTCATTTCACAGCCCCCTCACCTCTCCACTGGCATGCCTTGGCAAAAAGAGCCCTCCTCTTCAGAGAGGGGGGAATTTGCGGGCGGTACCCGCTCTACGCAGTGAGCAGGGGGCGGGTCCCGCCCCCCTGCTCCACCTTTACCTGCCACGCTCAGGGCTGGCCAATAGGGCCAGCTGGGGGGGCGGAGCTAACAGGTCTTTAAATTAGCGTGGCAGGCTCCAGATCGCCCCTTTTTGCCCCTGCACCACATCGGATCTTCTCATCGGATCTTCTCCTTCGGCATCCCGACGGATCTTGTGAGAGCAAGGAGCAGCTGCTGTAGGGTATCGTATGTTTGCGAGGTTTGCATCTCTGCTTGGTGTTTCATTTAGCCCTTTGTATTTCTCTCTGCCTCTGAAAAAACCCCTCCTTTAATACCACGTGATTCTCAGGCTTGATCTTTGCTTTCTCAAAATTGTTTAGGTATTTGGTAGATACCTAATAGCTCTTATGTATAACAGCCTGACTTGTGGCTATTCTAAGTAGGTGTATTGGGCCTTGTAACGTAGTATTATTGCAGGAAACGTAGTAGTATTGTTTCCAAAATCCTAGTTTGAATATGGCAGGCATCAACATTTCAGAATAGCTGTTCCCTAGAATTAAAGAACCTTTTAATGAGGGTGAAAGAGGAGAGCGCAAAATACGGTCTGAAGCTCAACATCAAAAAAACCAAGATCATGGCCACTGGTCCCATCACCTCCTGGCAAATAGAAGGGGAAGAAATGGAGGCAGTGAGAGATTTTACCTTCTTGGGCTCCTTGATCACTGCAGATGGTGACAGCAGTCACGAAATTAAAAGACGCCTGCTTCTTGGGAGAAAAGCAATGACAAACCTAGACAGCATCTTAAAAAGCAGAGACATCACCTTGCCGACAAAGGTCCGTATAGTTAAAGCTATGGTTTTCCCAGTAGTGATGTATGGAAGTGAGAGCTGGACCATAAAGAAGGCTGATGGCCGAAGAATTGATGCTTTTGAATTATGGTGCTGGAGGAGACTCTTGAGAGTCCCATGGACTGCAAGAAGATCAAACCTATCCATTCTGAAGGAAATCAGCCCTGAGTGCTCCCTGGAAGGACAGATCGTGAAGCTGAGGCTCCAATACTTTGGCCACCTCATGAGAAGAGAAGAATCCTTGGAAAAGACCCTGATGTTGGGAAAGATTGAGGGCACTAGGAGAAGGGGACGACAGAGGACAAGATGGTTGGACAGTGTTCTCGAAGCTACGAACATGAGTTTGACCAAACTGCGGGAGGCAGTGGAAGACAGGAGTGCCTGGCGTGCTATGGTCCATGGGGTCACGAGAGTCGGACACGACTAAACGACTAAACAACAACAGGGGGCGGAGCTAACAGGTCTTTAAATTAGCGCGGCAGGCTCCAGATCGCCCCTTTTTGCCCCTGCACCACATCGGATCTCCCACCCACCCGCCCTTTAGGTCGTCCCTTAGTCAGGTTCATTTTGACCTTGCTATGGACTTCGGTTGGTCGCCTTTGGTGGCCCAAAGGGTCCGGGTAGGAGTTTTTTCTCCAATTGGCTAATTGGCACCGGCCTCTTGGTTTTTTCGCCTACCTCGTAGCAATTCGTCACAACTTCTTCGGTATTTGGCGGTAGGCATTGGAATATGGAGTTGTCTGGTGTGTTCAAGGACTGGTTGTGGCCATCATCCAACCCTCCTCTTATAGGGGTATCCCCTTAAAGGGATCCGGCGGTCGTGGATCCCGACGCCCTGCTGGTGGCTAGGGCCATGGCACGACCCCGGTGGCACCAGGGTGAGCTTTCAGTTGTATTTGCATCAACAGGCTCCTCCCTTGGGGTGTTAACCTGATATGACCCCCCACATATCCATAACAAGTGCATGTCATCACTCCAGCACAAGATCCTAAACCTCTCAGCATTGTGTATATGAACACGAGTGCTGGCTCTGTGCGTGTGAGTACACACTTGTAACAGTCTTTGCATGCAAGAGAAGTCCCCAACTCACTGATCTTCATGGTCTCCAATGGCAATGATGACACTGTCTCAAGTAGTTACTGGTCCAACACATAGGGCAGGCAGGGCATACTCTGGATCTGGTCTTTGCTCCAAGTGGCATATGAAGGCCTGAATATAGATGGGAGTTTGTATGACCCCATTGCCATGGCCAGGCTACTTCCTGGTGAGATCTGAACTGATTGTATGAGGTGCCACAACTTGTGATAGAATGCATAAGGCCACAAACACAATCACTTCTTAGTGCCCTCTCTGCTGTAGTGGAGCCCAGTCTAAGCCTTTGCATCCTTGAACTCCAGGTAATGAAGCAGGTTGGACAATGGCTAGAGTGCAGGTGATATAAAGGTAAAAGGTAAGGAAAAGGACCCCTGGATGGTTAAGTCCAGTCAAAGGCGACTATGGGGTGCGCCGCTCATTTCGCTTCAGGCCAAGGGAGCCGGTGTTTTTTCACAGACAGCTTTCTGAGTTATGTGGCCAGCATGACTAAACCACTTCTGGAGCAACAGAACACTGTGACAGATGCCAGACTGCATGTAAATACTGTTTACCTTCCTGCCACAGCGGTACTTATTTATCTACTGTACTTGCACTGGTATGCTTTCGAACTGCTAGGTTGGACGGAGTTGGGACAGAGCAACGGGAACTCACCCCATCGCACAGATTTGAACCACAGCGCCACCCGCTCCCTAGGTGATATAAAACCCACTAGGAGGTCAAACAAGCATCACTTAGAGCATATAATCACACCCAATGCATGGCAATAGTTGTGGCAAAAAGGGCTTACTTTGCTTTCTCCACTGCATCCTCTAGTTCATTTTGGGTTGTGAGGAACCGCTTTTTGTTAGGATACTACTTTTGCTAAGTTTAACCCAGCTGCCCTACATCTGATGTCATAAATGACGTCAGGTGTGGGATAGATAAAGGTGCAGCAAAACATGGTTTGCAGCAGGCATCCCCAAACTGCGGCCCTCCAGATGTTTTGGCCTACAACTCCCATGATCCCTAGCTAACAGGACCAGTGGTCAGGGAAGATGGGGATTGTAGTTCCAAAACATCTGGCGGGCCGAAGTTTGGGGATGCCTGGTTTGCAGAGACTACAAATCAGGGTATTACTAGTGCTTGCAATCCCCTTACATAGCTGGTACATCTCAAGTCTAGATTACTGAAATGCAGTCTCTATTGGTCTGTCCTTAAGGTTTGTCTGGAAGTTGAAATTAGTGCAAAATGCACCAGGTTATTTTGCAGGGTGGCCTATAGTCAGAAGTTACCTCCCCCTGCATAAAGAATAAAATTGGCTGCCTATATGATACTAGGCCAAGTTTAAGGTTTTACTTTTGATTGATAAAGCTTAGGATCAGATTATCTTCAAGGCTGCCCAATCTGAAATCTTATTTGACTAAAATACAGTGGTTGGGATTAAGAACCTGGTATTTAATCCAGAAGCAGATTTTACAATTGCTGTTTAATGGGAAATTTATACACGCTTTGCATATACCAGTAAGTACAACTGAACCAATGATCTTGGTAAAACCAAAAGAAAACAATCTGAAAAGACCAAAACTATAGACTACTACCCACATGTCGGAGTATTCTGAATAAAACTACTAAAATATAAGAAAAAAATCAATACATGAACTCAAGCTATACTGAATAATGTTGTGATCTAAACTGTTTAAATATAAATATTGCCACTGATGGAAGGGGGAACTGGAAGGAGGGGGGATCTAATTTTCCTGCTGCTTCTCAAATCAAGCTCTGCTACTGAACTCAGAATAAGAGATTGGCTGAGCACTCAGCCCAAGGGGACTACTGTATACCGGTAGGAGTCTGTCCTTAGCAAAGGAGAAGCAGCATAACTGTGCTTCCTGCTTTCTAACCCACCGAACACCATTATTCACTTTAGAGGCACAGCTTAGCCGAAACATGGCAAAGACATAATCAATGGGGAAGAAGAAGAAAAGCAGGCCATTCTCTATCCATCATTTAATATCACTGAATTTGTCCAGCCTAGTTCACTCAAAAGGCTAAGCCATGGATTGTTTAATCAATACATGGCTTGCCTGAACACCCTGATGCAGCCCAGCAAACTAATAATGGTTTGTTTTCTGACAATGATGTGAAGCCATAGTTTGGCTTTGACTTTCTAATACGCTTAACCATAGTTTATTTGTCCACCTCATTCCAAATGCATGTCAAGCTACAAAGGCACAAGGCAAAAGCAATTTGAAAACACACTTTTGCTTGCTTACTAATTTGAGAGACAACTAGTGGTTTGTTGAACAAACCACGGTTTAAGTTTTTTGTGTGAACACAGCCTCTGCCTGACACCAAGCAGCTTGAGCTGTTGGAAAAAACTCTTTGGATCCAGAAGTATTTGGATGCCCACACCCTTATTTTTCACAGGAACAGGAGAGGTTTAATCATGAGCAAGTCCCTTTCCTGCCCCCAGAATGCACATTTTGCCACCTTCCTCATCCAAACATAGATGTGGCATTTAGACCCACAAAGCATTACATAATCTTCTCTACCAGGATGAGCTACATGTATTTGCATAAACTGACAAAAAATTTAAAAGCTAAGTACAACTGTAACCCCTTTTAATTTTATGCAATTTTTCTCCCTTTGAGTGTGAAGGTATTTCCCCCTCTAATATAGACATAACCGAGACAGCAGTCAACATAGGTTGACGAAAAAGCATGCCAATGCTAATCCTTAAACTACCCATTAGGCACTTAAACAGTGGTAGGAATGCAATCTTTTTTATTTTTAAAAAACAGACAGGAAGTTTCACTGAAGTTTCATCTTAATTTCCAATTATAATTATAATTTATTCAGAAAAATCATCCAGAACTAACAAAAAAAAGATAAAGACACTCACTTAATACAACAACTCTATTATCAGCAGTCCTTTTTATTTTGTTTTGTAAGCTAAGCACTGTGAAGCCAAGAGTACAACGTTGTGTGGATGAAATATCAAGATAAAGGCTACACTACCTTTCAAGTTGGTCCACTGAAAGGCATCTTTTCAAGAGTCAATGTTGTGTTTTAAGGTATACTGTATGTACTGGGAACCAAACAAGAGTCTGTCTGAACACAGGAGCTATGAAGACTTTATTTTTAAGTTGCTGAGCTGGAGTCCAAGAATTGTGTTGCAGTTCTCCTTGCGCACTTTTCTTCTTCACAAAAAAACTTTTTATTGTGCTTTAGTAGAAGGTCAATGGCTATCACTTCACTACTTGAGCACAATGGTGAATTGAAACAAGAACTCATAGCTGTTTAGACCGACAAAGCTACCAGTATGTCTAAGCCAATAAAGCGATTTGTTCATTAAAGCTACTAATAAAGCAACCTTTTGTTAGTCTATGAAACATCAGAAGCCTCAGAGAATGCATCTAACTGCAATATTTCTGGCTTTCCCACAAACTCTAGAAATGTCTCTTAAAACAAGTTCAAGGCTTAGTATTTTGATTTTCCTATAGGTTGAACACAGTAGTTGCATTTAATAATTCCATGTTCATGTAACAGAAAGCCAGGTTAAGGCACAGCTAAAATGCAAAAGCTGTCAATAAAGCCAACAACAGTAACAACGTATACTTTTGAAACAGAGTAAATAAAATTACATGACTCTAGAAAAGGAGCAAGCATTTGATAAGGGACGTACTAACAGCACCCATGATGCTGCTTGACCAAGTTGTGGGTGTCTGTTTACTGGGCCAAGAGGTAGGAGTCAACTTGCTTCATTCCAGTTAAGTTTAACACTGGCAGCTTTGTGAATTTTGCCCATCCTGTATTTGTTGACTGACAATATAAGCCAATAATATACACTCTATTTTAATGCATTTTTAACTACCCTTTGAAAACCACGAACCCGAGATCTTAGGACACTTTTCTTATGCATATTTTCCTCAGTCCATGGTCAAGAGTACTTGGTCAACTATAAAAGAACCAGAGCTCTCCCCAGAATGTAACTAACATGTAGCCTAGTCCTCAAAAGCGTATGCCATAATAAATCTGCTATTTTAAGGTGTGTGTTGTTTTTGCTCCCCTTTGGAAGCTATCATCGAACAGGATAGTAAGGTTATCCTCCCAACCTCACAATCGTTGTACATCACAATGCAAATATACTGATAATCAGGTGACAGAAAAATAAGAGGGATGTGTGAAAAAATCAGTATGCAGAATCTAGAAAATTAATGGAGAATAACAGGATGTAGCCGGGCCTGGGAGAGAGAAAAATATAGGAGCATGCATGGAAAGTTACGAAATAATAACAAACCAAAAGGAAGAGCTAAATGGTGCGACTCTAAATCATTAAGTTATTTACTACACTGTAGATTCAACTGATCTACAAAGGCCAATGTCCAATGCACATTTAATAGGGATCAAGTCCCACTGAATTTATTTCTACATGAGTAGGAACAAAACTGAGCACCAAGACAAAAACATAGGTGCAGACTGTGGGTTGTTTCGTACATGTATGTGTATCATTCAATTACTAATTCAGATGCTACACATTCAGATTGTTTAGAGTTATAATACTGAGACTAACCTCCCCTTCAGGCTATTCTCTCCCTTCTTCTGTTATGTTCCACGTTTATAAGTTTTTAAGTTTCTAAGTCCTACTGAGTTCAATGGGACTGTCTCCCAGGTATGCGAGTATATGACTGCTGCCTTACATAGTCAAAGGGCATTAACACTACTGAAATGCTGGATTCGTTTTGTTGACAAGAGTTCAGCCACCTGTTTAATACTTCACAGAAATGCCATGTTTTCTGCTGCTCCAGAGAAGCGGACACGCAATGGATTCAAACTTCAAGAAAGAAGATTCCACCTAAACATTAGGAAGAACTTCCTGACAGTAAGAGCTGTTCGGCAGTGGAATTTGCTACCAAGGAGTGTGGTGGAGTCTCCTTCTTGGGAGGTCTTTAAGCAGAGGCTTGACAGCCATATGTCAAGAATGCTTTGATGGTGTTTCCTGCTTGGCAGGGTGTTGGACTGGATGGCCCTTGTGGTCTCTTCCAACTCTATGATTCTATGATTTATACTTCTGTACCAGAAATCAAATAATAATTAAATTAGGCATTTAAATGGCTGCTGTTTGTAAACAATTGTGTTCCCCCCCCCCCGACTACAAAGAATAGCGCTACAAGACAGAGACTACCATTCCTGCAACGTCCAAGCAGGAAGCAGATCCAGTAGAAATCCAGGTTTAGATCACCACTCAGGGATGCTTCCTATAAGGTACTGTATTTTTAAACTCCTGAAGTTTAGCAGCTGGCTTTGTACAAGACACTACTCTCAGCATAAGGTACCTCTCACAACTTATGCAACTAAAATACTAGTTGCAGCTTTGAAAGAATACAAGGATGCAAAAGTAACAAATGCATTCCTTTTTTAAATGCATAGTTTTTTTCAACAACGAAAAGTCATATGAACACAAACTAAAGCAAATGAGTTCTAATTTACACCAATTTCCTGCTTATTTGCACTTTCATACCCACAATACTAAGTCTCCTGCCATCCACTTCAACTACAAATCAAACCTTAATCAAAGATAAATTCTCCAACTTAGTTTCACTTTAAATAGTAGTAGTTTCTGGGCCTGCTTTTTACCCTCTCTCTTTTTACCCTCAAAGAGGCAACTTTTGCTTCCAGGCCTTTCCCATCTCACTGCATATGCTGTTCTTGGCAAGCTTCCAGCTTTGCTCTAAAAGCAGTCTTGGCTATATTTTTCCCTCCAGCGAAGTGCTTGGACAGCTCTGGATTTTCCCTTTTCTGAATAAGGGAGGGGGGGAAATGGCCTATAAATACAATTTGTCTTGCCTTCTATAAAGGCAGGAGGAAATGTTAAAGAAAATACATAGCTAAAAATAAATCTTGAATACCTGTAAAAGTAATGACAAAGTGAGAAACAAGTGCCTCACATTGTCCTGAGTTGTAAAAAGAACAGAAGTAAGCCACTAAGCCTGCCACAAATACACACAGGCTAAATAATAATAAAAAGTAGAAGAGACCTATCCACACACTCAGGAAACAGGATAAAACTGTTTTTGAAACACACAGTGAGTCGGAGATCCACTACTCACCACTTGGCCTCCACAAGTCTTACAACGTCTAAATGGCATGTACTGTATTCTCCTCTGTATATTTTCAGGGATATACTGGTATTTGTAAAAATCCATTCAAAAACGGATGTCGTATCAAATACAAGGACACCTGGGGCAGAGAAAGAGGGATCCTCCTTCCCACACATTGATTAGACAGTGTTTTCTGAATGCAGGACAACACCCAGGGCTTCACACATTGTGGCTGGGTGAATAGCAAAGTAAAGAGCGACATATGGATACCGTTTTTAGAGTGAAAAGATTTTTTAACTCTCCCTGAGATTTAACGGAAGAGTAGTTACATCAGGCTAGACAAATAGTCCATGTAGCTGGGTAAGGAGCACAGAGTGATTGCAAAAGAAAGTTTAGACCGTAACACTGAATATGCAGAAACACCACAGCTGTATTTCATTGCTTTGTAACATATTCAATACCTCCTCATTAAGTCTTGAGAAATGGAAGAGATTCAATCTTATCAGGAAATACAGAACGATAATTAGTAGCCATACAAAGAAAACAAACTATTAACTGTAGAAAACACCTATCTTACATAACAGAAAAGGCCTTAATAATTCACAAGTAGACTAAAAAAATGGAATATCAAATTTCATCATTTCATCATTATTACACACAAGAGGTCAAGCTCTCTGCTTAACCCCAGACTTCTGCACTGGGGCTACAATCTAACACAAAAGCCCACTAAAGTCAGTAGACTTAAGTGTAACTAGCTCTGGGATGGATTGTGACCAATAAATTTGGTTTCAAATCACGCCATTTAAGGTGTTTCACATTTCTGTTCTAGGGGGGTACACATGGGCTCCCATGAATTGCTGGCTTCCCTCTGCTATGATCCCTGATCACTGTCCATGCCAGGACTGATAGGAGGAGTCCAACAACATAAAGAAGCCCATGGGTTCCCCATCCCTGTTTTTGGAATAAGCCTAAGAAGCAGTAGTGAAACCATTGTTCCCCATAAAACTTTTCTCAGAATGAGCTGCAATATAAGAACAATTGTACAATGAGGCAGTGACAAAGGTTTTCTGGAAAGCTTGGATTAGGGTCATTTGTATCAGAAAATTTTGTTTGGATTTTTAAAAATGTATAATGCCCTAGATGAGTAATCCAGTTAAGCCTGTTTATTTTTCTTGTACTTAGTAACCAAAGCTAAAAATATTGAAAATGCCAACCTTAGCTGATATTTATTTAAAACTTGCATCCTTTCTTTGTTACTAAAGCTAACGCTATTCTAGGCTGCATCAACAGAAGTATAATATCCCAATCAAGGGAAGTCATAGTACAGTCTATTCTGCCTTGTAAAGACCACAACTGGAGAACTGTGTCCAGTTCTGGGAGCTACAATTTAAGAACGATATTGACAAGCAGAGTATGACCAAGATAATAAAGGGCCTGTAAACCAAGTTTGATGAGGAATGGTTGGGGAGTTGGGTATTTTTAGCCAGGTAAAGGAGGTAGGATATCCATCTTCAAATGGCTAAAGGGCTGCCGCATGGAGGATAGAGCAAGCTTGTTTCTGCTCGAGGGTAGGACCCAAACCAATAGATTCAAGTTACAAGAAAGGAGATTCTGACTAAACATCAGGAGGAACTTTCTGACAGTAAGAGTTGTTTGACAGAGGAACAGACTTCTACAAGAACTTCCTTGGAACTTTAAAGCAGAGGTTGGGTGGGTCATCTGCCAGGTATGATTTAGTAAAGAATCCTGCATTGTAGGGGGTTAGACTAGATGACCCTCAGGGTACCTTCGAGCTTTAAAATTCTCTCAGTCTATGAATTTATGACATGGGAAATGTCCCAGTAAAAAAATTAAACTTGCAAACCCCACAACCGTGTAGTGAAGACTTTGAAAACAACCTGACTTTGCTTAGTTACCCCTGCAATATCTGATTACGTGAAGTGCAATTCTCAGCATCCTTCAGAAGCAAGCCCTACTGGTTTCAGTGGTACATGTGCTTGGGGCTGCAGTCTTAAATCACTAGATTGCTCACCATTCTTGAACTTCTCATTAAGGAAGAGATGCTAAGCTTCCAAGGATCTCCAAGAAACTCCATGAAATCAAAACACATACTTAGGTAGTGTAATCCATCACCTTATCTCCTACAAATCCTTTACTGCTGGGGCCCAGCATGACAATAATGATATTTTCATTGATCAAGAAAGTTAAGTAGTTATTTTCATAGAACTTTCCACATTATCTCAAAATCATTCTTAAGTTGGAACAATTATTTTAGAATCTAAAACTTTATCCAAATACAGTGTTTTCAATTAGGTTTTCCATTAGTACATTTATCACAGGTTAATGCCATATACCATTATGTTGCCACTCACCGAGTTGTTGTTTACTTTTCTAAAAATTTAGTTACTGTATCTCCCTTTTGCTACTTTACTGTCTAGTACTACTTTCAGTATCACTTCTGTTTAGGATTTTACTACATACAAGTATACTCAGTAAATTTACAGGGGAGGGGAGTATTTTAAAAGGGTTTTAACCAGAGACAAAGAAGAGCATTTTGCTCTCCTGCTACATATCCATTCAATATATATCACTACTTTATAAGAGACTCTGAAGTCAGCTAAGGTTTCCAAATATTCTGCCTGCAGTAAGAATGCAGCTGAAAGGGGCTTTTCTTCCTGATACTCCTACCAAGATCTAAAGGCTACTGTATGGCTGAACAGCAGAACTGAGAGTAGTTAGGATCCTTCTTCACAGTTCCTTTTCTCCCACTGCAACCTGAGGTATCACAAAACAAGAACATGAACCATACCACAAAACGGAATGATGAAAGGGATCTGTCAACAGCAAATCAATATGAAACCTTGACAGAGGAACAAAATTAATGCTGTAGAATTCATTCCTTAAAGATTCTAAAGGCAAGATTTCCAAGCCTAAACAATTGAAAAGACTACCTGAATCTCTTCTACCTGGAATCTCTGGTCTACAAAAGTACAGTATATACTTACTGCTTATACCTGTCTCAGTTCAAATGCTAGAAGAACGGTCTCCTCCAAAACCTGAACTCCTAGAACTTATTATGTATTCAACAATGCAAGTTTAAAAAGCAGAGCAATGTTGTAAAGCTAAGCACTCTATAGAAAGTTATTGAAATGGGATAGACAGCCAGCTAGGCAACCTCATTTTGCCCCATTTATGCATACGTAATATAGTGCAGCCTTCAATTACATGATTACATATTACTTTAGCTATACAACTCCTACATTGTTCAACACTCAGGATAGGCAGTGTTTATAAACATATCTGCATATTAGTGAGGCTGTTTTAGGACACCTCCCTTGTTTGCTGTAGAAGCTGACGTTCAGAAACAGTAAGCAGAAACTACAAAGCTTTATACTTTAAGCAAATGAATGTCACTTCAAAAAACACACATAAACCACACAAAGAGATATATGAATTGAGTTTAAAAGATAGTGAATGTTATCCAGCTAAGTCATACTCACAGTAGACCCCATTAACGCAAAGCTAAGCCAAACCATGGTCTAGTGTGAATAAGCAAGTGTGTAGGCTCACAGAGAAAAGACAGCAGCTGCTCCTGCCCTCCTTCCCGGGACCTGCTTCTACCCAAGGCTAAGTCGTGGTTTGGTTCAGCATTACTTCCAAATCTGGGCTCATGCCTTGCCTTGCCTTGCCTCTAAGGTTTGCTCTTCATTTACTGCTCAAGGTTTCTCTGGACAAGACAAACCATGAATCTGGGTTCAAACACAACAAACAGATGGACAGATGCATGCAGAAAGTAGTTTACATAGCAAATTCCTGAAGTGATTCCAGAAGTTTTAATCATGCCAAAACAAGTGACTTTTTTTTTGCTATTCATGATGTTGGGCTTAAAGTTGCCAAAATTACATGGTGAGCTATTTACACAAACTGCTTGCTATGTGAAGCTGCCTCCGTATGGCTGAGCTATTTACCGGTAGTTACATTGATATTCAAAATCAGCCATATGAAATGGCAACCATTTCAGAGGCTCTTTCAAGTAACACCAGTGTGGGATCTATAACATGTGAAGCAGCTCTTAACCACTGAGTGGTAGCTGCAAATGTGGTTCTACCCTGTTACAATCCTCATTTTTCAATCACTTATGAAATATGAATGTCAGACTGGGCACAAAAAGGGAGAAAAGTCAAGAAGAAACCTGTGTACTTCTCCAGAAATAGTTATATTGTAAACAGACTATTCTGACTATTCTTGCCTAACCTAATATTAAGCTGTGTGACATTACCTTCCATAATTAAAGTGACAGTAGCAGGTGTATTTTGTAGGTTCTTTTTAAAAAATGTGGAACAATGAACATGTTAGTCTTCAAGCTACCACTGAACTTTAGTTCTTGCTACAAAAGGCCAACACTGCTACTCTTCTTGAACATACTGAGAAGGTAATGGCTCAACCCATCCCAAATGTAACTGGGGTGAAACTGTTTGGTTGACAGCACCCATACTTAGCCTTAATCCAGAATCAAGAAGATGAAAGACAAAGTGCAAGTCAATGGATGAGGTAGCTTCTGAGAGGGAAAATCTAGAAAGGAGAGAAGCAGCCAAAAAAACAGTGAAGAGAAGGCATGGCAAAGAACTGTCAGAAATTACTTGGAAAGGCCAGAATTTAATGGCTCTTTTGAAATCTCAAAGAACGTAGAAACATGTCATCATCACCATCTCCTAGTAGCAATGGCTTCTTGTCAACCACAAATACCAGAAGGTAGGATAAATGGGCAGAGCACAAGATGACACAAGCTACATTCCACATTAGTCATATTGAACGCAGACTCATTGAAATCAATGAATATGACTAACTTAAGTCCATTAATTTCATGAAGTCTCCTCTAAGTAAAATTCAGTTGCCTACAACCAACAGTCTTTTGAAACAAAGGTTCATTACCTTACTCAGCTTTTTCTTGTGGAATAAACAGGCTTTGATACTAGACAGACACAAATGAAAAGAAGGGGATATGCTAGCCTAAGTAGACCATAAAGAACTAAAGCCATTTTTAACTTAAGATGTTCTAAGAAAAGTGTAAGACTGTGAGCTAACCAATTCTATGACAAAAATTAATGTGCACCATGTATGTTTTCTTAGATGTGCCATTTATTTTAATAGAATTTACTTTCAGGGAAGTGCTTTTCGGCACCATAATCTAAGACTGAAGTTAAGCACATCAGCAGAAGTGCTACTAAAACACAGATAAATGGAATGAGATGATCCAACAGGTTGTTATATTGTATGTGTTGAAGAGGTGAACTAGAATACAAAATCTAACAAATGGTACAAGTCCAGTATAGCATTAACACCTTTAAAACTGTACTGTCCACTACACTTCCTCAGGAACTTAATAAACCTGTTTTACTAGTAGTTATTTTTAAACAAAGGGTTTGCACAATACAATTACATAGTGAGACAGTGTGCAAAACATAAGCATTAGTGTAGCTCTTTAAAAGTGGCAGAGAATATTCAAAAGTTATACTTCATTGGCTTTACTATATTGAAATGACTGATACAGCAAGAGGACAAGGAAAAGAATATGGCCAGGAGGTTACAGGGACATGGATAGAGAATGAACCATACTCGATCGAAAACGAGGGGGAGGGGGAAACCAAGTGAACAACAGTTCTGCATTGGAAAAACACATTGGAAAATATGTAAATGAAAAAAGCAATGCCAACTACAGACATGAAAAGAGAAAGAGAAATAGTGGAAGCATTAAATGAGCTAAGACCTAATGCATAAAACAAATCAACAACAATTATTTTAAAGTTTGTGATCTCATGTTAGTGTATTTGCAGTTACCGTACATTTAACATTAAAGCTGCAATCTATACAAACTGGCCTCGAAGTAAGTCCTGTTTAATTCAATGGGACTTATTTCAGAGGTAAATTTTATTTAATTTTTATTATTTCTTAAGAATGCTTGTTGCCCCCGCCCCTTCAGCACACTGGAGGCCAGTGTGGGGAACAAAATACATATCACATAAAACACAATGGACCACCATGCAAACAAATTAAAACAGTAAAACAAATTAAAGCCACACACCTGAGTTACATACCATCTATTAATTGAAACACTAACACCTCAGTCCTAACAATTTCTACTCAGAAGTCAGTCCTATTAATTCAACTGGGCTTACTCCCAAATAAACTGAGATAGGATTGCAATCTTAGGCTACAATCCTAACCCAAACTATGAGGGAATAAGCAGCTCCACTGAATGTAACAAGACTTACAAAGTTTGTTCTTGGTGCCAAAATGATAGAAGTGATGGCACCAACTGCACTTCTAAGAGGAGGGCATTCCACAAGTGGGGTGGCAGTGCAGGAAAACCTCTCCAGTGGTATGCAGAGAAGGGCCACCTCTGAATATCTTAAGTCATAGGCAGGATGATATAGGGCTTAGTTTGGGAACCTGTGGCCTTCGAGATATTATTAGACTACAAATCCCATCAGCCCTAGCTGGTATGAGATGATGAGAGTTGTATTCCAGCAACACTTGGCAGGCCACAGTTCCCTATCTCTAATATATGGGAGAGATATTCCTTCCG
Organism: Zootoca vivipara; assembly: GCF_963506605.1. Taxonomy (NCBI): domain Eukaryota; kingdom Metazoa; phylum Chordata; class Lepidosauria; order Squamata; family Lacertidae; genus Zootoca; species Zootoca vivipara. Next base: position 39,782,022 of record NC_083284.1, read on the forward strand.
TTATTTGGGTCACAAGTCACTTAGCACCAGCACCTTGAATTCGGCCCAGAATAAAATGGGCAGCCAATGTAACTCCTTCATAGGATAGCACTCTAAGTAATTTTAAAAAGCAATTTACACTAATTAGAAAACATGGTCACATCAATTTCCATGGCAACTGCATGGAGCAATACAAATCATGTTTACTCAGAAGTAAATTCTACTAAATTCCACTGGCAAAGCAATCCTAACTCTAGCAATGAAGCAGCAGGTTGTGACAGCAATGCTGCATCTGCAGCCCCACTGCTCATGCAGGCAGGAGCAAAAGGAAGGGAAGGGGGACCCTGTTCCATGCTATGCCTGGCTAGAGATGATGCAAGGACTGGGCCAAATAAGGCCCAATGTCATCAAGTGGCTCTAGTGCAGCCAATTCTGCAGGTGACTGTCTATGTGAATCCCCCCAATGTTACTTTTGGTGGAGTTGATTAGATTATTTATACCCTGCTCATCTGGTTTCCCCAGCTGCTCTGGGCGGATTGCAGCATATCTAAAAACATAATAAAAACATCAAGCATTAAAAACTTTCCAATACAGGGCTGCCTTCAGGTGTCTTCTAAAAGTTGTGTAATTCTTTATCGCCTTGTGATCTGAAGAGTGTGTGTTCCACAGGGGGGGCGCCACTACCAGGAAGGCCCTCCATTGTTCTCCAGACACCATTAGACTAGAACTCCCATCAACCTTAGCCAGCATGGCCAATGGTTAATGCTGGCATAATTTATTAGTTCTTAATTCAACAGCATCTGCAGATAAGTTCCCTATCCCTCATTTAGGACTTCAGAATAGCAACCCAATCCATGTTTATTTTGAAGTCCTCACAGAGTTCAATAGTACCAAATAAATGCTGTAACAATGCAATCCTATGAATGTTTACTCAAAAGTATATTGTGCTGTATTCAACAGTCACATAACAAAAGATATGGCAAGCCAAACATTCCAATACTTGCACCAACCCACTGGTGGATAAAAATATGTAGCTAAAGTTTATGCACGTGTGCTGACCATGTTGAGTCTTCTGGTAGAACTCCTACTATTAAACAGAGAGAGACAGATGAAAATTACGCAGCACACTCTTGAGCATCAGGCCAACAAGAAGATTTTCAAAATATGGACAGAGCGGGTTTTGTAAATAATATGTAACTCATATATAGTTATAAACTTAAGGCATCACAAGCATTTAAACTGCATTAAAACTAACTTAAGATAATTTCTGATATAACTTTGCAGTGCAAGGTGCTACCGGTATTGCATATTAAAAATGTACAGAGTGTATTCAAATCTCAGACTTTTCAAGTGCTCAAGACCAATTGAGGCTGAATGACTCCTAGCCTTGCCCTGCTTATCTTCAGACCATCCAAACCGGAAGATACACCCAGTACCTCACAGTAGTCAACATCAAGTCCCTGTAAGAAAAACAGGCATATACCTGGTGGAGGGACCAAAAGTATGCAAACTACTTTTTGTAGCTGGTAAAGGGGGGGGATGCGGGAGAGGGGGTGAAAAAGAGAGAAAGAGTCTTAACACTTGGAGGAAACACGATGTCCGAAGTCGTTCCTTGATTGGCTCTCTCCAGCCCTTCTCTTTTCATTAAGCTACCCAACAAAGCCATTTAAAGCTCCCCTCGAGATGCACCCATCGTTTCCGCCTGACCCCGATGGAGAGATTTCTCGGCCACGGCTAAGAGGGAGGGTCAGTTAGCGCAGCAGACCGTGCAGAGCGCCCGGCAACGTGAGGCGCATATGAAACGAGGGGCAGCGGCGGCGGCTGCCCTTCACACCCCACCAAGTGCCGCGCGGGGCACTGCCGAAGCATCCCATTCCCTTTTCCCATCCTTCCCGCTCCCCGCCCCCTTTCCCTTGTTCCAACCGGGAGGAGCGGAGGAGGAGGCGAGAGGGTCGGCATCCACGTGCACAGTCCGCGGAGCCCGGTGGTGGGATGCTGCAGCGGATCTGAGCGACAACCCCACCGCACCATCCGTCCCACCGTTTGTTACTCACTTCGGGAGGGGGAGTGGAGCGAGAGAGAGAGCGGTCGATCAGCGGAGCCGGGCTGGGTTTCCTGCCGCGACCGTAGCAGACGTGGGGCCGAGAGGAGAGCGTGGCCGCCGAGACCACCGCTGCTTCTTCGCCCGCAATGTGGCGGCCGGGACTGGAGGGCCGGTGTGGGCTGGGCAGCAAGTTCGACAGTTCGACGCGAGAGAGGAGAGTCGGCTCGGGGGTCTCGGAGGCGCACAGCTGGAAGGTGCAGGACGGGTCCTCGCCGGCTCCGGGGGATCCTCAGTCGCAGCAGCAGCAGCAACAGCAGCGCGCTCGGGGTCGCTTCACATGCAGCCGCCGGCGCCTCCACCTCCTCCAGCACAGCGCTGCCCGCCGCTTCCCCCCGGGGCCGGTGCGGCCACCCCCGGCCTTGGAGGGGGAGGCGGCGAGTGGGTCGGGCCGCGGCCCCAGCCCCAGCCCGGCTCTGGCTCTCATACACTCTCTTCGGGGGTTGCTGCCGCCGAGGGCGCTGCTAGGGCCCCAGCCAGGCAGAGGCAGCGCGGAAGCGGAGCCGGACGGCCAGGCTCAGCGCCGCTCCCGCCCCGCTCCCAGGCATGTGGGTGACTGAGTCTCCGCGCTGGGTCCGGTCGCTCCGCCGAGGGCGGCGGCAGGAGTGTGAGGAGGAGGAGAAGGGAGCGGGGCAAACGGGGAGCCGCTTCTGTTTCAGGAAGGGGAAAGGGGCAGAGGCTCGCGCGCGCAGCCACGGGACGGTCCGGCTGCCTAGTCGCTCTCGGGAGCCGCTTGTTTTCTGTCCCTCACGCGAGCGCACACAGTCAGCGCTGAGGAGGAGGGAGGAGGAAAAGAAGGGACGGCCCGTCGACGGCGGCGCGGGAAGATGACACCAGCCGTAGCCTGGCAACAGCAACCCCCCTCCACCCGCCGCCGCCGCCTCCCGGTGCGAAGTAATGACGTAAGGGGTTGCTACGCAGGGTTGGTTAGGGGCGGGGTGCTGATGCTGCGGAACGGTGTAGTCCGGGACACTGGGGTGAGTCGAGGAGGAGAAGAGCGGCGAGACGGCCGCCTCGCTCTGCGCAGCCGCAAACTTGGCGGGTGGGGTGGGGTGATTAACCTCTTCGCCGCCGGACCAGCCCTGGATTTTTGAGATGAGGAGGCTGATTTAACTCTGGTGTCGTGGGGCTCCGAACTGGATGCAAAATCCCTCTTCAGTCGTGAAGCTTCCCTGTGTGATTCGTCAGCAGCTCTCAGTCTCTGCTACCTCACAGGGCTGTTGTGAAGATAAAAGCATCGGAAGGAAGGGAGTTGGCCACTGAGACAAAGCTCCTCCCCTGTTACCCTCTCCCCACTCCACTGAGAGTGCTTCTCTTTGCAAACACTTATAAAATATATGTTCTGGGTATGCAGGGCTCGTGATCTGTGTTTGTCCCACGGTTAGCCACCCAGTTTCCAAGTGAAGTGATCATGTTGCCCGTCTTGAAGCTTACCTGGGCTTGCAGCACCTTGGATTGCGTGGTAGAAGTGCAATCGAGCACTATGCAGCCCGGAAGTACACCCATGTAATGATCAGCTGTTTTTTAATAATATGGAAGAAATTTATTAGACTTCTGCGACAAAGCACATGGCTGGTTAATCTGAGGAAACTAGCTCACCTTATTTGAATAATGAGGTATCTCCCTGCCCATCACACTAAAAATTAAAAAATCTAATGAAACTATGCAAAGCTTACTAAATTTTTTGCAAGAGGGTGTGAAGAAAAGATAGAACATCCTGAGGAATTGGCAGTGCTAGCATAAATGTTATGCATCCAAAAGGTCCCAATTCTGACATCTCCAAATTAAGATTCAGGAAGGGAAATACCTCAGACTGAGAGCTGCTGCCAACCAGAGCACACACTATTGGTCTAGAATAGCCAGATAGTCTGACCCAATATGACAGTTTTGTTCATAATTCCTGCAGAAATGTCCACCCCACTTCCACCATAAGGCAACTTAAGAACTATCTTGTTCTAAGGGAAGTCAAGAAAAGACAGAACAGCCTGCACATAACCCAGCTAAAGAGAGCAACACAAAAAGCATATACTGAAGCTGTCAGTTATCCCATGACAAGCATGGGAGGCAGCTATTGCAAACAAATGTGAAGACCACTTGTATTTGTATTCTCAGCATTTTTATTGTATTTTGCCTCAGGCACGCTTTTTAGCAGAGGGCAATTCAAAAAAGCAATCAATAAATAATGTGTTGTGTGCCTCTTAAGGATTTGTAAACTTCAGAGATGCTAATTCAAAACCCTGATTTAAAATAATAAATAATAAGTGTATTCCATCTACCTAATTTCAGGAGATTTGGAGGCATAGAGTTAGGGACAGTGGTGAAACGAGTGATCACTGAATTCTATTCAAAATAGAAAATAATGCCAACCCAGAACATATCGGGGATACAAACATTATGCAAACTAAATATTTAATTAGCAGGCTGCATTCCATTATATTCAACAGTTTTTAAAAGAACCTACAAAATGTGGCCTCTTTATATACACTTGGTTCTCTGTGGTCTTTCGGAAGCTGCCCCTTACCTAGGAAGTCTATCTTTTGGTGGCAAATACTGTATGGCCCAATTTAACCATGGCTGTCCACTGGCAAGTAGATCCTACCTACTCAGTGCTGTGCACACCTGGTATCTTATTTCAACTAGGCTCTCAGCTGCTCTACATGCAGTGTTAGCAACAGGAGCCACCTGAGCTATGGACCCCTGTCAAGCTAACAACATAGTTACAGGTGAGAGGCAACTGGGTTTAGCAATGGCATGCACACCACACAGTAAATTCTCCTTGCTCATTTGATGCCACATTTCAACAGAATATGTGCTTAGTGGTGAGAGCCGAATGAGCCACGGATGCTCAATTAAACTTCTCACTGCACCAGGCTTGAATACTAGGAATTTAAAGCATATCCCTGCACAAAGAATCCTGGGAAGTGTAGTTTACTCATCACACAGCTACAATTCCCAACAGATTTAACATACTACAGTGCCCCGAATTTGGGGAGGGGGAAGAAATGTGCTTTGAATGTGTTTTAAAGGCATAGGGCAAATATTGTGGGAGTAAAATTCAGAGTCTGTTCCTCCCACAACCGCATTTAAGCAAAAAACAAAAACAAATACATACTGTTAAACATGCAAAGCTGAATCCTGACATACAGCTGTGCCCAAACATCATTTCTATGTCTGGGGCTGGTTCCTAATACTATGCTACCATCCCATTCCAGGCCTGTCTCCCCAGTGGCATAGCATAGGTTGCCAGTGCCCAGGGCCATGCAGAGGGTGGGTGGGAAGGAGAGAAATAGATGGGCATGCATGCTCATTCAACTGCCTAATGGTGTCCACATCACCCAAGAGATCGCAGCTGCAGAGGTAGGAAAGGAAGAGTCGTTCCGTTGCCTGGAGAGGTCACTTCCCAGGTCGCATGGAGAAGCCGTTTTCATCACAGCCCCGCGAAGGAAGGCTGCAACTGTATTGAGGCAGCACTGGGTGTTGAAATTTTGCACCCCTAACGATTTTGCACCTGGGGCAACTGCCCCTGTGCCCCCCCCAACACTACTGTGTCTCCCAGTTCTAAATATGGCCTGAAGAAGCACATAGTTTTTTTTAAAAAAAAACTCAGGGCAGGAGGAGTAGCTGTGGTCCTTTAAGAATAGTGGTTCTGACCATTCAGATAGCAGCTCCACAGGTAGAAAATTCCTGCTGCTCTACCACCAATTACGGTATTGCACAAGAAATCTACCAGCTGTTTCTGTTAAATCATCAGCAACTAGCCAAAGTCACATGCCTACAACTCTTTCTTACCCTATCAGCAGCATTCAGTGGCTAAAAATGCTTTATGACATTAGGCTGCAGGAACAGAAGCAACAAGCAGCAGCAATCGCCTGCCCACAGCTCTCATTAAGTAAATTGATATTCAGCTTTCCCTCTACAATCGTGGAACTGTCTCATTGGTCTACACTGAAATTATATAATATTTTATTTTAACAGTCCTTCAATGGCATTTGTATATTATATGACTTCCAGGCACATTTCACATCCCTGTTCAAATTTGCCAGGGACAGAAACAGTTGCCGGTCAAGTCCCCCAAATATTTCCTGCTGCCCAAGTCACTCCACCAGTAACAGTATATTTGTACACAGCACAAATTAAATCCTTGCTCCCCTAATGATGGCCCTTGCCACACCTTCACTCACCCAAATTTGTCCTCTTGGAGGTGACCCTAGGCAACTGTTTCCCCACCTTAGTTACATTACTTCATTGTAATGTAGTTAGACTCTCTTGGCTATCCTGCTCAACTTCTATATTTGTGATGAAATAGGTATTACAAAAACACCATCATACTTCCATTCCTGAAACTAAGTATATAAAAGCAGGAAGAAACTGCAAAATCTCTATCCTCAGGAAACAGGAATCTTTAAGGCTACTTAACATTTATATTTTTCAAGTGTTCAAAGTGCTTCAGATACACTATTTCTGTGATTATTACAACAACAGTTTAAGGTAGTTCAGTAATGTTATATCTATGTTTCAGTTGTGGGGAGGGGCTGGTAAAAGGGATAAAGGTGAGAAAATAGTAACTTACATAAGGCTATGGGGAAGTCTGTAGCTGGGATGTAAAGATTATGAGCCAGCAACTTTCTAGTTCATTCGCTTGGCCATTACACTCCAAAAGCTGTCATTAGAAGGTCCAGTTCTCTGTTCTATATTGCCTCAGCTTCAATTTAGCACCCACTTGCAAATAGGCAAAATTGTTTGCTGCTTGTTGATTGGTCTTCCAAGTGTATTGGCCATATGTCATCACTGCCAATCTATTTGTGGCAAAGTTATGTGATAGCGTCCTTGTTTCTTTCCCATTAAGAGGTCATAACGTGGCATAATGTTGCAGTTGTTCCCCTCTATGGATACCATTGAACACCTACCCCACCCTCCCACTATATATAAGGGTCTGGTGCAGGGGTCAGCAACCTTTTTCAGCCGTGGGCCGGTCCACTGTCCCTCAGACCATGTGGTGGGCTGGACTATATTTTGGAGCGGGGGGGGGGGGGATGAATTCCTATGACCCACAAATAACCCAGAGATGTATTTTAAATAAAAGCACACATTCTACCCATGTCAAAACACTAGGCAGGCCCCACAAATAACCCAGAGATGCATTTTAAATAAAAGGACACATTCAAATCATGTAAAAACACACTGCTTCCCAGACCGTCCATGGGCCGGATTGAGAAGGCGATTGGGCCGCATCCGGCCCATGGGCCTTAGGTTGCCTACCCCTGGTCTGGTGACTTCTGTTTCAGTGTACAGTGGTGCCTCGCTAGACGAAATTAATTCGTTCCACGGGTCTTTTCTTATAGCGAAAAATTCGTCTAGCGAATCCCATAGGAATGCCTTGAATTTTTTTTTGAATTCTTTTTTGCCCATAGGAACGCATTAATTGAATTTCAATGCATTCCTATGGGAAACTGCGATTCACTAGACGAATTTTTCGTAAAACGCATTCGTCAAGCGAGGCAACCTCCGCTCGAAAAATCCTTTCGTTAAGCGGAAATTCCGTTAAGCAGGGCATTCGTTAAGCGAGGCACCACTGTATCTGAAGAAGTGTGCATACACACGAAAGCTTATACCAAGAACAAACTTAGTTGGTCTCTGAGGTGCTACTGGACTATTTTTTAATTTTTTATATATATTTCAACTGGGTCAGACCAACCTGGCTACCTACCTGAATCTAAACCAGGCATGTCAAACCTGCGGCCCTCCAGATGTTTTGGACTACAATTCCCATCTTCCCCAACCACTGGTCCTGCTAGCTAGGGATCATGGGAGTTGTAGGCCAAAACATCTGGAGGGCCGCAGGTTTGACATGCCTGATCTAAACCCTTTACAGACCTTACAGTTTGAACTGTCTACCTCAAATACCTGAGAACTTCAAGGCTGAATACAGGCAGCTAGTCATGTGTGGCAGCTCACTGAGGTCTTAGTAAACTTGCTGTTTTTGCTGCCTACCTGGAACTGCAGAAAGGGCTGATTCTCAAGCACCAGGGGGGCATTCTGCGAGGGTCATATGTGGGCATTGAGTATATTCTCCATTGTGTGCAAGTTCTGCTCATAAAAGAGTGATTGTGATGAGTAAAGTGGGATGCCTAGGGACTGGCAGTAGAGGGGTCATTGCTGGCTGTAACACTGGAGCTGATGGAGTGAGGACTCTATAGTGCTGCCTTGCATCTTGTGTATGTTGTGATGCAGGGTGTGTGCTGGAGATGTGTCTCATCAGTGTGAGTTCATTGACACCCTCTGTGTGCCAGACATCCTCTCTTGCACAAAGGGTTTCCAATGGCTCTGGTGAGTGTGAGTATTGGAGCAAGTGTTGTTTTCATGCCTTTTTTTAAAAATGGTTTGGATTTAATGGTTTCCCCCTCCCAGGCTGAGTGTACATTGGATACAGTGGCTGTTCCACCAGAACAGCGGCATCTAGTCCAGGCATATAAGATTGTTATATAAGTTCTTCATAGGGGATATGAAGAAGTCCCAAAACCTCCTTTCACACAGATCAACATTTCAAACGCCATAATATTTAGATTCAGAAACATATTTAACCTACCTCTTGTCGCAATATTCAGTGTGTGTACTTTGTTGAAGTGTATGGGGTTTTGTATCACAGTCCAGGGTTTGATTTTTTAAAAAATATAAAGTTAAATGTATGAACTGTGATACGGCTTTAAACATTGATTGCACTTGCACTTTTGAGAAATTAAGCTATAAATCACAAGTATGTTGTTAGTGTCTAAATTATTTTTCAACACTCACAACGTACTAGCTATTAACCATATTTTAAGGTGAACAGTTTATGATTCTTAATAAATCTGTATATAAACCAATAAATAGTACATAGCTCCATCCTACGAAAGTTGACTCAAAAGTCCTGCTGAGTTCAGCTGGACTTGCTTCTAAGTAAGAATTGCCAGGATTAATTGCAGATACAAAGTCTTTTTAGTTTTAGATGCCAGGTGAAAACTTGAAGTGTTGCTTTTTTTGTACCAGGTATTTGGAGAAACATACCCAGAAGACATATTTTTCTCTAAAGAGATTATTTTTATTGCATTGATTTTGATATTTGATTACTTATTGTTTTGTATATTTTATCTTTTTCTTGTGATCTGCCCTAGGGTCTTTGGATGAAGGGTGGGCTATGAGTTTTTAAAAACAGATAAAATATGTTCATTCAGAAGCAAATCCTACTGAGTTCAACAGGGCTTACTTTCTGGTAAGTGAATTTAAGATTGTGGTCACTGCCATTTAGCAGAAGAAACGCAGATCAATCTATGGGGATGGTTTTACTGTACTGTTGAAGCAGTTTGCAACAAAATCACAGAAGGATCTTTTGCTGAAATGTCTTTTTAATGAATTGCTTGACTTTATACCAAACAAGACTTAATATTTCATATCCTCAAAATGAAAATATGTTGACTTGGAAACATCTTGCCACTAAACAGCGCCCAGTCCAATGCTAATTTTGCCAGATGTATTTATGCCGATGGCTGTATAATATTGGTATTGTCTAATAAGCTCCAACGCATGAACTTTATCTTCATTTTGCAGACTGCTTGGCAATGTCTGAACCTGTTACTGTTCAATTAACATACTAAAAAGGTTTGCTCAAAGGTGTTACGTGGTCTATTAACAATTCAACAGGGGAAATAGCTGTGTACCGGAAGTTTCTTTCCGAGGCTAACTAGTGAAGAAACATTTATGACCACTTTGCTTGCAGGGGTGAAAGGGGGACAATGTAAGGAAAGGAAGGAAATTGAAGTTCTGGTATTCACAGCATTCCTTGTGAAAGAGAAATAAACATCCCTTGTGTAACTGATAACACCTTCACATCAAAGCAGGGAGATAGTGTGCTATATTCTTTTTCACACGCTGTAAGCCTAGAGTAATCAAATCTAAAACAGTAAGAATTTTCTTCTCAGTGCCAGAGTCTCTGCCCCCCAATTTACCACACACACACACACACACACACACACACACACACACACCAGTTCAGCAGATTAGCACAGACTATCACAAAGGTTGGTGGAATTTTTTCAAAGATTAAGGAAGCATTAAGAGCTGACACCTAGTTTTTCTTCCTGCCTGTATTTTGCTATTTACTACTGCATTTATTCTCCATCTGAATGTCTTTCATTCAAGGTGTTATAAGAATTTTGAGGTCATATATATATATATATATATATATATATATATATATATATATAATTGTTCATAAAACATGTACATGAATGTACAGAAACATGTCTGAAGCAGCACAGGAAGACAGGCCTTTCTGACACCATTTTGACTCTCTCTCTGACCAGGTGTTCCTCTGCAAGGAAGAAGGGGGATGGGGGGAACCTTCTCATTGTCTCAGGAATTAAAGTGATAATCCCTGGCATCCTGATACCTGGGTGCCAGACAAAAGGGTGTGATTAACTTGGCTGGGAAACAGGGAAATGTAAATATCTCTCTCTTTTGTTGATTAGGCTTTGGGGGCAGGGGGCAGTGTCCAGGATGCTCAGATTACTGCCACCAGACCTCCCCTTTCATGATGTACCTATGATGAATCTAGGGAGAGGGGTCTTGGGCTACACCCCTTCTGTGACATATGAATGATGCTTCTGGGGGGGTGGGCTGAAACCAATTTCAATTTTCTTTTTAAGGGCAGGACACCTTTGTTTGGGGTTCCTTCCTTGTTCTCCTGCGTGAGAGGAAGGGCCCTGTTGCAACAGCGAAAATAAAGGCTTTGCTTCTCAAACTTCTCTGGTTGGCCTCTGTTATATTCTCCAACCGATGGAGAACCCAATAAGGGAATAAGGGCAGATTTTTGCCTATATCAAAGGCATCATTCATTCAAGGCATCTTGAAAGGAACGTCTAAGTTAATACATATTTCCCACCACCACATTTTTATACCAAATTTAACCCAGTTAGATGCTGGCAAAAGAAGAACTCTTGTTTTCTAATGGGATAATATCATATATATATATATATATATATATATATATATATATATATATATATATAGCCATCCTGAGCTATTCAGAAATAGGGCGGGATACAAATATGATCATTATTCAATAAAGGGAACAGCTGCATAAAAAAGGGACACTTTCCTTGTCTGTGCATCTTTTAATTAATAGTTTATTAATGCTCTCAACACACACACACACACACACACACACACCATCCTTTTCTTTCCCTCTGTGGTAAGTTCATGGGTCGAATAACCACAATTTTTATGAGTAATAAAGAGTCAGGAAGAAACTAGATAGAAATTATGTGAAATAGAAAGGGTGGAGGTTGGTGCTGGTGATTTTTGCTATAATTCAGAATTGCACTATGTTCCCCCCAATCTATCTCATTAAAGGCTTCTAGGTTTGTAGACCAGGTGTGTTTGTATTTGTAAAGTGTCCTTCCCGTGGTATGGTAAGGTAATTTTAGAATCTTAATGACCTTACTGAGAGGGGTGTCCAGGGAGAGGGCTCGTTTGTTATCCCTGTGTATTATGTCGCCCATTTCAAAATGTGATAAGTCAGTCCTGTGACATTTGGGCATCCTCCTGCTCATTCTGCAAAATGCAGCAGGCCCTGGACAAGTCCTGCCCTGACAGCACCAGTCCCTCTTCTGCAAGACACAACATGCATTTCATCACCAACTCCAACTTACCGGTACTATTTTGTTTTTCATCAAATACTGGTATGCATGTGTGCTAGATTTCCATCCTCTAAGAATCAGTCTTTTGGCTGCTAGAAGATTCCTTTGGAGCCACCACTGGCCTCTCTTCCCACCATAAAGATAAAAAAACCATAGAGATATAGCTCAATACAGCTATACTGCCAGGTCCTTCACAAGGAGTTTTGGTAGCATAACTGACAATGCAGCCGATCTCATATCAAAATTAGAACATTACTGAGCCATTTCAGGCGAAGCACCAAGAATTATATATCTCCAGCATTGCAAGTGTGTTAATGTGCTCAATCTTTTCCCACTTCCAACCCACAGAAAGATTTCTGGTGAATGACACATAATTTTGTCCAGCGATGACGAAGTACAAAGTCTGAAGGTCTCCTTCTGTTGATTCCTTGAGGCCAGATGTTCTAGCTCAGGCATCCCCAAACTGCGGCCCTCCAGATGTTTTGGCCTACAACTCCGATGATCCCTATCTAACAGGACGGGTGGTCAGGGATGATGGGAATTGTAGTCCAAAACATCTGGAGGGCCTGAAGTTTGGGGATGCCTGTTCTAGCTCATCACACCATAATTGCTTCAGAGATTCTATGAAAACCTAAGCTGCGCATTTAAGTAATTTATATACAGTACATCTGCATTAAGATCATAGAAACCTTAAGCATTGGCAAAAATAGGGTGTGGCACATGGCTTTGACATTGCTAAAGATTCTATGAAAACTGAAGTTGGAACTAGATCTTACACTGGCAAACATAGGATTCCATCTCCTTTGCAAAGACAACAGAAAGACAGAGGTAGCAGGTGATCATATATTCTTTCCTGCAAATGTTCTCCCAGTACTAAGGCCATGTTTCTTCTAGCCAGGAGCATTTCTGGAAAGTAATGATTTAAAACTGTCAAGGACGCACTTCTAGGCGAGATTTGTTGGGAGCAGGAAATATTAATCACCAGCACTCAGCCACCCATTCTCCCTGCAAGCATTCCTGTCACACTGCATTGGTGTTCCAAAAGAAATATGCAATACCTAATTGCCCTAAGTCATGAACAGATGCTGGAGCTGTAAATACTCCCACTTTCTCACACCAGGGCCTAAAACCCCTCACGCTGCTATATGAAGTCCATGAGCTCACCTGTTGTGTACCTCACCTGGGGCACTTTTGAAGTGCCAGCTTTAATCCAAATCTTCCAGAACATTGACCTTCAGCCAATCTTCAGTTCAAGGTAGTTCCCCTACAGGTATGGTTTCTTCATGCAAGTAAGTGGACTGAGTTTATCTGCTATGCACCAGCAAACTTGTCTGGTTGTTTTGACAGTAGGCTCCCTTCACCTCTGAGATCTAGTTAACATGTGCTTAGTAACAGAGTTATATCCTGCAAAAATAGGTAAGGTATTAAGGATAAGGGCACTGAACAGATGAGGGGCAAGCTAGGTATGGGCAGTCTCTTTTCCCTGTTTGTTTGACTTAATGAAAAACAGCCTTGGGCAACTGCAAGTTTAAGGAAAAGGCAGGAGCTGCTTAACCCATTCTTCCCTTCCATTTGCCGAGTCAAACTCACCAGTTGCTAGGGATTTAAAAGTGAACCTACCTAATTTGCACCTTCAGAACCAAAGCAGAGCTAGTGTTTGAAATTCACACTGCTCCAAATTTTGCAATGCAGTTCTCTAACCAAGTAATGTGCACAAAAACGCATATAAATGTGCATAAAACCACCAATATTCCATACAAAATACCACACAAAAATACTTTAAATTAGGGGAAATTGCATGCAAAAAGATGTATATTAGAATAAATATAAACTAAAATGCTAGTGGAATGTCATAAGGGCTTTTTAAAGGGAAAAAATGCAAACTGATGTTGAAATGTGGAAAATAAACTCAAGATTTCAAAAATGAGGATCCGAAAGAAAATAAAATTGACAGATTGGCTCGTTCCTACATGTTGCTTGCCCGCCTGTTAGAGAAAGAAATGGGGTCTCCAGATATTTTTACCCCAAGGGAGAAAGGGAACTTGGGGATGCTAAAAAATAAAAAAATTAAAAGGGGGTTGAGCAGATGTGCCCACTACTCTTCTGCCTTTGATTTAAGTCTGCTTTTTCATATAAAATGAAGAAACAATCATTAAAAGATAAAACAATTGTTATAAGAATTTTGAGGTCATATCTATATATATATAATAATTGTTCATAAAACATGTACATGAATGTACAGGCACATGTCTGAAGCAGCACAGGAAGACAGGCCTTTCTGACACCATTTTGACTCTCTCTCTGACCAGGTGTTCCTCTGCAAGGAAGAAGTGGGGTGGGGGGAACCTTCTCATTGTCTCAGGAATTAAAGTGATAATCCCTGGCATCCTGATACCTGACTGCCAGACAAAAGGGTGTGATTAACTTGGCTGGGAAACAGGGAAATGTAAATATCTCTCAATTTTGTTGATTAGGTTTTGGGGGGCAGGGGGCAGGGTCCAGACTGCTCAGATTACTGCCACCAGACCTCCCCTTTCATGATGTACCTATGATGAATCTAGGGAGGGGGGTCTTGGGCTACACCCCTTCTGTGACATATGGATGATGCTTCTGGGGGGTGGGCTGAAACCAATTTCAAATTTCTTTTTAAGGGCAAGACATCTTTGTTTGGGGTTCCTTCCTTGTTCTCCTGTGTGAGAGGAAGGACCCTGTTGCAACAGCAAAAATAAAAGTGCCTTGCTTCGTACGTCCTGGTTTGGTCTCTGTTATTTGGTGGGCAGGAGACGCTTAAATTCGTCTGCTTGCCTGGATCCTTGAGCTCTCCCTGGGTCAAGATCCATTTCTCTGGGTTCATAGGAACCAGCTTAAATTTTACAACAATTTGGCGACCACTTCGGGGACCCAGTTTTGCCTTGAGCTCCGGGTTCACTGAGGAAGGGGAGCCCAGCGCGCCCTTGCCTCTTTTGCAGGGGGGTAAACCAACCTCAGGACCCGAGGCACTTGGTAGTAATTGAGAGTCCAAGCGGGACCCCCAGGACGAAGCAACGTTTAAAGGGACAAGGCTGTTTTTTTTCAGGAACCAGTTGGAAGCTGGAGACAACGGGATTCGACTGAAAGGATCGGTCGTGAGTATTAAAAGGGGACACCTTGGGTGAGCTAAGAACCACAGCAACTAAAAATCTATTTCTCCACTTGGACTATCCTTTTCTACTCTCCTCTTTGGACCTTAGTTGCAGCAAGGCTGCCAGGCACAGTTACAAGGTAGAACTGAGGTCCAGGGCAACAGTCTTTACGTTAAACGCAGAGCTCAGAAAGACTGTCCCAGCTCCCTTCTGCCAAACTGAGCAGAAGTCTGAGCAAACTGTCGCTTTTCTACCAATCTGGGAATCTGGCTATCCCAGCTCTGTTTCCTATTCCTCTGCTCTTAATCTTCGGGTGAAGACGCCCCCCTGCCATGGCGACCTTTGTTAGGTATGACCCATGACCAGAGATTGCAAGTGCGCCCGTTCCTTTCCTACTACTCTGTATCTCTGTATTCCTCAGTTCCGACCTGACATTGCGTAGGCAAGCGTTCAGTAGGATATGAGTCTAGTGTGTAAGAGGCAGGGAAGTTGCTGTGGAACCCTCAGGCAATTGATGACCAGTGGGAGGGTTCCAATAGGGTTTTAGCTGCACCAGGCCGCCTAGTAGTTAGTGCACGCGAACGGCAGGCAGGAACACCACTAGGACGTGGGGGTGAGTCATAGACTCGGGAAGTTAAGAGTGTCCAGGAACAGGGTCGGGGACCCGAACTGCAGTATAAAAAGGCTTAAGTAAAATGGGTGCAACCCACTCTAAGGAATTCCTTTCCCAGACTCCCAACCGAGGCAAAGCACAACTGAGGCTTGGCTCCGGTAAGGACTTTGAGGATGAAAGTCCACTCCAATTCGTTCTCTTAAATTGGCACGAAATCCCCGGGGCGGACAAGCTTGAAGGGAACCAATTGCAAAAACTTTGTAAGAAAAAAACACTGGGTCCGCTTTACTATGGACCACCCAGATGAGGGGAAATGGCTACCAGGAGGTTCCTTTAACATACAGTGAATCTCCGCTTTAAAATTAACCCTGGTGAACTCTGAATGAGAAAAGTTTTGTGAGGAATCCTACAAAGTATGTTATGGTATAAAATTATATATGTTTGCATGTTACATGTTGTCTGTGTTGTCTGTGAAGTGTATGTGCGTCTGATCCTTGTGTCTGCTATAGTTCATTGTTCCCCTTAAAGTAAATGAGAGATATAATCCAGGTTTAGGAAATTAGGGGTTTGTGTAAAATTTGGCCATGACACCCACAGACTGCCTTTTTTAAAGCATGCATAGTTTAAAATAATATAATAATAAGGCAAGCTTGCTTAAATAATCTTATGTAAGGGCTTGATCAACCCAAAAACAATGGCAAATATTTAAAAGAGTGGAGGTAGTGTGTAAAGGTTTGTTTTAAAGAGGCTGTAGAAGGCCATTTTTTCCTCTCCAAAAGTAAAAAGAGGGGGCAGGATGAAGGAAAATAAGAGTAGTAAGTTTGAAAATGCTTGCTCAATGCTTTGAAAATATTTTGAAACTTGAAAATGTTCACTTCATGAGGTGTGCAAATGTTTGTTATTGAGAGAGGCTCTAAAAGGGAGTCTTCCTCCAAGTGACTAGAGGAATATTGACTAAAGGAAAATTGAACAGCTATTCCTATAAAGGTGAATTGTTTGTCAAAAGTAGAGCTTCCTTAGCCAGGAATTGTCTATCTGAGTCTAGTTTTAACTTCAATTGTGTTGGGCTCCTGATATCACCTCTTAAGGAAAAAAACTCATCTGCTAAAGGGTTCTATATAAAGTTGGTATTTTCATTCAAATCTTGTGAATCCTGTATCTTAGAGGGTTAGACTAAATGACCTCAGGGTCCCTTCTAACCCCCATTTTAGAGCTATGTGAAAGGCAATGTGTCTGATGTGGTGATGGGTTGAAATTCAGCCCAGCTCTGCTTTCTGGCAAGGAAAGATTATTGGTTTTCAGAGTTGGAACAAGAGTGTAATTGTTGTTTTTGTGGAGTGATTATATAAGTTTTTATCACTTTCTCTATTAAGGGTTAAAGTTTAAGCACATATGAAAGTCTTGAACATTTCCCAATCTTTCTCTAGAGAGTAAAAGTGGGGTGTATGTGCATACCTACCCCTTTCTGTACAGAAAGGGGGAGCGGGAAGGGAAAAGGGAGATTGTAACCTTGAAAATGTTTGTTTGTGAACTCATAATATTTAAGGTCTGTGTCACAAGGGAGCCATGTGCTCTGTATGTAATGTTTCACCATGTGACTATGGAATATGGTGTTCCTTCTAGGGAAATGTTATTAAAAGTAGAGGATCCATAGCCAGCAAATGTCTATCTGAGTCACTTTAACCTTGATTCAAATGGACAGAATGGTTTTAGTAAGGAAGTAAATTCCCTCTTAAACTGTTTATCCAATCTTAAGGTTTGCTAAAGGCTTCTATATAACGTTGGTACTTTTAATCTTCCCCTTCCTTATTTTTCCCTTAGTACACACATGTGCTTCCGTGATAGGGCATAGCCTGTGTTTCCTTCCCAGTCAGGCGTCTGTACTCAAATGTATGTGTATCCTAAGGGCAGTGATAGTGTTGAGATCCCCATATTTCAGAAGGGGTGGACTAGATTACTCAAGATCCCTTCCAACCCTTTCCAAACTTGCAAAAAGGAGGGAGAGAAAATGTGTTTGTAAGCACTGAAAAGTGAGTTTCTGTGTAAAATCTAACCCTATTTTAAAATCTACTCTTTCCCCTTCCCTTCCTTTATTCAGATGGTAATTTTGTCAAGAGGTGCAGCACTTTAAAAAATGGTACAATAGACTGCCGAATCATGAACTCTGTACATGCACAGAGGCTATGTCAGCTTGAAGAGGAAAATAGAGGAGAAAAATGAGGTTTTAACTAAGGGGCGAAAAGGTTATAATCTGCTCATGAAATATTATTCAAATTTCTTAATGTAAAGCTTTGAACCACTGAGGGAAAACAACCTCATGTGTGTTACTGGTCCATCAAGGTTAAGTGGTTGCCAAGTTCCAAAAATCTTAACATGCCAGATTCTTTCCACAGGTATAAATAGCAGAGTACTACTATAAGTCTGTCTCTTGAGTAGTTTATAAATTAATTAAGAGGTTCAAGGTTATGCTTTGCACATGAAACTTAAATTTAAATTTCCTTATGTAAAAATAAATAGATAAAGAACCATTGAGAACCATCAACTGTTTAGAAGCTGCCAATTCCAGTTCAACATGCAAAACTCTGTACATTTTAGGAACATTTCCTGACTGATTTTCACATGAAATAATTTTCCCTTTCCAGCAGAATACTGAGATTCAGGGTGTGGAGAAATTCTTTCAGAACCTTAATGCAAAATTATCTCCCAATGGGGGGGGGGACGCCACCTAAACAAGCCCCTCCACACTTGGAAATTCATAGAAAATTGCTGTCTACCAGTTGACAGACTATGCAAACAAAAGGCTCCATTTCTTTCCTAGCAGGTACTCAGGATGGATACTTATCTCCCATTTGCATTTCACCCCGAAGCATTACCCTATGTTAATATAACCCTCCCTTTTCTAATGTAGCAATGATTGAGTGTTTTGCCAATTCTTTTCTTCCACAGCAAAAAAAAAAAAAAAGTGAGGAGTGAGGAGATACAAACAGTAATTTCATTTCTCTTTGGCGCTTCTCTTTAGCTTATAAATAATCTGCTTCCATTTATTATATCAGTTTTTCCATTATGTCTATGAAATTATTCTAACAATAACCAGGTAAAAATTGTTGTGTGAGTGGTAATCTAAATTTTATTTTGTTTTATTTTTGTATCTTTTTTTTTTTGGTATTTCTACTTTTTCTTTCTGTACATACAAATGTAGCATCTAAGTCATTCTTTCCTGTAAATAATAATAATAATAATCCCTTTCAAACAAGATACGTGAACCTCAAAGAGAATTCAGAACCACATAAGGAAAATGTTAATAACTTATCGATTGTGTCCTAATTAACAAAATTTTTGTCCTTTGTTTCCTCCACAGCCAAACTAGGTGAAGTAAATTAAACTGACTGAGCAGACAATAACAGCAGTAATTAAATATGAATGATAATAATAATATTTAGATGAATAAAATGCTTAACTATGATCTTATATTCTTTGCAGCTTCCCAAGAAGAAATTTCTAGAATATTCTCCCCTTTCTTGACTTTATCATTATTATACTATTTATTATTATTATTTTTTAACTAATTA
The DNA here is from genome assembly GCF_963506605.1 of Zootoca vivipara. Taxonomy (NCBI): domain Eukaryota; kingdom Metazoa; phylum Chordata; class Lepidosauria; order Squamata; family Lacertidae; genus Zootoca; species Zootoca vivipara. Next base: position 39,801,080 of record NC_083284.1, read on the forward strand.
TATCTTCAGACCCCAACCCCCTGCAGGCCTATTTTCAAAAGGATGTTTTACAGGAAACCAAATTGACATTTTTTCTCTTTGATCACAACCTAAGAAGGAGGACCTAGAAAGCTATAACGTTTCAGCAAGGTTTAGAAGTGCTGTTATAGAAGTACTGTTAACTTCCTCCCAGTGACTCGAAGGCAGACAAGAAAACCCCCTTGTTGGAGATACATGCAAAAGCAGCAAGAATTATCTCAAGTTCACCTGATTGCCTCAAGATATACAAATGGCGTATAATTAATAATTTGAAGGTTTTGTGCATTATGTGTTATATAGGAATACTGAAATGTGTCAAATGACTTTGGGACAAAGGGGGAAAGTGAATTGCAAGGACATTCTCTCTCCTTGACCTCAAGACTCTGTGCCCTAGGATTTAAAAGCAGCCGGAATTGTCTCAAGATCATGATGGCCTCAAGACATACAACTGATATATAATTATTAGGTCTTATGTTGCGTGATATTCGACAGAAACATTGAACTATGTCTGACAGTATGTTATTTCCACAAGGAGGGGGAGGTGAACCAATTTTGTGTTTAATTGTTGGGTTTTTTTTTTTAAAAAAAAATGTATAGTGTCCCAATGTTTTTTTTTTGTATTATTGCCATGCATTGTATGCCTTTTAAAGGATCAGGATATTGCATAGTTCAGTATTTAGATTAGATCAACTTATGACCACATTTTCTTGTCCCACCTGGCACTCTGCAGTGTGCCAACCTTCTCTACACATTTTTTAAATTTGTTTTTACTCATTTTACCAAGAATAAGCTCCAAGATCCATGAAACACCAGATAAATGAAGGTATTTATGTCTTGATTTAACAGGAATGATCCCTTTTAGAGTTAAATTTGACTAATTTGGACATGTTTTATGGGGCTGTATAAATTTTAATTTGGCTTCAGTTCTAATTGGGCAAGTGTATCCAAGGTGCAAGTAGCTTTCTTCCTTTAAGAGCAACTGGGCAACTCCCTACAGTGCAAGGCCAGAGCCTATAATAAAGGCCCATAGAAAGCCCAAGGCAAAGGCATCTCTCTCATGACATGTCCAAACCTGTGGCAGCTATGGTGAGTGCCAGGCGACATGGTCAATATGAAAGCCCTAAGGGGATTCACCAGGGATTGTTGCTGTTGTGCCACGTTGGAGGTGTGCAACCAGAGGAGAGCTAGCTTTTGACACCTGAGAACACACAAAAGGGTAAACAAGCAAACTGCACTTTCCAGTCAATATTGGTGGACCATCCTGTTAAGTGTAATACATAGACCATTTTTGAGAAATGCTTCTCCCAAAGTACTAAAACAACACATCTGGTTATTCTTTTGTGGGGCAACAATTTTTAAGAAAAATTATAGCCCCAAATGGGGAATTGTTATAAGAATTTTGAGGTCATATCTATATATATATAATAATTGTTCATAAAACATGTACATGAATGTACAGGCACATGTCTGAAGCAGCACAGGAAGACAGGCCTTTCTGACACCATTTTGACTCTCTCTCTGACCAGGTGTTCCTCTGCAAGGAAGAAGTGGGGTGGGGGGAACCTTCTCATTGTCTCAGGAATTAAAGTGATAATCCCTGGCATCCTGATACCTGACTGCCAGACAAAAGGGTGTGATTAACTTGGCTGGGAAACAGGGAAATGTAAATATCTCTCAATTTTGTTGATTAGGTTTTGGGGGGCAGGGGGCAGGGTCCAGACTGCTCAGATTACTGCCACCAGACCTCCCCTTTCATGATGTACCTATGATGAATCTAGGGAGGGGGGTCTTGGGCTACACCCCTTCTGTGACATATGGATGATGCTTCTGGGGGGTGGGCTGAAACCAATTTCAAATTTCTTTTTAAGGGCAAGACATCTTTGTTTGGGGTTCCTTCCTTGTTCTCCTGTGTGAGAGGAAGGACCCTGTTGCAACAGCAAAAATAAAAGTGCCTTGCTTCGTACGTCCTGGTTTGGTCTCTGTTATTTGGTGGGCAGGAGACGCTTAAATTCGTCTGCTTGCCTGGATCCTTGAGCTCTCCCTGGGTCAAGATCCATTTCTCTGGGTTCATAGGAACCAGCTTAAATTTTACAACACAATCATTAAAAGAAATAATAATAATAATAATAATAATAATAATAATAATAAACTATGTTCCAGAAAGGCAGTGTGTCCTGACCAGGGCTGCATCAGAATGTTTTGCCCTTATGGTGGAGAAAGGAGTTCCGATTTTCCTTCACTTAAATTCAGTTTCATATAGTATTGATATGCTTGCAATTGCATATACTGCAATTAAATACAACCGTACCTTGGAAGTAGAACGGAATCCGTTCCGGAAGTTCATTTGACTTCCAAAACGTTCAGAAACCAAAGTGTGGCTTCTGATTGGCTGCAAGAATCTCCTGCAGCCAATCAGAAGCTGTGGAAGCCACGCTGGACATTCAGCTTTCTAGAATAGTTCGCAAACCAGAACAGTCACTTCTGGGTTTGCAACGTTTAGGAGCCAAAGCGTTTGAGAACTAAGCTGTTTGAAAACCAAGGTACGACTGTACAGTGTGTTTGTTATTATATCACTGTGTGCTAATTCAGGAGAGGATGAATGGTACAGGGGAGGGCCTTGAATTTCATAGGGTTAGGCAAGTATGGTCAGGAAGATACCTGTCTCAGGTTCCAGCTCTTTAGGTTGGGACAACTTTGATGATTTCTTTCTTAGCTCAGTTGGTAGAGCATGAGACTCTTAACCTAAGAGTCATGGGTTCAAGCCCCACATTGGGCAAAGGACTCCTGCATTGCAGGACGTTGATGACTCTCGTGGTCCCTTCCAATTCTACAATTCTATGCTTTAGTGATGGATTAAACTTGAGAGACCTGGGTTCAACTCCCCTTGCTGTTATGGAGCTTACTGGGTGCCCTTAGGCACATCACTACCCCACAGGACTGCTGTGAGAATAGAATGGTATGAGAATCATATATGCTTCCCGAGCCCCTTGTAGGAAGGGTGGGAATTTAATATAATATTAATTAATTCATTTCTATTAGACCCGGAAGGATGGGGTATAAATCCCTATCACAAATAAAAAATTATTCAGTGATGCTTATGCTTGGAGTGTTACAATTGCCTCCTGCCTTCTCAATGGGTTTTGCACAGGGGACAAGATCTGGATTTCTGCATGAAGAAAACCAGGAGGGAGAAATAAGCCGAAAGAAGGCTTAGAAAGTCAGTGTGGTTGTGTATCCTTCATAAATTATAAAGCAGCCAAGAGAGCATGGAGGAATATATTTGCCCTTGCAGGTCACTTAGGACAGCTGAGTCAATAAAATCAACGATCCTACAATTCCCTGACAAGAGGGGAGAGGAGGTTCACGTTGGTTAATTCTCAGTCAGAAATGATCTTGCCTGCGTTTTAAGAGAACCGGCCAAAGGATTTGAGTTTGGGACCCACTTCCCCAGCCGCCCCGTTAGCCGTGGGTTTTTCGGATGCCGCGTTGTTTTCTTTTCCCAAAGGGTCGCTGGATGTTTCCTAAGAAATGATGAATTATTTATGGCTTTCATAATTATTCCGTGGCTGCGGTTACTTCAGATGTTGGCCTTGCATTGTTCTGGCTTGTTAAAAATTTAACAGTGACAACAACAAAAAGGAAAGGCACCGGGAGTCAATTTCTTCTGCCGCGTTGTTGTGAGTTATGATTCCGTGAGGTGTTCTGTGAGGAGTCACCGACTATTTACACTGCTCAAGTCCCCTGGGACAACAAGCAAATGCTTATAATGCAGCTATGCTGTGCTTTTTTCTTAAAAAAATGTTTAGGGGTACTCTCATTTTCCCATTTATATTGGCCCCTCAATGAGGCCAAACTTAGATTCACAAAATGTTTAGGGGTAAGCCCACCCCTGCGTCCCCCCAGAAAAAAGCACTGCACCTATGTGTGTGACCCATTCCATTCTACACTTTCCTCAGCTTTCCTGAGTAATCTGTTTGAGGTCCTAAGAGCAAAATAGGAACCCAGTGTGAGGCACTTTCTTAAGTCAGGGCACTGGTCTATCTAGCTCAGTATTGTCCTACACTGACTGGCAGCAGCTCTGCAAGGTTTCTGAAAGAAGTCATTCCCAGCCCTACCTGAAGATGCCAAAGATTGAACCTGGAATCTTCTGCATGCAAAGCAGATGCTCTGCCACTGGGCTGGACTTGTTCAGGTAGCCTGGATAGCTTGGTTGGTTACAGTGTGGCGCTGGTACCAAAGTCCCAGGTTCGATCCGCGCATGGGACAGGCGCATATTCCTGCATTGCTGCATGTACCAGACCCAGAGACCATGACAACATGTGCTTTCAAGGCTAACGTCTAATGTGTCATAGTTTTGCACTGCAGGTTTTTCTCTGAAATTCAGTTCCGCTTGCCTGTGGCAGAGGCTTCACTTTTTAAACCTTATCAAGTCACAATAATTGCCATTTGCTACTTATTGCTATATGGATAAGTAGTAAATAGCAAAGAAAAGGCACTTCCTGCCTCTAAGGAAAAGGCGCTTCCTGCCAGATAAGACAGGATACAAAAAGAGGATATAACAGCATCTGGCTACAATGAATTGCTGAGCCTGTGCAGTGATTCAGGCATTAAAATCTGCCACTCTGGGCTTTAGGAAGGACCCAACCTGCAAACAGCATTCAAGCGCAGTTCAAATCTATTTTTATACAGCTTTATTTTGAAGATTTTATCTGGGTAATGTAAAATATAACGGAGTGGGATGGGATGTTTGAATCCTCCAAACCAACCGCAAGAAATAAAATTCCAAAAGATCATATATATTGTCTGTCTTGTGCAGGGGTGTCTTAGCCATAGAGGCTAGTGGCGTGGGGAACCACGGCGCCAAGTTCTGGAGGGCGCTAGAGGGTGCCATGGAAGAGGCGGAGGCTGGACGCGGTGCCTCCCCGCATCAGCTCGCCACCCTTGCCTGCCTCCGCCATGCCGAGCGGCACCCGGAGCCTCCGTCCCGTTGGAGCGCTGCCTGCCCGGAGGGCTGCCTCTTGCCTTTCCCATCTCCCCCCCTTGGCGAAGGGGCCCTCAAGGCATGGCGGCGGGAGCTGCCAAAGCGCCAAGGCCCACCACGACGTGTGCACGCTTCTCCAAACCCTTGCAGCACGTGAGGGCTGCCAGGAGGCGGCTGGGGGGGGGGCACCAGAGGGATCTTTGAACCACGGCACCGGATATCCTTGAGAGGGCCCTGGTCTTGCACTCTCTCTCTCTCTCTCTCTAACTCCCAGTGCAATAGATTGTACCACCTACCGGTAACTCCTCTTTCTATCCCCTGTTACCTCAGCTTTGTGCTCTCCCTTTCCCACCAGGGCTACTGCCACTCCTCTCTGCTTAATTTTAAACAGAATTTCTAGCTGCCACACCAAAATACCTACAGCACAGGAGCTGTCCAGGCCACCTAACACAGAATGTCTGGTTCTGAGGAAGGACTTCCTTGGCCAATCCTCAGACGGAGGCAGGGAGGAGTGGGGAGGCAGAGTGCCCCACAGGAGCCAGATCAGGTGGGTCAGAAGGCGACAAGGCAGGCAAGTGGAGACCCAGAGGACGCCACTTCACGGCCCCATGTCCTAAATATCATCCTGTCTTACGAAAACATTGTGCTTGGACATAGTGCTTTTTTCTGGAGGGACGCAGGGGTACACAAACCCCTAAACATTTTGTGACTCTTTGTACTTTTGTCCATTTACTGTATTTATTTCCCCCGATTTGAACTATAAAATGGTGGTTTTCTTGAGTCAAAATGAAAGTTCCCCTAAACATTTTTAGTGGGGGGGAGCACTGGAAGTAACTTTTAACTGCTGTGAAGGGACAAAATGATTGCTGGAATGCTTTATTGTATTCATATGGAGCAAGTATGTAAAGAAGTGATGAATCTATTTTCAAATATGGACATTATTAAGGGCCGGTTGAGGGACATGTTTTTTGCACGTGACCCTGGATGTCCTGTGCCTTTCCATCTCCTTTAACTTCATTTTTTTTAAAAAAAATTAACACACAAACACCTTTTTAAAGTGCACTGCTGGTCACCCACCATCTTAATTTGCCCTGAGGATCTATATATACAGCTTAGCATATGCAAATTCTATGCAAATTTGTGCTATGGGCTTTTGCCCCAAGCCCTTCACAGTACCTGGCAATCCCCCATGAATTTTAAATCGAGACACTTCGTCTTATTTCTTTAAGCGCCTGAGGAAAAGTTGGTATGATCTAACATTGCATTTCTCTGTGGAGGAATATCAGTGAAATAATTAATATAAGGAAATACGTTGTACGCTGGTGTAAAATCTACATGGATTTGGGGTTCTCATGTAAAAATTTCAGAGTTATTTCCCTAAAGAGTCCTGCTCAGGAGAGAAAGGTTTATATTGAGTTAATCTAGAGTTGCTAAAAATGTCTAGAGCCAATACCCAATGAGTTTTAAAGAGTTTACCTCTTGGACATAGTAGCTGCTTTAGATAATTATGCATCAGATTAGCTGAATCATTTGTTTGCTGTACCACAAAACACCCCAGTCCCAGGATCTGCCCTGGGACCCTCTGTTTCTGGCTGTGCAAACTGCTTAGATAGCTTAGTTGTTACAGCATGAGATTCTTAATCTCAGGATCGTGGGTTCAAACCCCACGTTGGGTAAAAAGATCCCTGCATCGCAGGGGGTTGGACTAGATGACCCTTGTGGTCCCTTCCAACTCTACAATTCTTAAATTCTATGATTCTGTGTTAGACAAGAGTGCCCAGCCGGAAGATAAGAAAACGTGACACTCCAGAACAGAGCTGCTCGCCATCTATACATCTCTAGCAACTGCACAGGTTCCTTAGCAACAGCAAAACTCAAGCACCAATTAGCATGTCTCCATGTGATTATTCCTCAAGAGCACCTATATCTCTGATTATTATGAGGTATTAAAGGTAACCACCACAACAAATGCTCTTAAAACACACTGCTTCTCTTCTGTAATTTTCAGCTGAATATATAAGACATATATAGTACACACACACACACACACACACACACACACACACACACACACACACACACTGTAGCACCTCAGAGAGACTTATTCAACCTGCAATCTCCATCTTGAAACTGGGTCTACAAGCTGACCTCATGACTTTGACATCCAGTCTAATATTTTGTACTCCCCCCCCCTTGTCTTCCTTCCCTGCCCCAATACCTAGCTTGATGAAGAATTCTGGAGAGCTCAAAAGCATACCCCATTTTTGTGGTATTTGGTTGGTCCTAATCAGGCCTGACCTGATACATTTTGGCACCTGAGGTGAACCACAAAATGGCATCCCCCTACCTGCCAGGGAAGATGGAAGAGAGTTAAGTTCAACACCAGGAACACCAGGGAAATAAAGATCTGCCTTGGGATTTCCTTCCTCAGTGGATCTTGCCACTTGAGGCTGTCATCTCACTTTGCCTTATGTGGGGAGGCCAGCTTTGGTCCTAATCATAAGATTGCCCAACTGCATACCCTCCAAAATTCCTCAGATGAATGACCTTCCTCACTCCCCCTCCCCTCATTGACCCTGCTCAACCCCCCAATTTTGGTCCCCTCCCTCGCAAAGCATTTTCTGTCAGAAGAACGGCAAGCGCCGCCACCTCTACACCAATGATACACAGCACACACAGCCTCCACCATCCTGAGAAAACCCCTTAATCATAGCTGTCAATATCCAGATTGGAAAATAAGGGATCAGCAGCGGCACGGCACCGGAAGTTGCTTCTGCGCATGTCTAGACATGCGCAGAAGTGACTTCCAGTGCCGGCTCTGCCTGATTTTTGGTGCCCAGACATGGGCAGAGTGGCACCGGAAATTGCTTCTGCGCATGTCCAGACATGCACAGAAGCAACTTCCGGTGCCGGGCTGCCCGTTCCCGCATGTCTGGGCACCAGAAATTGCTTCTGCGCATGCGCAGAGGCGATTTCCGGCAGCACTTGGCAAGTGAGCGAGCAGCCAGCCGGGAGCTGGGACATTTACGGGGTATTTTACAATCCATGGTTGCAGCGGGAAACGGATTTAAATTCGGGGGTTTCCTGCCAAAAACGGGAGGTTTGACAGCTATGCCCTTAATCCTGATTTTGTTTTATTCTTTGGTAGATTTACAAAAAGAAAACACACACACCAATACATTTTAGAAAGGGTCAAGATTAGACGTGGATGCATAAAGCATTAAAAAACAAAACAACGAAACTCCCTACACTCCACTGTGCTCCCCCTTTTTTCTAGCTCAGGGCAGCCCTGTCCTCTGCCTGCACCTCAGAGCCAGCACATCATGTGGGTCTGGGCACCAGCAGCTTCTCCTCCTCCTCACCCACACTCCAGGACCTGCCACAAGTTGCCCAAGGGTGGAGGCTGGCAGTGGCGGCCATGAAGAAGCCATAGGGTGCTCCCTCGCAGCTGCCATCACTCAGGACAAGTCCTGGCTCATCTTCCTCCCTTAGCTGAGCAGCAGCTGCACTGGCAGACGAAACAGGGACATCACAGAAGTAGAGGTGGAGCTAGCTGCTTCGGCGCCCGGAGCGGCGCACATGCTGTGCACCCGGGAGCAGGGCTAGCCCGCAGCAATGTCACCCCCCCCCCCCAGGGATGACACCCGGGGCGGACCGTACCCACCACACCCCCTTCCTCCACCAGTGCCTAGAAGCTGGGGTGCCTTTCATAATTCCAGGACTGTCCCTGGAAAATCGGGACACTTTGAAGGTATGCAACGGCTTATTCTGAAGTTATTTCTCATGGACTAGCAGGGCTGCCTTTGCTTTTTGAACCTTGCAGTGAAGTGAGTGTCCTTACTGATCTCTGAAACAGGAGTCCTGTTCAACATATTCTCCTGCCATGGCTTAGATATTGCAGGGTTCATTCAAGGCGTGCAGCCAGGATGGCAACAAGAAATCTTGCTGTAACAAGGATCTCCTTGCTGCGAGGAGAGAGGGTAAGATCACCATGCTGCTGTCTCCTTGCCTGTTCTTTTTTAAAAAAAATGAGATATGCGCTAGAGCTCATTTTGCAAAGAGAGGGCTAAAGGAAGAAGAGCTGGAAGTGACTAGCCTCAAAGTAACATCTGGAGAAGCCTCTTGTCAGTTTCACTTGGCAGCCACTCAGGCTGAATCTGCAAACTTGCCTCTTCAAAAGCATCATCTATCTGCCCAAATTGCCTTGCGGCTAGTCAGTTTCAGGTCCTGGGTGAGCCCCATCTAATGAAAGATGCAGTTAAATCATCCCCCCCCCCCCTTGCAAGCATAAGCCTCTCATTTACATTTGACTTTAGCAATATTTTTCTCCCCCATCACCTTAGTTTTTTAGGTTTCCGAGAAAATTAATCAGCTATTGATTGCACCATCTTCCGCTTAAAGCAAGTGACCTTTTGACATGTAGCATTCTAGACTGAATTTAAATATTACGCAAAACACACCGCTCTGTTTTGTTTCTTCTAAGATTTAATGCAGACTTTTCTGCCTCTTACGCCTGCAATGTATCTACAGAAGCCTTTCTGTTTAGATATGCAGTGCTTAATGTCAGGCTTTTTAGCAATATGGCACATTAGCTAACATTTTACATTTCATCACACTGAAACAAAAAGCTCATTTAGATGCCTTTCAGAGGCCCTTTTCAGTTGGCCTCTACTTTTAAGACTCTCCAAAGGAACAAAAACCCCAACACAGCCACTGAGGAAAGTGATGCTTGCTAAAGAAAGCTGCCCTTAATTTCTGAATGAAAGGTAGAAAAGTTCATGCTAGTCTGAAAGTCATCTCTTTTTAAAATCCGAATAGTAGTGCAGTGGTAGTGCTGCTAAATTTAGTTTTCTTTGAATGCCCTGTTCATTCAAAACTTGTGTACACAGCGTAAATGCAGTGACCATAACAAAAGGATGCAATTGAGAGTGCTGCGTGGGGCGGGGACAGCACCACTCATCCTGCTACATACTTATGCCGTAATATGAGTACAGTGGTACCTCTGGTTAAGAACTTACCGTAATTCGTTCCAGAGGTCCGTTCTTAACCTGAAATTGTTCTTAACCTGAAGCAAAACTTTAGCTAATGGGGCCTCCTGCTGCCGCCACACCGCCGAAGCACAATTTCTATTCTCATCCTGAAGCAGAGTTCTTAACCTGAGGTACTATTTCTGGGTTAGCAAGTTTGTAACCTGAAGCGTTTGTAACCTGAAGCATTTGTAACCCGAGGGACCACTGTAATGCATGAACAGGGTTCTTTTTATATATGCAAATATATAATCAACACATGTCAGAAGCAAACAGGTACTCCTCTAGTACACAGCGCATCTGCTAACTTGCCTCAGATTTTGAGAGGGAGAACATGCACTATAAGGTTGACCTTCCATCAACTGCTGGCTTCCTCTTCCTGTCTCTTTCTTGTCAAATTTAAAGTGCAAAGCTGCCTTCTGTTTCCCAGCCCCTGCCTTTAGTTTAGAAGGCTGTCACTTTCCAAAGGCTGGAAAGTGGAATTGCCACTCCACTATATTGTTTGTTTATTCGGGCATTATCCCTAGCAGTAATCAATCAGACCTAACAAAAGAGTGTCCCCCAGCACCCAAAACAAATATAGTATTTGTAAATATTTTTTAACTTTGACTTCCATTGTTTCTCCTACGGTATTGCATAGTGCATTTTCTATTGAGACAGAGATGTGTCTGTATTGCCTTTTTATATGACCGGAGAACTAAAAAAAACCTAAATTTAAATAAATCGGTTCCTTTCAGAAGTGAGATGTAAATAGAAAAAAATAAATAAATCACATATGCTACAGTTAGTATGGTTGCTACAAACACTTCCAGATGGCAGTCAAGCAGGCTGCCTTTATGCTGCAGCAGATGTTGCACACAATTTTTCTTCTTTTTGGAGTAAAATAATTAAAGGCGCGGTTGAACTGTCATCCCTTAAATAAAATGCAACAGATCAGTGGATGTCAGAGACAATTCCTGCATTCTACCTCTCCTCATGGCGTGCTCTGGTCCATGGGGTCACGAAGAGTCGGACACGACTAAACGACTAAACAACAACCTCTCCTCAACATTTCAGTGAAAGATAACGTGATTTCCCCTGTCCTCTTAATATATTTATTTGCTACATTTGTATTTTCCCTTCCTCCAAAGAGCTCGAGGCATCCTAAATGGGCTCGTGCCATACAACCAAATGATGAGTTTTAATTGAAAGATAGCACTTGCTGAAGCATCACGAAGGGAGCTTCCTGGCTGCAGTTTTTAACCTAAATCTCTGTGATCCAGGTCTTGCATTCTTCCCGCTAAAGGTAAAAAAAAAAAAAGGTAAAGTGCCCCATGACAGTTAAGTCCAGTCAAAGGCAACTATGGGGTTGCGACGCTTATCTCGCTTTCAGGCCAAAGGAGCCACAGTTTGTCCACAGACAGCTTTCTGTGTCATGTGGCCAGCATGACTGAACCGCTTCTGGCACAACAGAACACCATGACAGAAACCAGAGCGCATGGAAACGTTCGGCTTCCAAAGTGTTTAGCAGCCAAACATGTGGAAACCGAGGTTCGACTGTATAAAAAAGGCACCAGGCAACCCCCCCTGGGAAGAGTCACGACAGAAAAGGCCCATTCTCATGTTGCCACCCTCCAGAGCTCATGCGAAGGAGGCATATGAAGAAGGGCCTCAGCTACAGTTCCTTAATTCCCATAGACCAAGAGAGCAACAAGATGTGAACCTGAAAGTGCTGCGGTGAGGAATTGAATCTGCCCACCTGACTCCTGAGGTCCAACTCCCACTACTTTGACGGAAGGGTGGGGCTCCCTGCCTGTGTTTCATACGACATAAAGGCAAGGGAAGAGAGCTTGCAGCTGCTGCTGCTGATCAGCAGAGGTTGAAAGCCTCACTTCCTATGCCTGCAGAGTTTGATTTCAGACCACATGGGCGATGGAAGCATTTCCTGCTGACTAGCAGCAGCTGCAAACCTGTCTTCCTTTCCCCTGTACAATTTAATTCCATAGCATACTGCAAAGGCAAAGAAAGCATTTTCCTTCAAGGCTTGCAATAAACTCCACTCAGCTGATTGGTGCTGACAGCAAGACCTGCAGGGATTGATTGACTGAACCAATCCCTGCTCAAAGGGGATCCGTGATAGCAAGCCCTACTTTGGGCAGGGATTGGTTGCTTTCATTCAATAACCGTGGGGCTTGCTGATCGATGCTGGCTGTAAACCTCACTTGCCATGGAACCATTGCAGGAAACTTCTTACAGCTGTGTCACATACGATGTCAGTTGTTGGGTGGGGTGGCATACAGCCCCAGCAAGGCCATATTTGACCCACAGGCTGGAGTTTCTTTGTCCAACATAAGTTGCACACACGAGCAACAGTAGAAAGGTAAAAAGCCTTTCCAAAAGTAAAGACAATGTTACAAGATTTTAATACTTTATTCCAAAATGTATAGGATATAAAATGGAAAGCGTAATGCTGGTGGTCAACAAAGGAGGTTTAAAGACTGTCTCAAGGCCATTTTTTAAAAATGTAGTGTAAACTCCAACAAATGGGAAACACTGGCCTGTGAGCGCTCCAATTGGAGACATAGCTGCCAAGTTATCCCTTTTTTAAAGGGAAATTCCCTTATGCTGAATAGGCTTCCTCGCGAGAAAAGGGAAAACTTGGCAGCTATGATTGGAGAACAGCCTTTACCAAAGGTGTCATGGGCTCTGAAGACACTCGAACTCCGGACACAAGGGAGAAAGGTGCTAAGAGGAAGGCACGCTTGGCAAATCCACACCGTGATCAACTCCCGCCCGGAAACCAATGTCCCCACTGTGGAAGGATGTGTGGATCCAGAATTGGCCTCTGTAGTCACTTATGGACTCATTGTTAAAACCATGTTTATGGAAGACAATCTTACTTGGCTACAAGTGGTCACCAAAGGAGGAGGAGGAGGAGGAGAATTTATTATTATTATACAAACTTAGAAATACTCTTCTGGAATATCCCTTTGCAACAAATTTCATAACCTATGCAGAACATTTTATGCTGTGTAAAAAAAGAAGGGGGAAAGTAAATAATATATTTTCAACATCATATAACATTTTTTGCTAGCTCCTTCTTCTTCTTCTTTTTTTGCATTGCCCTCAAATCTGTAGGCAGGTATTCTGGATTGTGAATTTTCAAACACTGAAAAACAAATCCATCCTCTCTACAGATGCACTGTAAGGGAAATTAGAGAGATTATTCACTTAAATAAAGCCATTATTTACAGAACAAATATGCTGAGCTAGTAACCCTAGATTTCAGCAACACGCTTTTGGATTATTATTATTTTTTGCATTTTTCATTTAATAATGTACACCTGTGAGTTAAACCTCTATAGCTACACATTTTGGAGAGATGAATGTTTTTGTTTTTATTCATTTGTACTCAGTTTGCTTTTATTACACGGGGTGGGTTTTTGTGTGAATAATATGTTTCCTTAATTTTATGGGACAGGTAAATTGCTCATATCAAAATGTGCATTGATCCAATCTGATATCCAAATGATTTAAAAACAAAAAACAGAAGTGGTATTTCTTGTAAACAGAACATGGAGTCTACAGTTTTAACATAACGTTTTATGCCAATAATTACTTTTAGAAATTATAATCCTGATCCTCCCCCAAAGCCATAAATATTTGCTGGAAACTCCAAAATTTCTAATAAGTCCATTAATTCCCTGACACTAACAGAAATTCAAATAATCAGAATTAAAGTTACCAAAAAAAACAGTCACTGACACATTATGCTAAACTGGCAAGCCTTCTCACTAATTATTACAGATACAGAAATGATGTTCTGATGCTTCATGCTTGTAAGGTTTTTGGAATCTGCATCACTAATCATTTACTGTAATGTTCTCTGTGCCTTCATCCTCAAATGTGCTGTGCCAGTAGGAAAATACTTGCCTACAGCATAATAGCATATATATTTTTGTTGGCTCATTCTGTGAACAAATACCTTCCTAATTCCAATCAGCACTTGATCATATAAAAATTAAGCAGGAACCATAATGATGGGATACTCCACATGGCTGGCAGTGCGACCCGTGGTAATTTGGGGGCTCTGGGCGGATATTTGCACCCCAGCGCCACATCTGCTAACGACGGCCCTGACCATAGCTGCCAAGTTATCCCTTTTTTAAAGGGAAATTCCCTTATGTTGAATAGGCTTCCTCTTGAGAAAAGGGGAAACTTGGCAGCTATGGGCCCTGACTCACCTGAAGTTCTCTGCTACTACAGAATCGCAATGACGGCCCAGTATGAGGAAGGCAAGGGGTGCTTTTTTCTAAACGCAAGGCAAAGGAATGCTATGTCAGCTAGCATAGGTGCCAACTCTCTGGGGCCCTGGGTGCCCAAGCACCCACAAAATTCCCCATGAGGGGGCCGAGCGCCCACACATTTCAGTGCCAGGGCCATGCACACTGCATGGCACCCACAGTTGTGGGGCCAAGTTAGCACTCCTTTCAGCTAGGGAGGAGCAGAAGGCATTTGGAAAGGTAAAAATGATTCACCCCAGGTATCTTGACACTCACCACCTTTCCCCTCCCCTCCCCAGTATGTCCAAAGTTATGTTCAATCCTCTACATTTCTTCTAAGCAAGTAGCATTCAAAGGAAACATCCCACCATTGAAGCATTATTTATTTATTTATTTAAGGTCCCAGGCTAGGATACAGCCTTAAAAACAATAATAAAAACAATTTAAAACAGCTTTCAAGAAAGTAAAGACAAGAGACTATCTTTCTCGAAAGGACTGGCAAGCACCACTGGAGGTAATTACCAGGTGGATAAACCTGCTCCTAAGATTTACAAGAGAAGTTTGGACTCCATGAAACCAAAAGTAGAACACTGTCATGGAAGACTTAGAGGGCATACTAGGAAGCTAGAAAAAGAACTTTATTACATCTCTTTAAAAGGAACAGTCACAGGAAACTCCTGGCTCCCTTCAGATACCAGTCCAGCACCATCTAGTGACTCAACTATATAATGACATGATCCATATCAACACAATACAAGCTTTCCAAATCTCGCAGTATTTCCTTGTCCCAAATCTTCGGACAGCTCCTGGTTGTTTGAAATGATGTCCATGCTTACATTCGTTTATAGAATGATTGCCCGTTTCTGTGGCCCTCATCTGTTCAAATCTGTGTGAAGTATCACCATCATTACCAGAAAGAAAATTAAATGCCAGTTCCTTGGATTGTATTTCAGAACTGTGATTTAAACACACAGGAGCAAAGAAATTCAGAACCAAGGACACAGTGTCCTTTGTATACGGTATAAGAAAACATTAGTGTAATGGGCAACCTTACAAAATAATACCATAACGTGATTGATCAAAGGGGTGGCGGGGGAATGAATTGCTCTGGGAAATGTCTGAAAGAGGATCGTACTCTTCCTATTCCTTCTGAATTTCACAGCAGAATGTTTTTTCCCCAGGACCTTTGCTTTGCAGAACTGATGTCATCATGATGAGGAACAGAAGCAGCAGGAAAGGACAAATGCCTGAGCATCCTTGACTGTTTCAGGTGAAGGAAACTCAAATCCAGATCACCTCAGATCTCAGGAATTAGAAGATTTGCTGTGTCTTCCTTCAATCCATATAATGCCTTCTTGATTTCAAGATTCGCAGTCACTGTGTAAACATTGTTTAATAAAATAATTAGCAGGTTTTTACACATTTGAACATTGCACTTTCCTAACACACACAATTAGTTTTTGTTTTTTTTATGTGGTCAGTTCTTAATGTGCTTAGATCTGGGGCTCCCAGTGTGACACCCAAGGGTGCCTTCATATACCCTCTTGGGCCCCCTAGGCCCCCTCCCCTTCACATTTTTATTTTTTAACTATTAAACCCCTGACCTAGATTCTTCCATTGCCATACACGGTGTGTATAGAATGAGAAAGAGCACATGTTACTATTGGACTAGCATCAAGCATACAAATGTTTGAGTTACACAGAACCTAGTATTGTACAGTAATAAAAAGCTGTTAATTTTCTGGAAAAGTGTTATGATTAGGTCAAGACTGAATGGAAATTCATATGTTTACACACTCTCAATGCAACACACGTTGGCACAATGAAATGACAGATCATATCCTGATCTGTCGTGAGGTGGTTGTTGTTGCCAGTCTCTGATCTGTTCCCCTTGCCGATAACCAGAAGAAACCAAGATTGATTGTGGGCCAGCTCAAAACTCACAATCTCTGTGGAACTGTGGTGCAATGTAATTAGCATGGGATTTCCTTCAAGAATCTATTGCCTGCAAAGTCTTTGATTTCATGTGCTGAGTGATTGATGACCTTCTCCTGCCAGCTTCCTTCCTGCACTTTCTCTACCGTCCCTTGCTTTCTTTATACCACAGGTCCCTTTCTGCCTTCTTGGTCCTCGCGATTTCACTGTCTGTAACAGTTTCTTTGGTGCCACCACTTCCAGGCAATTGGTCCGCAGGCCTGGGAAGCCTCACTCACCCGTTGGGGTGAGTGGTGATAACAAGAAGATAAGTCAAGGTGGGGCATTCCAGCCTGGTGCACACAGCACACAGCAAGTGTGTGTGTGTGTGAAACGGTTGCCATCACAAGTCACACTTATGAACCACCATGTTGCACCCGACTTTGCTTCCCTGAGTCATTATTCTGCATCTAGATAACCTTTGGGGGGGGGGTCCTTGTAAAATGCAAAAGTAGGTCCCACAAACCAGAACAATCCAAAAATTCACTCCCACCACAGAATCAATTGGATGAGACTGTAATGGTTTGAGAACCTTTGCTGGCAGATCCCCACTTCCCCAATCTTACTGATTGGTTGCTACAATCAAGCCTATCTGCAAGAAGAAAATCTGCTGAGTGCTTACACTGAACTGCATCAAATTACCCTGGAGGAAATGTCCACAGAAGTTTCCTCAGGGCACTTGATTAGACACCTTTGTTCTCGCATCGCACACTTCAATTCTCTAAAGGGTGTTCGTTGTCACCTGAAGCTCTCTATGCCTTTTCCCTTAGCAAAACATACCTAATTTCAAGTAGCATATCATAAAGGACACACGCCTACACTATTGCCATGATTCATAATAAAGCAGAGCCACCTAGTGGTCCCAGTGATTCTTTCTCCTCCCCTCCCTCCCAGAAATCCACGCTGCTCTTTTATTTACAGAAGGGATGGACGAAGAGTAGATTAGGATCTACTGGCAGATCTCTGTGTGAGTCACAGTAAAAAAAGCTTTCTGACTTCCAGTGGTTTAACAATAGCAAGTAAAATCTTCAAGTAACTCCCTTTCTATGTGCCTCGCCTGTAAAATATTAGCATTTATTGGTTTCCTTTGACCATGGCTTAGTGAAGCCCCCCACAGGCTAGCTTTAGAGCAGGCATCCCCAAACTGTGGCCCTCAAGATGTTTTGGCCTACAACTCCCATGATCCCTAGCTAACAGGACTAGTGGTCAGGCATGATGGGAATTGTAGTCCAAAACATCTGGAGGGCCAAAGTTTGGGGATGCCTGCTTTAGAGGTTTCTGTTAAAATCCCTCATCTGTAGTAACTAAAGATGTTTATGAGGTGCGGTAGGCAATTGCTGTCCCTCCTCCCACAAAACACTACAGTGGTATCTCGACTTATGAACAACTCAACAACAACAAATGGCCGCGAGCTTACGAAAGGAAACCGTGGTGGTTTTAGATAGGGATTTTTCAACTTATGAATGTTTAGATAGGGTTGCTTCGACTTACGAATTTTTCCGTTTCCAATGCATCCCTATGGGAAATTGTGTTTCCAATGGCGCTTTTTGACTTACGAATTTTTCGACCTACGAAGGCGCCATCGGAACGGATTAAATTCGTAAGTCGAGGCACCACTGTATTTGAATCAGGCTCTGTCCCCTGCTGCAATTTTGCACTGGCTCTGGTTGGGGGACCTCAGTGGTTCCTGTAAAAATAAAGGAGATCCCTCAAGCCTGAAGTTTGCTCACCACTGATTTGCAAAGCCGGTTTTCAAGAGCGACCAGTCAACATTTTATTCCAGCATCTTGGAAATGCAGCAAAGGCGGATGATTTCAAATTTTGCCCTTCTCCCCACCCGCCCCCCCCCAAACACGGATATTTTCAGCCACTCTAAGAATAAACATAGAAAGCATAGGAACCTGAGTCAGAACACTAGTCTCTCTAGCTCAGTATTGTCTTAAACTAAGTAGCAGCGGCTTTCTGGGGTTTCAGACAGAATATGCTCCCAGCCCTACCTGAAAATGCTGGGGAATGAACCAGGGACCTTCTGCATGGGAAACAGATGCCATGCCACTAAACTATATCCCTTCCCCTTAATGTTTGTGGCTTGTGAGAGGTAAAGGGGCAACCCAAAGGCAAATTCTATAAGAAACGGGGGGGGGAGTGCTTTGGAAAGTGCATTCATTGTGTTAATTTTATTTTTTTGTAGTTCACAGTTACTAGAACAGTGGCTAATCGTCTGTTTAAAATGCAACCACAAAATGTCTTTGTACCTTCAACACATACAGGTGAAACTCGGAAAATTAGAATATCATCGAAAAGTGCATTTATTTCAGTAATGCAAATTATTATTATTAATTATTATTATTATTATTACAAATGCTTTCTTTTGGAAATTCCACAGTAATAAAACAAATAGTTACAATAATACAAAAATAAACATCGCTATTACATTTCATTAATTACATTCCATTTATAATTGACCCGCCTAACGACAAATAATTACAATTACAACAAATAAAGGCTTGACATATCTTGCTTTGCATGCCAGCATCTATCTCATATATTGGTTTCGCCTTTTAAGTTGCATTACTGGGGAAAAATGCACTTTTCGGCGATATTCTAATTTTCCGAGTTTCACCTGTATATCAGCTACATAAGTCCTTTGAATTTTCTTATTATACTAGCCACTCAGCATGTATAGAACCAGTGAGCTGGACAGAAACACAACTCCATCTTAGGAATAATCCCTTCCAAAAAGATATATTGAATTAGCAGCGGACAGTTCACAAAATGAAGTTCCGCATCCATCTCACCAATGAGACTAATAAAACCCCATCTCTCAGTGGTGGGGCAGAAGTGGGCTAGCAAATCTATCCTGTGCCTCAAACAACAGAGTAATGTTGATAAGCAAAATAGATTTCAGGGTCATCTGCAAAGAAGAAGAGACCATTGTTCAATTTTGGATCTATTGAAGCTGACAGTGTCCCTTTCAGAAGTGTAATTGGAGAAATCGCAAGTACCTTGGGCTGGCATTGCAGTCTTTTTCTTCTTTCACAGGAGGCAAATATTCACATTCAGCTAAGAAAAGATTGGAGACAGTGAAACTATTAGCCTGGGGAATTTTGTGAACGTCTGTTCAATTTGAATAGCAATGACTGCCCTGTAGACTCCTCCAGGACCTGGGCATCATTTTTTATTTTTATTTTTATGTCTGCAGCCATTAGTCCATTTAAAACCCTTGTGGATAAGTCAGAAGCCATAGTAACCTTTGTTTTATTTATTTCATATATATATATATATGCGCAGAGCACCCATCTCTAGCACTTTGCCTTTGTTACAAGCTAAAAATAAAAAGGGTAATAATAAATTGCCCATCATACAATTGTTTATGTCACGTCTGTTGTTCCGCTGGATTACTCCAGCTGGTGAGTTTGTGTGCTGTTGTCCTTTTCATGCTGTTGCTGGGTAGCACCCACCGAGTAGTGGCAAATCAATGCCGCATGCCCACTTTGAAGACCCCTAGCAAGGTCAGGGCTTCACTTTTTAAGGCAGGGTCCGTATCTTCTGCCAGGTACCATAATGTCAGGCTCACCGCAGCTTACTGCATCAGGCAAAGGATAGAGCGCCAAACCCACTGGTGCCAAATTAAATTTGAAGCATAGGTGCCCAGTCTAAGAAGGACAGCCATGTTCACACCAGTAAACCTCTCCTATCTTGTGCTGGAGATTGGACACCTTTAAGCACCTGGGCTCTTCATTCCAATGCTGCCGTTAGTTGGTAGTATTTCCATAGTATTGCACAATTTCGTAAAGGTATAGACCAGAGCAGGGGTTGCTAACCTGTGGTCCTCCGGGTGTTGGACTACAGCTCCCATCAGCCCCAGTCAGCATGGCCAACAATGAGCAATGGTGGGAGCTGAAGTCCAGCAACATCTGAAGGCCCACCAAGTAAGCCCCTCATTTACACATCATGGATATGTAATGCTATCCCAAAGTGATTTGATCAGCAGACAACATAGCTGCCAAGTTCTCCCCTTTTTTAAGGGAAATTCCCTTATGCTGAATAGGCTTCCTCACGAGAAAAGGGAAAACTTGGCAGCTATGGCAGACAAGGAATGCCTACCAATTTGCTTACCTGGAGGCCTCACAAGTTGGACATAAGGCATCTGTGTTTAGTTGTATGGGACTTTACAGTCCCTTCTTCAAGAAGCATGACTTGGAAAGAATAGTTGTCTTAAGCTATGTGAAGGGTTTTTTGAGGGGGTTAATAATCCCCCCCATTATCTCCAAAAGAATTTTGGGGAAACCCAACAGAACAGGGGTTTTTTTGAGGGGGGGATGATTCATATCACTATTTGTCGCTAATAGCCATGCACAAAAACGATATACATGCTTACAGAAATTATTAGTGACTCAAACATCAAGTCAAGCTGTGACCCAAAAAAATGTCTGTAGGACATAGGGTTTCACCAATACGAACAATGAGCAAATTACTCACTTTACATTAACAACAATAGCAATCATAATAGCCTTGAGGTATTCCAATCCACTCTTTCACCTGGTAAAGGTGCACATCAGATCCTGTTGCACAAAGAGCACATCTAATAACCTACGGAGATCAGATCTCAAGGGAATAGCTACCATCCTCTGTAGATTACCAAAGCCATATGAGTGTAGAAGAGGCCCCTGTAATGTCAAGTAACAGGCATAGAGTGAAAGGGGAGGAGGTTCTGATGTGGATGCAGGTGACTTGCCATACTCAATATCTGTGTCATTATGCACAGTTTCCCCCTTTTGCACAGTCTTTGAACCAGGCTCTAGGTATACAAGGTCTTTACAGCAGCTTGGACAGGTGGTCCTCTGTTATCAGGGCTTTGAGGCTCTGAGGAAGCAATTTGACCTTGATCACCGAGTGAGATCTTTCTGAGCAGGAAGTTAGGGTGCTTCCATACTGTCACTCTTTCCAGGTGGAATTCAGTGGCACGCCAGCAAATTCAGGCTGTGCAATTAAAGTGGAGCTCTTGCAGAACAAACCCATTTCCCCACTCCGGGGGGAGGGACCAGACTTTTATCATTGGAAAGTAAGAGGAAAATGCAGTGGAAACTGTGGGGTAGCAACTGCTTGATGAGATGTCATATAATCTCCCTGCAAGCAACTCAGGATAATTGTTCAACACGCAGTTGACATTGTATAACCTTCCCGCAAACATTGTGGAAACCAATCAGGACAAATGCTGAATAAACAGGTCATCTGGAAGCAACCTTGGGCCCAAGTTTCCACTTGTACTATTCTATCCACTAGACCACAGTGACTTTATGGCACTTTCTGTGGTCTGGGCACTTTGGTGCCTGCATGTATTTCAACCCTTTCTCTGGTTTTTATATCTTTCTTTTCCCCGGCAGCTATGTTTTGTGAACCTCTTGGAATAAGATATTGAAACCATATTCCCTGTGCCAAGAAGCTTGATTTAATATACAGTGTTTGAGGCAAACAAGCATGCAGATTGGAATAAGAAGCCAGGAGACATAGGTTTAAGAATAATTGGATATGCCCAGCTCTCTTCCAGATTGGGCAATAATCACAACTAGCCATCTGCTTGTGGAGAAAACAATGATTTCATTCCAGGTAATGGAAGGGTAGATAGCAAACCTAAAAAGACTGCAAGGAGGAAACGATGTGGTCATAGCAACACGCCTGTAAGATGATCCTGGAGACGGCGGTGAATAAAAAGTGTTAGGAGCCATGAGTCAATAGTGGCGAAGCTTATCACAAATTAATGCCAAAAAACACTCCTTAATACTAAAACACACAACACTCTCAAAGAAGCCACTTGCTATATTGAAATGGCTACAAATATTTAGGCTTTGAAATAAAAACTACATCATCCTAAAGGGACACACATTTATTTTTCAATCCCCTCAATATTTAAAGAGCAGTTATCTTCTGCTACTATTTTAGTATTTCAGATTATAGACTGAAATGCATTTTAGAGAACTTAGGCAAAGACGGTGGGAATAGATGGACTTGTTAGAAAAGAAAAAGTTCCAAGAGTAGAATGTGATCAATACATACTATTTCGTTTTAAGCTGTTCATCCATTTATCAAGCTCTTCCATCTCTATTTCCATTACAGAGGGTGTGTCTTCTTCAAAAATAGGACTGAGTAAGAAAACAAAAACATATTTTGGACCATGAAGTTTAGAATTGTTAGACAGATATTTTTAATACCATTTTTAAAATCAATCCACGTGTTAGGCTGTATTTAAGTATTTAGCTGCCAGTGTGCTTAATTTAGAAAAGAGCATCATTGTGTGAGCTGTTGAATCAATAAATGTTACTAAATCTGGAATAAAACTAATGCAATAAGCTAGTAGTCCAGTAGATCCCATCATTGCAATATGGGGGACATTGCTTAAAGATGACAACCATTTTTAAAAAATTAGATGACTTGTGGTTCTGTCATACTGAAGAGTCTATGTGGCCCTGGGCCATGAGAACAGTTCCACAACTGTTGATATGAACAAGAAGCAGTCTTACCTTTTACAGCTTTCACTTGCTAGTTCCTCTGAAATAAAATGAAATGCATTTCAGAAAGAAGTAAATGATTCATTTAAAAAAGAGATAGAGAGATGTGGGGTGGGCTGGCAATTAAATATTGCAGATTAGAATGCTCCTGCTCAAGATTTGACCCAGCTATACTCCATTCCCTCCCTTCCCCCTTTCCCTTGGTTATCCATTCTTGCTTTGTTGATTTGTGGTGTCAGATGCTTTTCAATCCAAAATACCTGGAGGGCACAAGGTTGAGAAAGGCTGTTCCATAGTATGAGGGAAATTGGGCCAGGATTACATCCTTTACCTTCCTGAATAATTATTATGCACAAAGCCAAAAATAAAAGAAAGAAAGAAAAACATATGAACTTGGAGACAGCTAGAAAGTAAAATGCAGTAAAATGGATATTAAGCCCAAGTTGAAATTAGTAGCTCGGGTAAATTTAAGATGTTGACTACAGCCAAGCTGCATTAATATTCAGATCAGAGTCTAGCGGTGAGCAGGAGACTGGAAGCAATGAATTTCTTGAGGCTAACAGGTTCCAACAGTGAAAGCAACATAATGAGAAGTCAACAACTGTGATAAAAATTGTTTACTTCCACACAGCCTAATGCTGTACATGTGCCGTGCACCTGTTTATGAACAGAGACGGTAGCAGATTACAGATAAGGGGCAAGATGAAAACACGAACACACACAAACACCTAAAACCTGGAGAGAAAGGCATTTGAGAGCAACAGAGGAAAATAAACCAAGGTAAGAGTAATTGCCAGGAGAGATGCAGGTGGATGAAACACCAGATGGAATAAGAGGGGAAACCACATCCATTGGAGGTTAGGATGCGGTATTTTTAAAGGAGGAAACTGTCTTCTGAACAACTGAAAGGAAATGTGTATTTTATACCTATCAAGGTATAGGAGGGAGGAAAGGATTGGGGGGGGGTGAGGATGTAGGCACTGATTCACTTTTCCCAGCAGAAACATTAATGGTTTGGACCACAGATTTAACCATGCCGTCTCCACAAGGCCTCAAGTTCTATTGAAAGTTCCACCCCCCAAAATATGCTATATAGGCTGCTCCTTTTGTCAGTACAAATGATTCACAGTTGGTATGACAAGTAATTCACAGCATAGTTGTCCTGACCTGACCTCAAGCAAAAGCTCATGGGATGTGACGGGGGTACTCCACAAGGCAACCTGGAGCAGCAGGACCTTGGAGAGCTCTCAGTGAGCCACTTGTTCCAATGGAAGGAGGAGGTGAGTGGACCACTCTGTCCAGAAGACTCCACTACCCCCTACCTGAGGTGTGTGGCTATTTAAAACAGGAACAGGAAACCTCAGGCCCAGAGGCTGATGGAATGCCTGGAAGGCCACAATCTGGCTCCACAGGCACCACCTTCTTCCCAGGCTGCACTCGCCTCGAACCCGGCCTACCATCCTCCTTGGGTGTTCTTATCTGGCTAGAATGTGTCCTTAAACTCCAAAAGTGCCTCTTGCTTTCCTGAATGGAGGGTTCTGATGGGGTGTGTGTGTGTAGAATTGCTCTGCCCACTATTGCTTCTGGCCCTGTCCACCACTTCCTGCCCCCAGGAAGTTGCCTGCAAAGGAACGCAGCCCTCAGTCTGACAAAATTCCCTGGTGTACAAATGAGTGCATTCTCCTCTGGGGCTGCTCCCCGTACTGTTGAACAGGTGTTGTGGAGCAAGAAGCGCCTGGCTTCTTGGGTGAATTGGGTTCAGGGAGGGGTGAGTGTTCCAGCAGTCCTGGTCAGCAAGTTCCTGTCTGCCAGCCTCAGGTTCAGAATGAGGAACCCAACTGTGTTCTTCAGCCAGTGGTATGGTAGTCATGGACTTTACCACTTCAGTTCTCCTCCATCTGAGAGTTCTGGCTATTGCTTGAGGCTAGGACCATAACAGTTGTGTTCTATGGGATCCAGTCCCATGAAAGCATGTACAGTCGTACCTTGGTTCTCGAACGCCTTGTGACTCGGATGTTTTGGTTCCCAAACACTGCAAACCGGAAGTCAGTGTTCGGGTTTGCAAACATTGCTTGGAAGCCGAACATCCAATGTGGCTTCCGCAGCTTCTGATTGAGTGCAGGAAACTCCTGCAGCCAATCGGAAGCTGCGCCTTGGTTTTCAAATGTTTTCAAAGTCAAACGGACTTCCGGAACAGATTCCGTTTGAGAACCAAGGTACGACTGTATAGGATTGCAGCCTCAGTCATTGGTGGGAAAAGTAGATCGGGTTCTAATAGTAGATTTCTGAGTAATATGCAGTGCTTTTTCTGGGGGGGGGCACAGGGGTATGCATACCCCTAAACATTTTGTGAATCTAACGGGAGAAGAAAATTTTAAAAAAGAAATTAAATTTTTAGTTTCTTCTCTAGCATGGTGAATCATCAGTTCCATTGCTACCCCTTAGGGTGGCCTAATTTCCTGTCAGGGTGCTCCCTGAGTCTCAGACAGAAGCGAGCATTTAATGTGTGAAGTAGGAGTTGGAATCTAGCATGGTGATTGGTCAGTTTTGTTGTTACCACCTCCAATGGCGGCTTCATTTCCTTTCCCGGTGATTTTCTTGAGTCAAAATGAGAGTACCTACCCCTAAACATTTTTTTTAGAAAAAAAGCAAAAATAATTTGAAAAACAAGAAAAGATCTTTCCACCCCCATGCTGAAATGAAGAAAGCTGGGATGGGGGCAGAGGAACTAGAAATGAGTTTTTGCGCATTTTTTTCCAACAGAAAAATAAAACACAGTGATCTATTAAACATTAAAAAGCCTCCCTAAACAGGGCTGCCTTCAGATGTCTTCTAAAAGTCTGGTAGTTGTTTTTCTTTTTGACATCTGATGGGAGGGCGTTCCACAGGGCGGGCGCCACTACCGATAAGGCCCTCTGTCTAGTTCCCTGCAACTTGGCTTCTCGCAATGAGGGAACCGCCATAAGGCCCTCGGGTGCTGGACCTCAGTGTCCGGGCAGAATGATGGAGGTGGAGACGCTCCTTCAGGTATACTGGACCGAGGCCATTTAGGACTTTAAAGGTCAGCACCAACTCTTTGAACTGTGCTCGGAAACGTACTGGTTTAGTTTTGGTACTGAAAACAAATTTCTGGGTTGAGAATGTGCTCAGAGTTACCCTGTTCCTTAATCTAGGTGTGTATTGCAGGGTTTGAGTCACCCTAAGGTGTCTGCATCACCCAGGAGATTGCAGCCGCAGAGATAAAAAAGAAGATGAGCTGTCCTGTTATCTTGAGCGGTCACTTCCTGGTTCTCATGGAGAAGCTGTTTTCAACGGAGCTCAGCAACGGAAGCATGTAGCTGTATTGAGACAGCACCAGGTGTTGAAATTTTGCACCCCTAACAATTTTTGCGCCCGGGGCAACTGCCCCTGTGGGCCCCCCATGCTATGCCACTTCATCCTGCTGGTCCCCATCCTAGGAACTGGTATTTAATCCTCATGGAGCTCCCAGCAGCCTTAACAAACTACAGTTCCCATGATTCTTTGGGGTGGGGGTGCCTAGAATGTGCTTTAAAGATATGGTGCACACTCAGCCAAAGTATCACAAGGAGGAGAAAAACACACAACCAAAAACCAGTGCCAATAATTCCTGGCATTGCAACTGAAAATATGCCTGTTGACAGTTGCCCTGTGTGTTTATATGCCAATACTCAAAAGCTTCATTAGCCATCACACTTTTAAACTACTGCTTGTATACTGTATTTTAAGTATTTGAATCTGTGCATGTCCAATCACCATCTTAAAGCTTCTCCGACTGTTACCAGCCCTTTATATTTCACTGTATATTTTCTAAAGGCTCTGCCCGTTTTCCCTTTCCATTGCATCATAAACAGAATCATTGTCAAGGGAAACATGTTGTTTCCTGGATTGCATTATCCTTCTAGCTGGTGGATTAAAGACATCACAGACCCATGATTCTCCTGCAGCATGTTTTGATCTTAGCAAGCGGTAGGTGCGATTGCCACGTTTATCCTGGAAGACCTTTGTGGGGGGAAATGTTAAGAATAAAATTAATTTTTGAGGAGGCCTTATTTCCTCCTCTTTCTTTATTGGAGAGGCATAAATCCAATAGTAAGTATAAGGGCAAAGCAAGAAAAATGGCAAGGGGAATTATCTATGGCCAAACACCCTTGAGAAAGAGCCGAAAAGCCAAGGAAAATCCCATTATAGCTGTCCTGGACAAGAGAGATAAGCAGTGGGGACTAAGAAGCACAGTCAGACCAGGTTAAGTGGGATTTCTTGTTTGCACTGGAATTGTGTTTAGCCAAATAATAGTGTGCTGAGGAATTCAGAAATGTGCCTGGTTTCAACCACACTGCTCAGCAGCATGGAATCTATGAGGCACTGACGGCTCACAATCCCAGTGCTCAAGCACAGGCTGCCGAAATCAGCTTCTCTTCCTTCCAGACCGTGAACTTTGCCTCCTGGGTCTATTCCCTCTCACAGTGAATAGAAAATGTATTCTCTTTCGTTTTGGGGGGCTGCGAGGAATCACACAGAATGCCACCCTGGACTGATTTGTGACAAAATATATGTCACCCCACAGGTAATCTGAGAGAATATTGTTATCATGCATTATACACACATGCAATTGTATGAGCACAGGATCCAATCTTAACCTTCAACCCAATGTCCGGAAGTTAGAGGCAGGCCAGCTGCTGAAATACTCATCCCCATCCACAGTATTCACTCCTAAACTTAAAGTTAGACCTAATTCAAGGGTTAAATCCAATTCAAACATTTACCATGGGATAGCCAGTTGTCTCCTCCACATAGGTGCCAGCTGCCTGGGGCCCTAGGTGCCCAAGCACCCACAAAATTCCCCATGAAGCGGCCAGGCACCCACAAATTTCAGTGTCCAGGCCATGCACGCTGCATAGCACCCGCAGGACTGGGCACCCACGGTCACGGGGCCAAGCTGGCAATCCTGGTCCTCCATATATATATATAATCTAACATGGTCCTTCACACATCACCCAAGAAACTTTAATATCTACAGTACCTTGCTTGGGTGGTTTCTGCTTGCGACGTCTTGCAATGAAGACAACCAGCAAAACAACCAGGACTAGAAGCATAGCAGCAGGGATTCCGTATATCAAAGCAGGATGTAGTAGGTCTTCCATTTCTGCAGAGGCAGTGGTTCCCATTTTCGTATTCTCTGCTTCTGCGAATGTAGTGGCAGTTTGCACACCCTGGTCACTGGTTGTCAAAATCATAACAGGTGTAGGTGATCCCAGTGTATTCAGTACAGGTACTTCTGTGGTAACAGGTATTGTCAAGCCATGCCCTGAATATTCTTCATCTGCCAGTGCTGTTGTAGAGCCTGCCAAATTGGGGGGGGGGGACAGGGCTGGATTAACCATTAAGCAAAATAAGCACGTGCTTAGGGTATAAAGGGAAAGGGGGTCACCACATAATTTTTCCATCAGAAAACGTAGGAGAACTCCCCCCCAAAAAAATATAAATAAAGTGAAAGTATAAAAAAGAAACAGTATTTTCTATCTTACTGAAGGTTTTGTTTCATATAAAAAAATAACATTTTATTTTTATTGTTTATATTTCGAATATATCTATGGGGGCACCAACATCTTTTAAGTGCTTAGGGTTTCTAAAGGTCTTAATCTGGATCTGGGGGGGGGGGACAAGTATATATCACTTTTATTTGGATAACTGGAACTAAAAATAAATGAGCTTTTTAAAAAAAAATCCATTCATTTTCTGATGAGGCACTTAAGAAGCATCCTTGACTGCCTGGCTACTCAAAAAGTGTTATTGGCAATGGGATCTTAGACTTAGCATTTCCCTTGTGACCCACATCTTCTGATTACACAACAACTCACGCCTGTGTCCTTTAGATCTATAATCGTTTCCACAAAGATTTGTTAAAACCGGTGTGTTGTAAATCTGGAATCAGGGGGTTGTAGTGGAGGGGACGACAGAGGACGAGATGGTTGGACAGTGTTCTCGAAGCTACGAACATGAGTCTGACCAAACTGCGAGAGGAAGACAGGAGTGCCTGGCGTGCTCTGGTCCATGGGGTCACGAAGAGTCGGACACGACTAAACGACTAAACAACAACAACAAGTGGAGCACTGAGTTTGCAAATCACTACAAAGCATTTAGGAAAATAAAGTTGGTTTGTTGGGTTTTTTGGTAAGAAAAGTCAGTATATTTATGGTTTGCTTTATGAAAGCTACTACATATTATACAATGGTACATAGTATTCAATGCACACAAAAAATTATGAACAAATATTTACAGCATGACACGTACAGAACAAAAAACACCTTCCTCCAAACAAGGTATACTGAAGATGCAGCACAGAACAGCCTCAAACTTATACAGCTGTTCGGAACAAAGGGGAACAAAAGTTTTGGTTTTTTTTAAAAAAAATCCTAAATCTCAAAAGCAGAAAAAAGTTGAGAGCTGCTGTGCTGAGCTTTAGGCATACAGCAGAATCTGGAAGGCTGGCAAGCGAATGGCTGGGGAAACCTCAGTTAAATAAGTACAATGAAACACACATTAAAAACGAGAGGTGTGTGAGACAAATCACTATTTGTTTTTCATTTTAAAGTTTCATTTAAGTTTCCATTTGTCAGAATTGCATCTGTTCAGTTGTTGTTTTCAGTGATTGTAATGAAAACCCCACCTGTTTTCTGCTGAAGTTTGTAACTTCTGTATTTTCTATCTAAGACATTTGCTTGCATTCTACTTAGGAATCAATAAATCTGCTTGTCAACTCACCACGGGCAACTGCCCTCTTGTGATCCAAACATCCAGCACCTCGCAAATCCCTGCCCTGCAGATCTCATTTCCATTGCATTTCCCCCAATCAGGTGAGAAATAGCAGGATTCCTTTCCAAACAGCAGGAAAGACTTCCATTCTTCCTTACCCTCCCCACAACCTGCACAAATAAGAACAGACTCTGTTTCTCTCCCAAGTTCTCTGTGCATGGCAGAGGATGCATGGGAGAGGGCTGGTGGTTACCACAAATAATGGCTGGCAAGGGAGCCTAGCCAACGTTTGTGGATCCCTGATTCTATTACCACCACAAACAACAACACCCCTTCTCCATCCTCAGGCACCAGACTAGCCAAATTTCAGACAGATTAGACAAAGGGACCACATTTTAAAGGAAAGTAAAAATGCACAAACTCATGGAACCAATTTTCCTTAATTTTGTTTTTCATTCAGATAGGATGCATTACTAGTCCCATTCATTTATTCGTATGACAATGAAGAAATCAATTATGCTTATTCATTTATTATCCTTTCATTATTAAAAGGAATTAACATCTCCATTGAGGAATGAACATCCCGACTACAAACAGGTGGCTTCTGAATTAGCTGTAGCTACTCCAGAAAGTGATCTTGGAGTCATGGCAAAGAGCACAGTGAAGTGATCCAAATTTGAGACCTGGTGTTCTCGTACTGAATGGAAGGGCAAATCTTTTTTATATGCACACATGCATTGACCAATAAAAAGGCAGTGATAATAGATCATTCTCCCCCACCCCACCCCACCCCCGGTATCAAATTCAGAAGGCATTCCAAAAGCTTGATGTTATGGTTGGTGAGATGTAAATATTTGTTCCTGCCTTTGAGAGCAGCACATACTTCAGACACTTTATAAATTAATTGCTCCCAAAATAACTTCAGTCTAAGCCATTTCACTCTCCCAGTTGTGCTGCCAGACTCCTAGGGAGGGATGGGGACGAGAGATAAAAATAAGCAACAGTTGGCTATGTAACATACCAATATTGCAGTCAAATATCTCAGAAGTCTGCAATCCACATGCCTATGCTAGTACCTTTCCCCATCTTTATTGGACAGAGATGCCATTGTGTCAAATGGGGTCACCAAAAAGTGTGAAAGGGCAATTTCACTGAAAGTGCACTACAGAGTTTTAGCTGGAGGATTCATCGTAGTAGCATTCAGCAAATCCATTCATCCATATGCCAGCATGAGGCCAGTGGTGTGGTGGATTACAACTTGCACCCAGGGCCAATCCTACCACTAGATAGATTGAGACACTGACCTCAGACAGCAGGTGCTGATGGGCAGAGAGTACACAGAGCTCTGTGAACCATGGGGCCTGCTCTGTGCCCCCTAAGCTACGCCACTGCCCTCAAGTATGTGGAGGACTCTGCCTCATCACCAGTGTTGAAGTGAAAGTCAGATGCTAACCTGGTCAGCATTTCAACATGGAATGGGAAGGGTACCATTGTTTATTTCGCTTTGGGTGGCAAAATGTCTTGGGCTGGTCCTGCACCTATCAGCCTCAGCTATCAAGGCCAGTGGTAGGCATGCTGTGAGTTGCAGGTAGTCCACAGCATCTGGAGGACTCCATGTTGGCTACTCTTGCCCTTGTGGAAAGCTGGAATAGAAATGTAACCAACCGGTTAATGTTACAGAATAGCCAGAAAAGGTTAGGCCAAGTACTTCCTGGGAAGAAGAGGACAAGCTAGCATGTTGGTGGAAGAGTGTGTTCTTTAAGGTTAGGGCAATCAGGTGAAATGAAAATCACATTGATTGACTGGTGATAAAATACCCTTGAGATGACAGATTTCCCTGAGGAGGCCAAACCCAATATATTTTGCTGCCTAGGATTGATTAGCAAATGGTACCCCCCCTTCCCCACAAAAAAATCCTACAAGGGCTTCTCCCTGAGAGCACAAATACAAGAATAATTAACTAAAAAGGTAACAATTTGCTGCCCTTTCAAGACCCCCATACCCAAAAACCTGCTACCTGAAGAAACCACCTCTCTAAAATCTTTGAAGGGCTGAATCACATGAGCAGGTAGGTAAGCAAATGCTATTTTCTCTCTTTTTAAATTACTTGTAAAACTATTGATTCAATCAGCGTTTTTGTTCTTAAAAGGAAAGAAAATCGCTACAATTGCTATGGGATGCCCTGCAATATTATGTGCGTATTAAAGGAACTTCAAAAAGGGAATGCCACACAAATATTTCATTGTATCTATGCCAGAAACAAATTATTTAAGAAGAGAAAAGCTGTTCTTCCATTTCCTCCCATTAAGAGTGTTACCAACTAAAGGAGAATTCGTCGCCTCTCCTAATGCTCCTTTTTATTGGCATGTATCTTAAGAGACACAGTGGAATGTGTCCTCAGGGGAGCATTCCCCCTTTTCTAAAGTAACACAGGGAACTGAAAATGTGAGCTCGAGATAGGAGGCGCTGTAAAGGAGAAGGGGGAGAGAGCTGGGGTGGGTATTTAGTTTTGATGGATGGGTTTAGCTTCAGGAATTTGGGGGGGTGATGTTTAAGTCAACATGTGGGTCATCATTCTCCTCTGAGTTTTGGATGTGAGAGCAGGGTGTAAGCAGTGGAGTTTGACTACTGAGGTGGCCTGCTTCATTCCCAATCATTATTTTTCCTTAAAAATACCCCCACACAATTAAAATCATAACACTCTCATTTTTTTTTCTTCAAAAAGGACACTTTCATGTAGGGAGAGAAGGTAAGCGGAAGGAAAAACTGCGAGTTTTCCACTTGTTGATGTTTTATTAACTAAGGTAAGCTGTCCGGAACAAAAGACCATGGAACTATTTGTCTAAACTTTGGTAGGCTTCCCCCACCCCACCCCACCCCACCCACACCATATCCAGGATTCAGTTCCATTCACAGAAGGACAAGTAAGTCAGTTGCACGTTTGATATAAACATTAGAACAGAAAAAAACCCTGAACAATTTTTTAAAAAAGCTTGACAGAGTACTGCAGCCATTCTTGTGAAACAGCTCCCAAGTCAGAGGTTATCCTAAGCATATATGCCCAGAATTAAGGACAATTTAAGTTAATGAAACTTTCATACAAACAAGCATTTGTGAGAGGCTACAATTTGGGCTCAGTTAGGAGGATCAGAGACAGAATGTATGCTATACGCATTATCAACCAGCTACCTGGCATGTAGGCCCTTGAAGAGAAACAACTAGGACTCAGGAGTCAGTTCCTAGAGAGCTGACTCCAAGGTGTGGCCTGTCTGGAGAAGTTATTACTATTTTCTGCAGGCTCCTAAGACTCATTAAGGATATTCTAACTCAGCTTGAAGTGAATGAGGATGGGGATAAATTTGATTCAGTTTGGATTTTAAGGTTCACCTTACAAAACTCTCACTCTCTGAAACAAGATGTGAACAGAAACACAGCCATCCTTTAACATTCACACTTTCTTTGAACATTGCAATGCAGTTTTCCAGCCAAGCAACGTGTACATAAATGCATGTATAAGGGTAAAGGGTGCTGGAGGAGACTCTTGAGAGTCCCATGGACTGCAAGAATATCAAACCCATCCATTCTTAAGGAAATCAGCCCTGAGTGCTCACTGGAAGGACAGATCCTGAAGCTGAGGCTACAATACTTTGG
Organism: Zootoca vivipara; assembly: GCF_963506605.1. NCBI lineage: Eukaryota > Metazoa > Chordata > Lepidosauria > Squamata > Lacertidae > Zootoca > Zootoca vivipara. The sequence goes on from NC_083284.1 coordinate 39,834,276, forward strand.
CCACCTCATGAGAAGAGAAGACTCCCTGGAAAAGACCCTGATGTTGGGAAAGATGGAGGGCACAAGGAGAAGGGGACGACTGAGGACAAGATGGTTGGACAGTGTTCTCGAAGCTCTCAATCAAAATACTTTATTCGACCAATAGTCAGACAGTGTTCTCGAAGCTACCAACATCAGTCTGACCAAACTGCGGGAGGCAGTGGAAGACAGGAGTGCCTGGCGTGCTATGGTCCATGGGGTGACGAAGAGTCGGACACGACTAAACGACTAAACAACAACAAGTGCATATAAATGCACATATTAGTGTAAATAACAGGACTTTGGTCTGATCCAGTGAGGAGGGTTCTTCTGACATTCTTGCGAGTGTCAAAGGGTTCTTACACCTGAGGAGTCTTGTGTCTTCAAGTCAGTCTTTAATCATGATCAGGAATTTGGAGAGGATCCAAACAATGGTATTATTTTAATAATTGTTGGCAATTTGATACGGAGACAAGCAATGCTGCCAAAACCAGGAACATTTTTTGAGCCTGTCGTCAACAAGCCAGCTTGTGGACGAGTTTTATCCAGCACCTGGCTATTTCACAATGAGAAATCTGCTTTCATTTCTCAAAAGCCATTTCTATCTAAAATGCTCCTATATTTGGCCCAACCTAAGCTAGCATTTGATTTATACTTCAATTAATATGCTTTAAAATATTCGGGTCTCTCTTCCTTGAAACTTGTCTGAGCAAGAAACCACTTCATACTTTCATTCTTTTTCAGAAGTTGCCTTTCGCAAGAACTTCCTTAGAGATTTTAAAAGTTGTGAAGCTTAACGTCTCAAGCTGTTGCAAGAAATGGCGGTAGGCAAAACATTAATACACATCCAAAGTTCTTCACAGACGTCATCTCTCTTATGGACTGCTTTGCAAATGCTACATGATTAGCATTGGAAGGTTCAATCCTGCTGGGCGCTGCTTTGACAGAGAGTTCCCTGTGGCAATGGAGACTCCCCTCCTTGCAGGTCATCTATGACAGGTGGATGTGGCCACCTGTGGGTCATTTGATGGTTTACAGATGAGTGCCCCCCACATCTGTAGGGCAAGGGGAGACAAATGGTGGTCTCACCCAGGCCAAAAGGGTATTCCACCCATGTCATAAACCATGGCTTACCATACACAAGCAAACTGCCCCCACTTTGCTCCTCCTTGCTCTTTCCCATTTTTACTGGGTGCAGACAAAGCACGACCCCTGGCTTAGCATTGCATTCTAACTATGGATTGTGGCTTGTTTTGCTCCAATAACCACAATCAGTTAAGTCACGAACAAACCTGGCCTGAGGTTATGGTGTGTTGGGAACAAAAGAAACCATGATCCCTGATTCAGATATAACACTAAACTAGGGATTGTGATTTGTTTCCTCCCAGCGATCATTCATTCATTCATTCATTCCCTGCCCATCTGGCTGGGTTTCCCCAGCCACTCTGGGCAGCTCCCAATAGAATATTAAAAACACGATAAAACATTGAACATAAAAAACTTCCCTAAACAGGGTTGCCTTCAGATGTCTTCTGAAAGTCAAGTAGTTGTTTATTTCCTTGACATCTGATGGGAGGGCGTTCCACAGGGCAGGTGCCACTACTGAGAAGAGCCTCTGCCTGGTTCCCTGCAACCTCACTTCTCGCAGTGAGGGAACCACCAGAAGGCCCTTGGCGCTGGACCTCAGGCTGAACAATGGCGGTGAAGACGCTCCTTGATTATTGGTTGATTATTTAATTTCTATACTGCTTAAAATATTAAATATATATTGAAGTGGTGTACAGGAAACAACAGACAACTTAAACAAAGTATTACAAAATACACAGTTACAGATAAAAATATATGAATACAAACTTACTAATATATAGTAAATATAATAATATATAGAAATCAATATTGCCTTCTGACACACCCTCCTTCTCAGCCTCTGGGTTCTGTTCCAGCCTCCAAACAAACTCAGCTGACCCACAGAAGTCTCACAGTGATAAGCGTTCCTAGAAACAGTGAATATCACCCTAGCCTAGCCTCTCACTCTAGCCTTGCTTTTTTAGGCTCAAGGTACATGGCACTTCCTCAGGCTGCCCACAGCTGTTTCCCTTTCAGCTGCACTCTCTGCACCCAGTTCCAGGTGCGACAGGTTTGTTGAATTTCCAAGGGGGACCAAAGGATGGAGAAAAGACCCCTCTCCACTCACAGCTCTTTCTTCACCCTCTTCTCCTTCTCCCCCAGTGCAAGCAGGGAGCAGCAATGAGGACCAATGCAGGAACAGTTTCCTTGTGCAGAATAAGTCATCATTTATAGCTTACCATAGCTGGTGGGCAATCGAACTGCCATTCTCTTGTGGCAACAATTTTCTTCAATCTCTGTGGAGCTTGCAGACTTTTTTCTTCTCTACCAACCTCAGCTTTTATTAAAAATTTGCCTGTGACTAAATTCTTCCTGTCTGGAACCTAGCTTTACCAGTCTAGGGTTTTACCAAGATTTAGATTATATTAATAATAGAATCCCACAATAACTCGCTAAGTCACTATTCATATTTTATCCCACCATCTTCAGGTCAGGTACGGTTGCAGTTCAGACACTAGGGAGGAAGCCCACAGAAGGTGGAATGAACTATTTTCATATTATTATAAAGTATAAGCAGGAACAAACTCACTGGGTAATTTAAAGCAATGAAAGGGAAAAAAGGCAAATACATGAACTCTCAGGCTTGTGGTAACCCAAACCTTTGTGGAAAAACTTTTTTCACTTCCTTTTCACAACCAGTTATGAATATCAGCAAATGGGACTTCTGCTTTTGAAGTAAATTTGCTGGATTTAGGTGCAGCATGTTTAGACAACCCCTTTACGATTAAAAGAAAAAACCAATAACTGCCACCCTCTCTGTCTCTCTTGTACAAAATGTGCATGTTTAGACACATTAAATAGTAGTCTACCATTTATTAGAGTAGACCCATTGAAATGAATGAAGATGACCAAGTTAGGCCCATTAATTTCAATGTCAACTCTGACTGAAACTTAATCACCAATAGTCTCAAATACTGTATATGAAAATAAAACTAGGACAATGTTTCCACCCCCAATTATTTTTACATGGGAAGAAGAACACCCCAAAACACGTTTTTGCTGTGTTGGGCCTGATACTATCTTAAACAGCACCACATGCTCAATATTTCTACGGTAGGAACTTACTACCCAGTAATTATTTGATACATTCAGCTATCACAGTAACAATGAGAGTGCGGATTTACTTGCCCATAAAATACCGATATTACAAGGCAACCCTATGCCTGTCAACTTAGAGAAAAGACCCACCGAGTCTAGTGGTGCTCATGCCAAGTGTGCACAGGACTGCAGTCTTAGAAGCACAGGACTTAAAACAAAAAATACACAAAAACTCATTTGGCAGAACCAACAATGACTCAGAAACAAAGGCTTCACACACATCTCAACACACCTCAGATCTGTAGCTCAAGCTGGATCCAAGGAAAGAAAAGACAGCAAACTGCTGGGAAGAAGAGCTACAAGACAGAGTGCAAGTTTGTACAGACAGCCTTTGCAGGGACCCGATTTTCTGGGTGTAACACTTCAAAACAGTTCCATAGCCTCAAGCATAAAACGTGCCTCTATCGTTAGTTCTCCTTAACAATGCAGAGAGCATGTTACTGCTACTTACCACAGCATGCAGGTCTTTCACTGAGCAACAGAAATAAAGGCAACATAAAGTTGTGTTTCTGCATGTTGACGTCTCTGTGATCAGGTACGAAGTTTGTTTCATTCTCCCTTAGCTGTACAGAACATGTACATTTCCTGTTTCCTGCCTTTGTGGTTGGATGTGTAAGATGCCTTAAAGAGATGCACTATGTCTGATTGCTCGTAGGAAGTGATGTAATTTAGTTTGGGCCTGTCAAATGAGCAACGATTGCAAAAGGTTGCTTTCAAAGCACTGATTCAGCTAAAAAAAACCACCAGGAAAATCCACGTGTGAGAATCTCGCAATCCTCTCCTGTTTTCAAGACCTGACAGTCTCTTTCCCACCCAGACAAGAATGCCTCAAATATATCTAGTTCAGTGATGAAGTACATGCCTTGCATGCAAAAAAGGTTGGATCCTTATCATCTCTAGGTAGGGCTGGGAAATACTCCGGTCTGAAATCCTCAGTTGCCACTGCTAGTCACTGTGAGTTTGATAGAGCAACAGTCTGACTTGCTTGAAGGCGGCTTCTTATATTGCTTTTAAAAATGAAAGGCATGGTGCTTCTCAAACTATCTGATGTGGTGGACCAGCAATTATTCACACACAGAGTGTGCCAGGGACTGGTACCCAGGGCCAGCCCACCCATGGGGGGGTGAAGCACCTGCCTCGGGTGGCAGACCCCCCCCCAAAGTTGGTGCCACTGCAGACACCCTGTCTATACCACCACTTCTTCACCAGCGGGATCTCACTGGAATCTCACGATAACTTGCCAGAACTCACCATTGTTGCTGCTTCACGGGCGCTGCCACCAGACCCAGATAAGGGAAGCTTTGGCAGTTGGGCTGCACCTTCCCGTTTGGCCTCAAGCAGCGAAATGGGACAGGCTGCCCCTGACAGGACTATATTTGGTCCCTGTACCAGCTGACCACTAAAATGGGACTTTTTAAAAAATTGCAAAAAGCTTTACATGCTACCCCAATCTCCGAGCAGTGTGAGATTCCAGGGGTTCCAGGCACTTACCCAGGATTTGGGTTACCTTTGGAAATGAGGCACAGCTTTTTGTCTTTATGATCTATGGCTTACTTACACATCAATACCACCTGAGCCTCCAAGCATTACACTCCAATAAGGTCTCTTGCTTCTCCCATAGGCACAGTGAACTTGGATCCAGCAGAGAAATCAGCCATGCCCTCTGTCTCCTTTTTACAGCCTCACAGTTTTTGCCAGCACATCACTGCCAATGACCATTCTAAAAACTAGCCTTTTGTCTCCTGCTAACTACCTCACAGGTGGTGCTGTGGGTTAAACCACAGAGCCTAAGGCTTGCTGATCAGAAGGTCGATGGTTCAAATCCCTGCGATGGGGTGATCTCCTGTTGCTCAGTCCCAGCTCCTGCCAACCTAGCAGTTCAAAAGCACGTCAAAGTGCAAGTAGATAAATAGGAACCGCTACAGTGGGAAGGTAAACGGCATTTCCGTGTGCTGCTCTGGTTCGCCAGAAGCGGCTTTGTCATGCTGGCCACATGACCTGGAAGCTGTACGCCGGCTCCCTCGGCCAATAATGCGAGATGAGTGCTGCAACCCCAGAGTCGGTCACGACTGGACCTAATGATCAGGGGTCCCTTTACCTAACTACCTCTCTACAGGAAGGAGGGGCTCACACCCGTATGCTGTTAGTTGCCCATCTCCCTGCCCCTGTTTGGTTAATGATTTGGCCACCATCAAGCTTTGTTCCCCTAACAACTCTCACTCAACAAGCCATGATCAGGTAGGCCTGGCTAGTATCTCTAACATAAGCTGTTTGCCACAGTTTAATTCCCCCAAACCTTGATTAGTTCTCACTTTTATTGGACCTAGGAACTTAGAGTGTCTCACACCCCACAAACTCATAACACTATTTTTGTAGACATATAAAAAGTTCTGGGAAGCTTGAAAGCTTGTATACTGTTTTGTCCCAAAGCCACACAGAAAACCCATGATGCATGTGAGTTATGTTTCATAAGCCCAGTGGCAGAGATCACAAACTCCACTTTCTAAAATTCCCAGGTTCAAGCCCACATATCTCCAGGAAGTATTGAGAAAAACTCATGTCTGAAACCTTGAAAAACCTCTGTCTGACTGAACAATACTTCTATGATAAACTGTAAAGAGTAAAGGGACCCCCTGACCGTTAGGTCCAGTCGTGGATGACTCTGGGGTTGCGGTGCTAATCTTGCTCTATAAGCCGAGAAGCTTGCGTTTGTCCGCAGACAGCTTCCGGGTCATGTGGTCAGCAGGACTAAGCCACTTCTGGCGAACCAGGGCAGCACATGGAAATGATGTTTGCCTTCCCGCCGGAGCGGTACCTATTTATCTACTTGCACTTGATGTGCTTTCGAACTGCTAGGCTGGCAGGAGCTGGGACCGAGCAATGGGAGCTCACCCCATTGCAGGGATTCAAACTGCCAACCTTCTGATAGGCAAAGCCCTAGGCTCTGTGGTTTAGACCACAGCGCCACCCACGTCCCATACTTCTATGATAGGGTTGCCATATTTCAAAAATTTCAAAGTTGTTGGGCTTTTAAAAAAAAGAGAGTAGTTTTTGGACACTGCTTCAGACTGCAATATTCCGGTTATGTCCAGGAAATTCCAGATGTTTCATAACCCTAGCTATAATTCTATGATTCTACCTGTTCTGTCTCAATATGAGGCATCTTCCTACTATCCTCTCCGTTTTCACATCAGAAATAGAAAAAAAACAGACCCACATCCTTGCATACAGATAGATAGTACTGTATGTGCATAATCCTGAGGAATGTTCCAACACAAAAGTGCATAGTGTTTTGAACATTTTGTACAATGTCAAAAGGCAGAGCCATTTTTAACATATTCCATGTGCTTGTCAGACTCATCCTCATTCAGCAAAAATAGGTGATGAGAAACTATTCTTTGCGGCAGTATCATCTCCAGGGGCGTACTTGTGGGCAATTGTGTGATGATCCATATCGATTTAACAAGCTGTGCCGGCCTTAGACATTTTCACACCCTGCTCTTAATGCCACAAAGAGGGAGGGAAGGAAAGAGGGCGGGAAATTGTGCTGCCTGGAAAGCAGCTAGCTGCACACCAAGATTGCTCCCTCCATGTAAGGCCTGCCCTGTTAGTCAGGAAATGCAGAGGGGGGAAATGCTAGGATCACTAGGTACCTCCTGCCACATCAAGTTGCTTCTTCAGAAAGGGACTGCAGACAATAAAGATGCTGGTTCTTACAATGGATAATTACCAGTAGTTGAAAATGTTACGGATTATCTCTATAACTTTCTTTTTATTGCATTGACATACAATTCAGAATACAATTCATACCCACAGAAAAAGTAGAGCACAGGATGAAATTTTAAAAAATGTTCATCCTATTATCAGTGTTTAGAGTATTTTAGATGGTAACCCACACTACCAGACGCTAGTTCCCTCCCCTACCGGCCCCAAACCAATTCACACAACCATTTTTAAAAACAAAATTAAAAAATCCTTCCAGCAGCACCTTAGAGACCAACTAAGTTTGTCATTGGTATGAGCTTTCACGTGCATGCACACTTCTTCAGATACATTTCTAAATGCATTTTTAAATGCATTTTTCAGGGTGTAAGTAATTAACAGTTTTTCCACCCTGGATGTTTTCCTTGTGCATAGTGGGGGAGAATGGAGTCAAGAGATTTGGATTCTCGCACACACACACATTCAAAACTGAGATTTCAGATTATAGTCTTCATTCATTCATTTATAATCCATCTTTCTGCAAAGGACTCAAATCAGCCTGCATGGTTCTCTCCCTTCCACCCTGTTATTCTCACAGCAGCTCTGTAAAATAGATAAGACTGAATGGCAAATACAGAGCCAAGGCTGAGCTTCATGGCCGCATGGAGATTTGAACCCAGGCCTCCTTAGTCCTACTACAATGTTACATTGTGTGAGTTTGTGGTGCTGCAGTGTTATTATTTTTTTTAAAAATAAAATACACCCTAACTGCTCACTGTGAAATCACCGCTGCTATGTAGAATTTATTTATCCAGTTGACAGTTACAAAGAAGCAAGTAATGTTAGGAGCCATTCATACAATACATTTACTGTACACTCACAGTCACACATGAAAACTAATCTCAAGAGCTGTTTATTGTCGTTTTCCCCTCCAACAGTGCCAGATAGATTCCCGGTTACCAGAGCATGAAGCACAAATGCGCAGTGTACACATCAGATGCACCCTCAATCTGAATCAGAATCTGCTGGCTGACAAAGGGTGAGCAAGTAGATGCATTCTGGGGAGCCTTGTCTGTGATTGGTAGGAGCCCAGGAGGTAGCTAATATGTCTTGGCTCAGTCTGGTGCAGCAATTAATCTTTCTTAAACACGGCTGCTTTTATAGGTCATCAGTTACAGTTTCTCAGCTATTATCTCTGAGAAATAGGTCAATGATTCATTTACTGGCCAGCTTGTTAATGGGTTTACAATGCTAGTATTAATCTGCTGGCTAGCGATGGAGTCGGTTGTTGTTGTTTGTTTATTAGTAGCTGTGTGTTTTGGAGTGCTTTACTTAACAGTTATCAAAACACAAAAACAAGGAGCCAAGCTGGATGGAAATGTGTAGGAGGCGGAACTCAAAGTACTAAAGAAGGGATCAAGGTTTGCTGCCAAAGTCACCTAACAAACCAATCTTCCCAGACCGTAGCTGGTCTAAGCCAATAACCTCACACTTTCTCCAGGATATGAATAATGAAGAAAGTAGGAATTTGGCCGGAGGTTAATCTAAGCCTGGCTTCACCAGATCTGCTTTCCAGCACTTGTTATGAGGATCAACTCTGGAATATATTACGATTATGATTAGATTACTTACCTACCCTTCACCATGAGGTCCTAGGGCGGGCTACAACCATTTAAAAATATGATGCTGTATAAATTCAGTTAAAGCAAAGTACAGTCAAAGGAATAGGGTGGGACCTAAATATATATCTATATATGTATTGACAGGTATCAAAGTTCAGGATAAAGAGGTGTGCCTTCAAACAAGGACAAAAACTACATAATATTTATAATGAATGTAAATAAATACTATATTAATAATATTTATTTTTTGATTATTTATTTCTCTGGTTTCTAAACTGCCCTCCATCTGGTATAGATACCAGGGCAGATCACAAAAACTTTATAAAAGTGACACCCACATACCAAGTACTAGGGCAGGCATAGGCAACCTTGGCTCTCCAGATGTTTTGGAACCACAACTCCCACGATCCCTAGCTAACAGGGATCCCAGTGGTCAGGGATCATGGGAGTTGTAGTTCTAAAACATCTGGAGAGCCAAGGTTGCCTATGCCTGTACTAGGGGTTTTTCCATGGCTCATCAACTCCCCCTTCAGCCCCACCAACCCCTTAGTGGGGGACCTTTAGTTCCTACTGCATGAACCAGCTTTGCCAGGTGGGTGGGGGAACTCACTTGCTGCTCACATGACATTGTTATCCCACCACATGGTTGGCAGGTGGGTTGTCCCGCCCACCTGTCAAAATCCATTGCAGGGTTCCCTGGCACCCACTGTGAGAAGCCGGCAAGAAGCTGGCATTTTACCTTCTGCATTTCTTGCTTCATGCAGTGCCAGTGGTGGCGGCAGCAGCCTTCATTCCCACACTCCCACTTTTAACCTGCAACACCAGAGGTTGAGGGGGTGGGGGGAGGGAATGCAAGAAAGGGCTTTACAGTCTCCCAAAGTGCTTCCCCTTTGCACCTCTAATGTTGGAGGTGGAGAAGTGTGGGAAGCTCACAAAGGACTTTCCACCTCTGATGTCAGGTAGGAGGCCAGAGGCAGCAGCCAGCCAGCATTGTGATCTTCCTCTGCTGCAGGCACTTTATCTAACTCTTTATTCTACTCAGTGATGGCAGCAATGGATTATGAGGCTGGGCGGCCACTGCTTCTTGCCACATTTCCACACTTCTAATTGGCAGTGGGGGCAGAAACAGCAGATCCCCAAGCTCGCTGGGGAGGAGGTGTCCAGCAGCAGGGGTTGGCAGGTGAAGGAGGTTTCATAGCAAGCCTGCTGCTGCAGCCTGTTCTGTCTGCCTTCCTATGGCTTGCCTAGGCTGCCCATCTACCGCCTCTGCAGTTTACAGTGCCACCTGTCTGTGGCCCCGTGAAATACAGTATGATGCCATTCTTCCATTTTTCTTATATGGAGCTGGATTTCTGGGTTTTGAGGCTGGAGCTGTCTTGGAATCCTGGGGAAATTAAACCTAATGTTTTATTATCACTGTTCTTAATCTGTGCTGAGAACTGCTCAGAATGCAATCAGTAGAAGAATGTGGTAGAAATCATGATCATAGAAGAGAGCCAGTGTGGTTTTGTGGCTAGATGCAGTCTGGGGAGACCTAATCACAATCTTTCAGCCTATGACATATGCTACTGAGCATGCAGACGGCTGAAGGTACAAGTTCTAGCAAGACTGGGACCAGAGTCAGGGTGGACCACTGAAGCAGATTAACTGGAGGTTCACTCCAGTCATTTGCTGACTAGGAGAGGCTGAGCTGAAAGGGTCTGGAATGAGGATTCATAGGAAGGTCAGCCAGCAAAAGCACGGGCAGGGAGGCAGGCAGGCAGGCAGTCACAAAGATGAGGAAGAGCTGGAGCTCAGTCCCAAGTTCAATCTCTGGTGTCTCTAGATAGAGCTGGGTCACCGTCTGTCAGTGTAATAGAAAATACATTATGCAATAGATGGACCAATGATCTGACTCTGTGGAAGGCAGCATCATATTGTTGCATGCACCCCAATCTTTGAGGAACAAGAGACTCCAGTGATACCAGAGCTGACCAAGGGTTTGGTTTCCTTAGAAATGAAGGTCAATGGAGACTGTAGTGTCTTTAGAATATACGACTTTATTTACACATATATACAGCCTGAGCATAGGGTGGAGAGGCTTACAGCACTAACACTCTAGTAGATATTGCTTCCCAATTTGGCTTCCAGGGAAGCCCCAAGTCACAGCTCTGGGGTCCACCTGTCTCTGTGTCTCCAGCTCCCAGCATCTGCGAAACTCACACATGCAGAACCTGGCCATTTTTGTTCCCCATCCTAGGATGATGATGTGGCATCCAGCAGGTAAGGTGGGAAAAGCTTTGCCCATTTGTTTCAATGTCAGCCTCTTATGACATGTACAGTAAATGCCAGAACTTTATTGGTTATTCCATTAACAACAGAACTGGCTTGGTTGGTTTCCTCTCATAAATTCTAACCTTACATACATAGGATCACAAATTTGGAAGGAACCCACAGGTATCCTCCAGACCAGGGGTCAGCAACCTAAGGCCCATGGGCCACAAGCGGTCCACAGGGGTCGTTTAACTGGCCCGCAAGCCGCCCCCAAACCAAGCCACCCGCTTGGCAAGTCCTCCCGCGCTGTGCTAAACCAGTGCAGCACTGCATGGGGACTTGCTTCTGTGGTGCCAGAAATCACATCTGCACACATGCAGATGCCGGAAATCACGTGCGCATGCGCACGTGCCCACAGAGGGATCTCCGCTGGAGTGAACCAGCACAGGCTGCCGAATGCTGCTCCAGACTGACAACCCCCCCCAACCCAACCCATAACAATATGTTCCTACAGACAGGAAAAACTGGTGCACTGGAAGCCAAAAGCCTTTATAATGAGGTCAGTTCAGGATAGACAAGTTAAATGCCATGGAAAGGCATACCATTCAGTTGTCTAGAATCAGTTTGGAAAACTTTGCTTTACATAGCCCTTACTGGGCAAAAGCCCAACCTCTGATAGCAATGGTAGATAAATTCACAAGGTTCGCGTTACCAAATACCCAACTTCCAAACCAATAAGCAAACCAAAACACAGCTACCCTTTGAATTTTGTACCACTCCAACTTTTGTGATGCAGTTCTCCAACCCCAAAGCCTGCACAACAAATGCCTGCTTTAGTGAACACCATGTACAAAACTATATTAGGGGAAATGGCTTGCAAAAATGCTTACGGTATATTAAGGGAATTCATGTGCACACAAAAAAGCATATATTACTGAAAACAAAGTTTTTCTCCAGTCCTTTTTAAAGATAAATTTGCAAACTGATGCACAAATATACATGCCTGTGACACCTAAAACTGAAACACAGAGGAAACGTCACGAAGAAACTGCCTACCAAAGTTGTTGGCAAGTTCCCTCCTATCCCCTTTACATTACAGTTAGCTATAATTCTCAAGCTCAAAGATCTCACTGAGGCAAGCTAAGAATCTGGCAGAAAATGTATTCCTTTAAAGGCAACTGCTGATTTTGTCGAGAGGGGAGGCTGCAGTTGCTCCATTTGAAAGGCAGAGCAATCCTCACATGCCCCCAAATATTCTATAATAATATATATTTTTTCTGCTACTATGGACTCACTGGGCTAGTTAATAGTGTGGTGCCTTGGTGTAAAATAGTCTAAATGGCATCAATGTTCATAGATGTGTACATAATACGAAGTTGACTTGCCGTTCAGTGTGTAGCTTGCTTCACTGCTTTTGGTGTCTGAAGCCATCTGTTTGCAGATATATTTTAGTTCCTGCTTTCTACTTGCTGCTAGGTTTCCTGACTCTGACCTTAGCACCACCCACTCATGCACAGGAGTATGATCTCTCTCTCTCTCCATCTGTGAAGTGTCAGAGGGGGGTTTGCGTAACTGGGACCCAGCAGCACAATAGTTCCTCTTTCTTCTTCCACTCTGCACTCCAAGTAGCTCACCGAAGGATTCCAGACTTCGATTCCAGACTAACTGCTGGCGATCCTGCCACAGACACTCTGCCAGGCAAATCTGGTTTGAGGCTCCACCCTGGCAGATAAATGTAACCCACATGCCCAAGTGCTTGGAAAAGGTAAGTAACTGCACATTAGCGTAATCATTGTCCCCCAGGCTGCACCACGCCTAGGGAGAGAGCCTCTTCGCCTAACAGAACAGCATGATTCACAGTGCAACTTCAACAGAGAAGCCAGTTGCCTTTGCAACCGCCCCACCCTGCTTCTCAGCCTGCAAGATAAACCTTCCTAACATTCAAATGGTGCTGCTCACCAAAAAGCATCAGAGCAACAAGGGTGGAATCTACACACATATTAAAAACGCTGTGAAAATGCTTTAAAAACGTTTTGAAAAATACATTGAATTTGGCATAGCTCACTGTTGCCATCTAGTGTCACTTTACAACATATTTAAAACATTTTATTTGCAGCAGTATAGCTGAGTCCAAGATCTTATAATGTGCAAATGAGTAAAATTCAATCATATGTGTAATATCCATATTTTCTGAGAATGCAGGCTAATAATAACTTTTGAATATTTATTTTATTAGTAATAACTGAACACAATAATAAAATACTTCTCAATCACTATTATTTACTACTGATTTTGTTGCCTGCCCTTCACCATCAGGTCCAAGAGTCGGTTACAACAATTCAAAATCAAAAACCGGTTAAAGCATTCATAATAAAGGGTGGGTTCTGAAAATGCACACCTGAAGTTATAAGGTCAAGGTAAAGAGGTGCATCTTCAGCATTTGATGAAAGCTATATAGCAAAGGTTCCAGTGACGGGGAGGGAGGCAATATTACAAGCATAAGAAGAACACCTAGTACTGGAGATAATAGCTTCATTGATGCACAAGAAAATAAAGTGGTGCTCCCAGAAACCTGCTAAAGGGCAAGTGTGGTGTTAAAGCCCTGCAGCACCTTCAATGTCTTTCCCCACCGGCACACCAGCCCTCCATCCGGAGCCCGCTTGGCTGCCCCACGTTACATGGGAAAGGATCTAGCTGTACTCAGGGACTCTAACAAAGGTTACAAAACAATTCCTGCAATGGTATAGCTGCCACCACCCGGGTGCTTCTTAAAGCCAACTGGGACCAACACTTAACACTTATCCTGGTAGAGGACAAAGCAGCTGAGGACTAGAATTAGCAGTGTAACCAGAAAGGACCAAGATCCACAAAGAAATACCTTTTAACTATTTATTGTAAAAGAGGATTAAACAATACAAAATGTAACAGTTCTCAAGAAAAAGGAATACAAAGATAAAACAAGAAAAGTATAGCTAACTTACGGATACAAACTTAAGGTAAAATTGAAATCAAGACTGCGTCTCTCCGTCCAGGCAGGCTGCAGTCAAGAGCCATCAGCAGACCTCAGTCTCTCTTAGGCTCCTTGAAAAGGAACAAAGCAGCAGCACCTTGCTGGGCCATTTTGCAAGACAAAAGGACAATAGAGCTTACTTCTTACAGACTTAAATCCCCAAAACCCTCGAGGTATTCCCACGTGGGCTTACAGGTCATTAGCCAATCTCCGTTAGTTTTACATTTGAATAATCCAATCAGAAGATCCACAACCGTTTGTCTTGTCAATCAATTAGGATGCTACACAGATGCCCTGTGTTTACTCATTAATCAACCTGTAAGGCAATTAGCCCTTTCAGTTCCCAGACACACCGGACGGCCCTTCCTCCCTAATTTCTTATCACGCAGGAATGTGAGATTTCACAGCTGCAAGGTTGGGGAAATTGTACACGGGATCAAAGAACAGTCACAGAACAGGGTGGAAATCATCAGATCCTCCTTCCTGAGGTTCAAAAGTTTAGATTCCCAGGCCAATCTCTCTCTCTGGGGCCAGAGGCCCATGAGGCTTTGTAACTCCCATGATACTCTGCGCAGGCCAAGGATACAAGACCCCGACAGCAAGAAACTAAAAGAAGGAAGCAGCTGGAGGAAATGATTCGTGATGTCAATTGTCTCTATACTAATGCATCGAGTATGGGGAAACAAGCAAGATGAACTAGAGCTCTTAATAATGCTTTAGTTGAATTCCTGCATTGCAGGGGGTTGGACCAGATGACTCTCAGAGTCCCTTCCAACTCTACAATTTTGTGATTCTGTATTCTTGATTCCGATGCACCTCTGTAGGGAGGGAATTCCACAAAAGGTGGCTTAAGGCAGAGAATGCCCTTTATATAATTATAAATTCATCTGTAATATAGATGAAGTTTTGAAGACTTACCTTACTTACTATGCTACACAAAAATATATAAATATTGTTCTATTTTGTTGGAGACTGAAACCTAGTGGGGAAAGAGACACACACCAAAACAGGCGAGCAACACAGAGAATGAAGCTAAAGATAACCAAACCATCCATTGATATTTTTGAAACATAATTCTCTAAATTCCCCAAAATCTCAGTTTCTTCACATCTGTTTAGAATAGACATATGCATACACCTGTCAAACGCTGCAGATCCATGGCTGATCAGTGTCAAGAAGTTAGAAGGAGCAGTGATCTGACTTTGAAGAAGGCCATTTCGTATGTTCCTGTGTAAGTCAAAGCCAATTGTGAAAGGTATCTGCCCCTACCTGCAGAGCAGAGACCAAAAGGAACCGCACCCAGTTTGAAATAGTCGGAAACAATTGGACAGTTAAAACTGATTAGGGGTATCTGACTTCTAGTCTTCTTCTCCATTCAACCATAAGGCTCACTTGGTGGACTTGGGCAACCCTTAATCTTTCTGCTTAGGGTGTTTCCCGACTGCCACTATTTTCCGGTTGGATTCAGTCATGTATTGGCAGATTCAGGTGTCATCATGATTGTAGTGGCTTAGGAGGTGGTGCATAACAAACTCTGCTTTCCCCAAAGATCTGATAAGAAAAGTGATGGGGATATGCACCAGAAAGTGAGAAAAAACACTTGCAACATCACCTGGCCTCCCCTAAAACAAATCAGGATGAGTGCTCATTGAGCAGGTTGTCTCTGGAAGTGACCTAAAGTGACCTTGCAGTGTTTGCCAACACCATAAAATGGGATACTGGTAATCCCAATTCCCCCACCCTGAACTCCTTAGAAAATGGGTTGGAAATAAATGTGACAGATACGTGGATGGAGATTGGGTCTGGCATTCAGAGTGTCTTACCAAAATAGCTACATTTGATCCCTTTGTACGTGCTCTTAAAGATATGGTGCACAGCTCCAGACACACCGAAAGCACCCCTACAGACTTCGGTTCATAAAATGAATGTGCGAATGCACCCGCAGTTACTCCTCCTTTGCAGACTTCCACCACATTCATATACATAACTCTCACCTGATCTTAAAAGGCTTGGTGCCAAGCAACAAGGTATCTCCCTCCATCTTTTGGCTTGTTATCCTGGACACCTCGCTAAGTACACAAAACAGAAAGCAAGCTGGGAAAGCATGCAGAGCATTGGCATGTAAATGTTGACACCCAGCAACAATGTGCCTATAAAACATATTGCTTGGTGCTTCTGTGGCAGCAGCTACCAGCCTGGCACAGAGTCAAAGCATATGGTTTGGGTTGAAGCAAAGCCTTGTGTTCTGTTCTGTTGCAGGCCATCAACTGCTGGGGACAAGATCGTGCCATTTTTAAAGCCCTTCATTCTACCTTAATAGCTGGTAGAGTTTCAATTCATTTGGTTTTCGACTCATTGCTAGGACTACCAGAAAACAGCAAAACATGGACTTGGGGGCAGGGCGGATTAAGACAATAAAGGTGTTTTTTTGCTCATTTAAAGCACAGGGTAACGCTGCAGTACGCAGAACCACAGAAGGAGCCAGCCCAAGACATTTTGCTGCCTGAGGCAAAGGGCAAGATGGTGCCAGCCTTCATGTTCAGAAGGCGAAGGGACCGAGAGCTGACTCAAACTTCAAGGCTGGCAACAGGATAGCAGCATTCCCCAGCACACTTGAGGGCTACTGGGTGCAGGGCAGTCTACCTGGCACACCCAATTCTGCCCTCCAGCAGAGAGGAACAGTCAAGGAGGTGCCGCTGCTGCGCTGCCACCCCTCAGCAAGGGAAGCCTGAGGCAGCTGCCTCCCTCTGCCCAATGGTCACGTCACAGCTGACCAGAAATACATTACCTTCCTCATCTCTTGACTACATCAGGTCTTTCTGCCAGATGTGGCATCGGGGCACGGAGTTCAACTTTCAATTTTTTAAAGCAATCATATTGATTTATTTATTCATCTCTCTAAACCCCACGCTTCCTGTGGCATAAATAGCTTCCCCCTTTATCCCGTGAGGTACAGTAGGCTGAAAAATAGAAGTGACCCAGTACCTCAGGTGTGTTTGTGTGCTATATT
Organism: Zootoca vivipara; assembly: GCF_963506605.1. Classification (NCBI taxonomy): domain Eukaryota; kingdom Metazoa; phylum Chordata; class Lepidosauria; order Squamata; family Lacertidae; genus Zootoca; species Zootoca vivipara. Next base: position 39,851,116 of record NC_083284.1, read on the forward strand.
GCTTGTTCAGGTTTGCTCCCTGCCCTGGTTATGTGTCCAAAGGGTGGGTTTTAAGAGTGAAAAGTATTCTCTTCTCTCCCCATCCTCTTTCCTCATATGTGAAGTACCACATCGCCTTAGAACTGATATAAATGAAAACTTAAAAATAGAACTTCACTGAAGATCTTGCAACCATAATATTTAAGAAGTACACAAGGAAAAGAGACCAAATACGTCTAGGTCCATTTAAAAGTGAACAAGTAACACTATGCAGAATACGAAACCACCAATATCATTTTAAACTTTTGGCTGGATATTTTTGGGGTTTAATTCCCACACCACACCAAACCACACATATACAGTACTCTGATTATTGCTTTAGCAGCGCCCTCTAGTGCCCTGCTATGACCTGCTACAGTTTACTTACAGAAGGGTTTTAATGTTAACAACAACAGATGTGCATCTTAAGGGCTTGGAGCGTTTCATTATTAAGGTGGTTTTGAAAGCTGAACCTAAATTGGTGAAGGTAAATGCCTGGGGGGTGAGGAATATGTAGTCTCAATTTTTGGAATTGCTAGAACAAAGCTGAGGCTCTGGTTTTTTAAAATATATATATATGTTAAAACATTTGTTTGTTTTTTAATTCTAAAGATTGCTATCATATTCTGCTTAACTCCTTTGTAAACTCACAGGAGCAACATTGTTGTAATTTAGATCAGACTTCCCAGCTCAGTGCTTGGCAGGTTTACTTGGAAACAATGTCCTTTATGGTCAATGGAGATTATTTCCAATCAGTGTGCATAGGATCACATCTGATATGGGAGGAATGGGCAGAAGGTAGACTGTAATCTATTGGTAGGTCACTACGTAATCTGAAGTAGACTGGCAAGGATTTCTGATTCCCAACTGCTTTACAATGGCAACAAATACAATTCCATACACCCTGCCCAAATAAAATAGTATTGGACTTCACCCCATTCTCTGAGCAGTGAGAGATTCCAGGGGTTCCAGGCACTTACCCAGGATTTATGTTTCCTTTTGGAAATGAGGCACAGCAGAGACTGTGGTGTCTTTATGATATATGGTTTGTTTACACATATATACAACCTGAGCCTGAGATGGAGAGGCTCACAGCATTAACACCCCAGTTCTGACTCTCTCCTTGCCTTTACAGCCTGCAGCTTTTTCCTCTACCGTGTTTCTCATATTATAAGACACGTCTTATATTTATTTTTTCCTGAAAAAAACACACCATGGCTTATTTTCAAGGGATGTCTTATTTTTTAATTAAGTACCGGTACCGGTATCTGTACAGACCACAGACCTGCTCCCACCAGGGCTTCGCGTGCGGCAGGCAAAGGCTGCAGCCGGGTCTTGGGGCTGCGCGCTGAGGCTGCAGCCGGGTCCCGGGTGTCCGCGCGCAAAGGCTGCAGCCGGGTCCTGGGGCTGCGCGCTGAGGCTACAGCCGGGTCCCGGGTGTCAGCGTGCGGTGCGCAAAGGCTGCAGCCGGGTCTTGGGGCTGTGCGCGCTGTGCGCTGAGGCTGCAGCTGGGTCTTGGGGCTGTGCGCGCTGTGCGCTGAGGCTGCAGCTGGGTCTTGGGGCTGCGCGCGCTGTGCGCTGAGGCTGCATCCGGGTCTTGGGGCTGTGCGCTGAGGCTGCAGCCGGGTCTTGGGGCTGTGCGCTGAGGCTGCAGCTGGGTCTTGGGGCTGCGCGCGCTGTGCGCTGAGGCTGCAGCTGGGTCTTGGGGCTGTGCACGCTGTGCGCTGAGGCTGCAGCCGGGTCTTGGGGCTGCGCGCGCTGCGCGCTGAGGCTGCAGCCAGGTCCCGGGGGTTAACGCGGCAGCAGCAACCCTTCTTTGCCACAGACCTGCTCCCACCACCTGGTACGGCTTATTTTCGAGGTATGCCTTATATTTTTCCACCTCAGGAAAATCCTGCCATGCCTTATTTTGTAGGGATGCCTTAAAATATGAGAAACACAGTAGGTCAGGCATCCCCAAACTATGGCCCCCAGATGTTTTGGCCTACAACTCCCATGATCCCTAGCTAACAGGACCAGTGGTCAGAGATTATGGGAATTGTAGTTCAAAACATCTGGAGGTTTGGGGATGCCTGCTCTAGGTCACATCACAGCAAACTCTGCTCTCCAACTCAGGCTTTGTCCTTCTAGCTATCTAAGATCTGGAGGAGGGGCACCACCCCTTTGGCATCTGACACAGAGCCCCCTTCCTTTTGTTCTCTTAATAAAGACACCTTGGAGGAAAGGTATGGAAGGACTGTGAATTCCATTTAGTTCTAGCACTCAAACTCCTGGGATCACAATTCTTTAATTTTAGATGTATCTCTTTTGCAGTTAGCTCCACTTGGAGGATCTTGGGAGTTCTAGTACTGTATAAAAACAACTTGAATCCCACAAGCCTCCCCTGCTCTTGGCTATAACTGTGTGTACACTCTACTGACCAAAGCAGGCATCCCCAAACTGCAGCCCTCCAGATGTTTCGGCCTACAAGTGCCATGATCCCTAGCTAACAGGACCAGTGGTCGGGGAGGATGGGAAATGTAGTCCAAAACATCTGGAGGGCCGAAGTTTGGGGATGCCTGGACCAAAGCCTGGCTGCAGGCAGGGTTCCCACCCCCCAAAAGTAGAGTTTTGAAAGTAGAGTTTTCAAAAGAGTAACTATATTTAGCTCCTAGGGGTGATGAATCCCAGAATATGCATATCCAAAGAGAACCAAATTTCATTAAGAAGCAATAAATCTTTAAATGACTTTTCTTTTGTAATGCCGATGTTCAACAGTTTCTCTAAATTCTTTTACTTCTGCTTCCACTGTTTGCGTATCTGAACTTGCCAAATATAGGTTTATTTTTCTTAAGGGACTTCATGGTCCACTAAGTTCACCTTTTAAAGTCACCCAAGTAGGATTTATGAGCATAACAACATTTTGCAGGGAGGGGGAAGTGCTGTCACACTGGATCAACAAGACCTTGGGGCAACCTGGGGGAACCTGTGGCCCTCCAAAAGTGGTCGGACTCCAATTCCCATCAGCCCCTGCCAGCATGGCTAAAGGTAGTTGGACCAACCAAATCTGAAGGGCCTCAAAACTACAGGAAGCAAGAGTGTTATAACAGTGGGGAAGAGCAGGGACATTGCTAGGGAAGGACCAACACAACCCGAAAATGAAATTACAGACCAAGTAATAAAACGGAAACTTTGTGTGATGCATTTTGTTAGCAGTGTTATGGTAATGTATTTACCTTATCCCTAACTCAAATAGTATTAACATAATTCTCTTTTCTTCTTCTTCCAGGTGTGTGAGAGTGTCATTCAATGACTGTTTACTCAGGAAACAACATTACCACATCCCAAGACATACAAAGGCAGGGATGAGGTAACAGCAATGCTCTCTTTTATAAGTGGAATCAATGCTAAACCATACCACCATAAATTTACCTTGTAAAGATTAAGGCAGTGGGTAGGTATAATACCAGTCTTCAAATATCTGGGTGGCTGTCATGGAGAAGATAGAGCAAACTTGTCCTCTGTTATTTGAGGAACTACATCATAGACATGGATTGCGACTAATGTCACGTGTACACGGTTTCAAAAACCAGCAGTGGGAGCACTCTAGAGCCAGAATAAATGCAATGTGTGCATAGCCTTAGTTGTTGCCCTGCCAATAAACCTCTAAGTTGCTCTCTGGCACTCTTACATTCTTAAGCCAAAGTACATACTCAGGATCACTTTCCAAAGATTATGTAATTTGTGTATGGTATTTTTTGCAAAGTGCCTTTGATCCTGCCCCCTATAAACATGAATTAAGCAACGTAAAGAAAAGAAAACCATCAACCAGATGGGCAGAGTAACATATTATATATGTATATATGTATATATATATGTGTATGTGTGTGTATATATATATATATATATATATATATATATATATATATATATATATATTAGAGAGAGAGAGAGAGAGAGAGAAAGTTCTGTAGTACTGGGATACACGTTTTAGAATACTGCCATAAACAGTACTGCTGAAATTATATCATGAGATCACCATCATGCGCTGTGGTGGTAAGAATAGTAGTCAGAATCTTGTGTACACACACACACACACACACACTTTTATGTAAGGCACTATAATTTGCCATCAGGTGCAGAGAAATAGAGTTTTAAATAATAATAATAATAATAATAATAAATAATAATAATAATAATAATTTTTAATTTATACCCCACCCATCTGGGCAGCTAAAGTCAGAGTGAGCCAAATGGTTTTCCTTAAAGCAGTCAGATTGCAACTCCCATTATTCCCATCCATTACCCAGGATGGCTGGAGCTCGTGGGAGTTATAGTCTGAAGCATCTGGAAATTTCAGACTGTGTAGGAAGGGTTGTTTTTTGTTTTTATTTATCCAGAACAGCTCAGAAAATATTTAGCCAGTATTTTGGGTGGTATGCTGCTTGGAGTAGATGCACTAAAAACGACAGATCTAACTTGGTCGCGTTCATTAATTTCAGTGGGTCTGCTTTTAATAAAACTTAGTTGAATACCACCAGTTATTTGGATCGTTTTCTGCTTCTGTCCGAGATCAGCCCATCTTTGTGGAGTCCAACCAGGCACAGAGACCAAAGCGCAGGCAGAATTGTGGCACAAAGCAAAGGGAGACCCAGTCAGGATCCAGTGCTAGAATGAACAAAGAAGCAGGGCAAAGGTCAGGCACACACTGAGCTGTTTTACGCTAGGAAAGCCAGGCCATTCTCTTTCAGATCACCAGCTGGGTGCCAAGATGCACCAGTTGCCCACTTAAGTATACACTTTCTAAGCAGACCTCTGGTTCTTCGCCAGTTCTGTTTCTTCCTCAGCTTTAGGGAGATAGGTTAGGATGGGAGATACCCAGTCTGTATCCTCTGGGTCTTAACATCTTCCTAATATATTGAGCTGCTATAAAGGCCTGAGCATGTGGGTATATATTGTTATCTGTTAATGTTACTTGATTTAATTCATAACAAAATAACTTATTTAGTCTGCATCATGTGAAACAGAGCCAGTGAAATGTAAGTACATTCTAGTCTTAAATATTTCATTTATTTTAGTGTTTTCTTCACACACTTTGCGTAAAGTACTTCATGCTGGCAGCTCAAGTCACATTTTACATCCATGTCAAACCTGACCCACTTTGCTGCTATGCATCTCACAGTTAGTTTTGTAATGTGATCTCTTTAAGGGTATAATATTAGATGTGTTAGATGGTGGGGAATTGCTTGTCAAAGCAATATGCCAAGATTCCACTCAAGGGCTACTGACTGGAAGAGCTGGGGAAGCATCTTCAGCTAAAGAAACAGAAAGCAGTAACAGAACATTATATCTGTAAGCTGCTTTGAGTCCCATCAGGCAGGGTATAAATAAATATCTAATCATAATACTGTAATCAATGCAGAAAGAAAAACTACTATTTTAGGATACCTTGCATTAACATAAACTAGTTGTTATACAGCAGTGCTTACAAAGATACACCTCGATCTCTTGCCATAATCTACCTTACAGGGTTGTTGTCAGCCTCAAATGCTACTCTGAATTTTTTCTGGTGTGAGAAGAATACAACTGTAACTTGAGAGCGTAGACAGAATTATGGATCAGGGTAGCACCATTGCAACACAATCCACAAAATCTTGCATTGTTCATTGGGTCTGTCCAGTTTGTGACCTGCCAAGGCAGACACAATCCACCAGCCATGCACTAAGATGTGGTGGGCATTTGACAGCTCTCCGGGTTTTTGCAGTTCCATGGAGGCAGCAAAATCCACCATACAAGGCTCATAGGCCGGGTTTAGCATAATAGGCCTCAAATTTTATAGGCCTGTACTATATGATAGAGTTGTTTTTAAAACGAACTAAGCAATTAGTAGTTTCCATTAAAGTACTTATTTAGATGCTGCAAGGTGAATAAAGTCCTCCAGAACCGTGAAGGAAGTATGAAGAGATTCCTTCAAATCTTGATGTCTAAGAAATCTTCGAAGAGTATCCAAAGCAGTAAGGGCCTCCTTCTTTGATGGCAAGGGGTGTTTACATCCTGGAAAGTCATCATCTTCATCCTTCTCATAAATTCCACTTGAAGTACATTTTTTAGCCTGTGATATTTCAGTGTTAGGAGGCATTTCACAATTTATCAAGTCATCATTGAAAGCTACAAATTCCTCCAAAGACAAGCCTTTTGGAAACTCAACTCCTGCTGCCAAAGCATAGGCAGCCAAATCAAAATTAATTTCCGTTTCTGTGTCCTCATCAATGTTTTCCCCAGTTTGTGATCTAAACCCTTCTTTGCTATGACTTTTAACAACTGTTCCTGGAGATACAGCCCTCCAACAGAAGTATAACATGTCAACTGCATCAAGCAAAGTCAGCGTGAATTCCTTACCACTTTCAACACAGTCTACAAATCTCTTGATAAGAAGGCACCGGTATTTTACTTTCAGACACTTGGTGATATTTTGTTTCACACCTGTAAATCTGGAGGGTGAGCAAGAAGGAAAGGATACAAGTCTGATAGACTTTAAATTCCTTACCTCTGCGTGAAAAGGGAAAGAGTCCACAAAAATAATGATGTGACGCTCCTGCATTTGAAATCTCTTGTCAAGTTTGCTCACCCACTGATCAAACAGCTCTGAAGTCATCTGTGCCATAGTAGTTGACTGATATTCCACAGGCAGTGATGTGACACCCTGAAAGCACCAGGGAGTTTTGTTCTTTCCTATAACAAGCAACGGAAGTTTTTCTGAAGCATCCATATTTACGCCAACCACTACAGTTATTTTTTCTGTGCCTAGTTTTCCCAGGGAGCATGTTTCTCCTTTAAATGTAAAAGTAGGACTAGGTAACATCTGATAAAACAATCCTGTCTCCGTCATGTTAAATATATCATTTGGCTGATAAACCTTTAAATAGTAAGACAGAATATTTTGATGCCAAGCAGTTGCTGTATCCTCTGTAGTGGTAGCAGTAGTGGTACAAGTAGTACGAGCAGTAGCTACAACCGGCTGAGATCTGAATGCCAGTCCATACCTTGCTTTAAAACGATCTAGCCAGCCATTGCTGCATTTAAAATCGTTATGTCCAAGTTTCTGTGCAAAATCATTAGCTTGGAAGCGTAGCATCGGCCCATTCACTGGTATATTTGAACACTGAGCCATTCTGTACCACTTCACCAGTGCCTCTTCCAGATCTGTATGAAATGCAGTTCTTAACCTTTTTCTTTTAGGGTCAAATTGCCACAATTCAAAGGCTTCTAAAACTTTATCTTTGTTCTTCATGATGGAGGACAAGGAGTTTTTCTTTATACCGTACCTTTCCGCAATGTCTGTCTTCTTCTTGCCACTTTCTATTGCAGCTATTATACTAATTTTGTCCTTGATTGATAAGCTTTTCTTCTTCCTTACTGCAGGCAGAAGTGAGGGAGCATCTGAAGACTCCGCCATGGTACACCCCAAACTCCCTCAGAGGCTCAAATGCATCTAGAGACATTCGTTCTGTCAGCTCGCTATCCTCAAGTGCTTTAATTAGATTGGCTTTCAAATGAGTACCCTGATCTCATGGTATAAACGTCACTGTGTTAATAAATAAACGTCAGAGTTAAAGTAGCAATGCCATGGGTATATTCTTGTATATCACAAGCACACAGCTATGGAACGAGCACAAACAAGCCCTTCTAGTATCTTTGCCCAATGAGAATATTTTCCATAACTTCTCTAGGCTGAGTTTCAAACATGTGGACTAATGAGTTAAGTACTTTGCAACTAGGAATCTTCCTATCTCGCATCAAAATAAAGTGTGAAACGTAACTTCATCTGTATTGTATGTAAAACTTGTCAGTACTGCTGCTTTAATTTGATCTGCCGACAGATGTGTCTATTTGTTGCAGTATCTGTTTTAACATGGATCTTTGCCGCCCCACTCTATGCCTGGCACAGGGTTAGGAAACCTTATTTCAGCTCATGGGATACAGTCTATTCTGAGCAGTTTTCTGGGGCCACGGGCTAGTGGGGGGTGAAGCCTGAGGCAAAAGTGAGCAGAGCAATTACAATAACTAGAAGGCTATTGTTGTTTAGTAGTTTAGTCGTGTCTGACTCTTCGTGACCCTGTGGACCATAGCACACCACCAGGCACTCCTGCATAGCTGCCAAGTTATCCCCTTTTTAAAGGGATTTTCCCTTAGGCTGAATAGGCTTCCTCGCGAGAAAAGGGAAAACTTGGCAGCTATGCACTCCTGTCTTCCACTGCCTCCCACAGTTTGGTCAAACTCATGTTCGTAGCTTCGAGAACACTGTCCAACCATCTTGTCCTCTGATGTCCCCTTCTCCTAGTGCCAACATCAGGGTCTTTCCCAGGGAGTCTTCTCTTCTCTTCGGGTGGCCAAAGTATTGAAGCCTCAGCTCGGGGCTGATTTCCTTCAGAATGCATAGGTTTGATCTTCTTGCAGTCCATGGGACTCTCAAGAGTCTCCTCCAGCAACATAATTCACAAGCATAAATTCTTCGGCAATCAGCCTTCTTTATGGTCCAGCTCTCACTTCCATACATCACTACTGGGGAAACCATCGCTTTAACTATACGGACCTTTGTTGGCAAGGTGATGTCTCTGCTTTTTAAGATGCTGCCTAGGTTTGTCATTGCTTTTCTCCCAAGAAGCAGGCGTCTTTTAATTTTGTGACTGCTGTCACCATCTGCAGTGATCAAGGAGCCCAAGAAAGTAAAATCTCTCACTGCCTCCATTTCTTCGCCTTCTATTTGCCAGGAGGTGATGGGACCAGTTGCCATGATCTTGGTTTTTTTGATGTTGAGCTTCAGACCATATTTTGCGCTCTCCTCTTTCACCCTCCTTAAAAGGTTCTTTAATTCCTCCTCACTTTCTGCCATCAAGGTTGTGTCATCTGCATATCTGAGGTTGTTGATATTTTTTCCGGAAATCTTAATTCTGGCTTGGGATTCATCTAGTCCAGCCTTTCACATGATGAATTCTTCACATAAGTTAAATAAGTTAAAATATTTAAAATTTTAAAAGATGCTGCTGTTAAGGTGCTACACTCAATATGCCAGCAAGTTTGGAAAACTCAGCAATGGCCAGAGGATTGGAGAAGATCAGTCTACATCCCAATCCCAAAGAAGGGCAGTGCCAAAGAATGCTCCAACTATCGCACAATTGCGCTCATTTCACACGCTAGCAAGGTTATGCTTAAAATTCTACAAGGCAGACTTAAGCAGTATGTGGACTGAGAACTCCCAGAAGTGCAAGCTGGATTTCGAAGGGGCAGAGGAACCAGAGACCAAATAGCAAACATGCGCTGGATTATGGAGAAAGCTAGAGAGTTCCAGAAAAACATCTACTTCTGCTTCATTGACTATGCAAAAGCCTTTGACTGCATCAACCACAGGAAACTATGGCAAGTTCTTAAAAAAATGGGAGTGCCTGATCACCTCATCTGTCTCCTGAGAAATCTCTGTATGGGACAAGAAGCTACAGTTAGAACTGGATATGGAACAACTGATTGATTCAAAATTGGGCAAGGAGTACGACAAGGTTGTATATTGTCTCCCTGCTTATTTAACTAGGCTAGTTTCTCCATACTGTATACTCATGCTTTCCTCTCTATGCTGCAATGTCAGAGTTCAAGGGCACATTCTAGCAGGGCAAAACACTCAAGGAGGGTGTTGAGCATGCCTGGTGAATGGGTGTGGCCTGTGCAGAGTCCTGGGGGCCAGCCAGAGAACACTATAGGGCCAAATTTGGCACGAGGTTCACCACTTGTGCTCTAAAAGTAGAATCGTGTCCTATCAAGCATTCCGCGTGAAGATCTGATGGGAGAATGCACTCAGCTGCACATGCTTTGAAATTTTATTCAGGCCTTTACACTGAATGCAGAAAAGTCAGGAATGATCACAGGGAAAGAGCCTGTAATGGCTGAAGTGCAGAGGCTTGGCAGGTGGCTTAGTCCAAATCCTACACTCACTCAGCCATTGTTTCCACTATTGCCATCAATGTAACTTTACTCCCGAAAAAGGAGTACAGCACATTATTCCACTTCCTCTCACATCAATAGAAAGCCCAGGTGACTGTCCCTCCCAACCTATTCCAGCCACAATATAGACTTTGATTCCAACTCACATTCTTCACTGAACTCTATTTCGCCATGATATTCTCCATGCAATCAACAGCATATGAAGAAAGAGCAGAGCCATGTGTGCTAGCCCTGTCATTGCAGCATGTGTGCCAGGCTTGCCCCCATGCTGTCTATGAATTAGGTGCATATCTCCTAAGCGGAGACCACTGAATAGAACTAGTGTATGCAACCTTACTTTTTCTCCACATGCTGTTAATTACATGCAGCCCTGGCACACTAGCTGTGGACCTCACTGCAGCTCAACTCAGCTATGCCATCACTCACTGTCCTCAGTGTTACCCCCCTCTCCTCTGGTGGTGTCTTAGCAGCGGGAGGCACTGCTGCTTTTTATTGGGAGCCGTGGTTAGGTCCCATCTATGGTGGCTGCCCACCATCTTAATTTACCTAGAACACAATGATCTATGCAATCCAAAGATGGTGGCCACCACAGATGGCAATCAAGGTCAGTCCTATTCTAAAGTGGCATCACTGCCCTTCCAAAGGTTAGACGCCACATTGGCAGCCCAGCAGGGAAGGTGGGTTGGGCTGTTGATTCCATGGTGGTGGCAGGAGGGGGGGGGGGAATGCAGCTACATTAAGGGTGGTGTGTGTGTTTGTTATCAGGTGCGGTGGAGGCCCATGGCAGCACCTAAAGTCTTGTGTACAGTGGAACCTTGGGTTACGTACTGTCCTCCTTACGAACGCTTCGGGTAACAAGCTCCACTAACCCGGAAGTAGGTGTTCCTGGTAGCATACTTTGCCCTGGGATGCAAGCAGAAGTCGCGCAGCAGCAGCGTGGCGGCAGCGGGAGGCCCCATTAGCGAAAGCGCACCTCAGGTTAAAAACTGTTTCGGGTTAAGAACGGACCTCCGGAATGAATTAAGTTTGTAAACGGAGGTACCACTGTATTTCTGTCTGTCAATTAGAACAATCCCACCTCTCCTAGGAATCATAGAGCTGTAGAGTTGGGAGAGAACCTGAGAGTCATCAATCCCCTGCAATGCAGGAATCTCAACTAAAGCATCCATGACAGACAGCCCCCAACCTCTGCTTAAAAACCTCCAAGGAAGGCCCACCACCTTCCAAAGGAGCCTTTTCCACTGTCAAACAGCTCTTGCCATCAGAAAGGTCTTCCTGATGTTTAGTTGGAATCTCAGCATCTAAAGACAACCCTTTTTAGGGAAGTTCCCGGGTGAAACAAGGCTCTTCCTTGTTTTTGCCGCAGGCAACTGAATCCACCGAAGTCCTCTGGGAGGGCGGGAAAGGAAAAACCACACACAGCACAGCCTTCGCTTTCCGTTCCCACTGGCAAGCCGCAATTCGAAGTGGAGCAGCCTTAAAGGGCACGGCACGCTATTCTACTTCTGCGCATTGGTTGCCCTACACAACCGGAGAAGCTCCCCCTTTTTTCCACTAGGTCTGCAGCCGCGGCCCGCTTGTCGCAGGCGAGAAGCGGGAGGGGGGGGGGGCGGCGGGGGAAGACCGGCCGAGAAACTCGACGACAGGCCCGGATGCTGTTGCCATGGTGACAGCAACGTGGAAGCCTAGAGCGGCCGCTTTGAAGGTTACAGAGCGGCAAGCGGACGCTCTACTTCCGGCCAGGCAGTTCCGGTTGGTGCAGCCGTTCAGGGAGGGAAGGAGGGCGGGGAGGGGGGTGAGGGAGAGAGAGCGAGAGGCTGCAGTAACCGGCGCCCGTTTTCTCGCGAGCCCTTTCCGTTTAAGCTGCTCGGCCGTGTTTCCGTGGCTTTTGCGGGGGGAGCAGCTGGAAGCAGCCGAGCTTGAAGGCAAGTGAGGGAGGGAGGAGGAGAAGAAGAAGGGTGTGGTGGGTGGTTACTGTGGGCAGAGGGTGGCGAAGAAATTAGCGCCGTGGCCCCCTCTCCCCAAAAAACCTCCCCTCAGACAGGACCGACGCGGAGCCCTCAGCGTCTCCCTCGCCGAAGCCCTTCTCGTTCCGCAGCCGCCTCTCCCGTTACTCCGCTCCTTCCTCCTCGCCCGCGGCGCCAGGCCGGTGTTCTTGGCCTGCCTCCTGCGGCGGCCCCGGAGCTTCAGCCGGGGCCTAGGCCACGTATAAGGGAAGGGCGTATTTCCCACCACCACCATTTCGCTCTTTCCCGGAAGAGACCGTTTCCTATCCGCTGCAGCTTGCCCGACAGGCAGTGGCTCAACAGGTGTTGCTTTATTTTTATTTATTTTTAAAATGTCACGGCACGGAGGTGTAGGATGATGCAGGAAGATTAGTTTCGCCTCGCAAACCTTCGCCTGTTAGGTAACAAATCCGCTTGGGAGGCCTGTCGGGAAGGGGATCCTGGTGCGCGCTCAAGGTTCCTGGTCTTTATCTCTTCTTGGGGGGTGGGGCAAATGGCAGGTGTAAAGCTGATGTGTTTGTGCCCAGGAGGAAGTACTTGTGCTTAGCGGAGAAATACAAACCTGCTCATGGAAAAACGCCTTTTTGGTTTTCTTCTCTTCCTCACTTTATTTAGACTTTTAAAAACACAAAATCTTTAGGTTCCTTGGTGCTCACACCCTTGACTTCCAAAAGTGAAGTTGCTGCTGCTTTGTTTTTGCTCAGGGGTTGTATTCTGGCCATGCACTCTTCTTTCTGCCCTGCTTCCCCAGAATCCATGACTCCCAGCCGTTTGGATGAGTTACTGTATGGATGAAAGGTTTGGGGCTGTGTTCACGCAAAGGTAGTTTTCTTCGTTGTGAAATGGAACTTGTAGTTCAGTACTGTCTGGGATTTAAAACTTGAATAGTTATGTCGTCTTATGAAGGAATTTAATACTGGAGCAGTTCTTAAAGATTGTTAGGATGGAAGTGACTTTTCTAAAGTCAGTAGGTGAAGCTGATGGTCAAGCTAGGAAATAGTCATCCATAGGAAACAGACATGGAATGGTTTCTGCAGGTACATTCAAAATACAGTGAGATGCACAGATGTGATTGCTGCTTAGTTGAATAATATACTCAGGTCTCTTCTTGCACTTTTTATACCACAGCATTCATCTTGCAGAGTATACTACTCTCTGTGTGTATTATACCAACTCTTTCTGGAAATGTGGTTTTTTCTGGTTTTATAGATGACTAGAATAAATAAAAACTAGGCAGCTAGTGTAAAAAGGAAGTAATGGCATATATATAGTCTGCCTTCTGCCATTAAGATACTGTTTTATTGAAGGAGATTGTTGGGGGTTTTATAGCATGCATATATTATGGGATCATAATGATTCATAATATGATATAGTTCTGAGATTACTGGTAAAAGAACAGGAATATTTTTAGTTTGCTCAATTGTGATTCCAGGTCCACAAATTGTGATTTGGCTTGGTAGCTAGTGAGACTTTATTTCTTTCTACGCCAAGAGGTGCTCTCCTTTTACACCCACTGACAAGGAAGGGGAGTTTCACAGAGAAGTGATGGGAAGAGGTACCGTGTTTCTCCGAAAATAAGACACCGTCTTATATTTATTTTTCCTCAAAAAAAGCACACTATGGCTTATTTTCAGGGGATGTCTTATATTTTTCCTCCTCCTCCTCCCGTGGCCGGCATTGCTGCTGCGCCTATCACTATGTCTTATTTTCGGGGTATGGCTTATATTCCTTGAATGCTTAAAAATCCTGCTATGGCTTATTTTATGACTGTGTCTTAAAATAGGAGAAACAGGGTATATACCAAATCCTCATCCAACCCATGATAAGATACTCAGGTGCTTCTTTAAGACAATGAACAGATGAGACTTGACTACTACATTAAGAGTTTCAGCATAACCTAAATGAAAACTTGGATGTGGCAGGCTGCATGAACTGTTTGATGGGTGGTACAACATGGTCAAGTTCATGTGTGCTCGCCCGCAAAATCCTGTTTCTGTCTACCTACTCATATTACATCCCACAAGTGGCAGACCTCGGGTGCCCTGTGCAACGCCAAAATTCAGCACATCCTTGCCTCTCGCCTTCCATTCTAAGTCATTGTTGTGGTTTCCCCTGTGGCACCCTCTCGGCTTGGCGCCCAGCACAGGTGAACCAATCACATTCTCTTCAATCCGCCTCTGACCACACCAGTTAGATGCAGGCTGGTGCTAACTGTGAAAGAAATGTTTCTATAAAATTTTACTTGCATAGTCAAACTTACTGGAAGTCTTCCCTGCACGTTTAATTTTCTGTTTACCACTAGTGTATTTGTGGGTTCTTGGCAGGTTAGAAAGGCATCATGTAAAACCACACTGTTAAACATGCTAATTTGCAGTGAACTTTGCTTAACTTCCTGAGTCCTAGGAAGCACAGCAATTAATGGTAACTACTTCCGCTTGTTTGAAAATGCTCTCCATTTTCTCTATTGTGATTGACACAATGTCTTTCATTATGAAGTGAAAGAGTTTGTTTAATATTAGTGTTAATTCAAGTTGATAACGTCCCCTTTACACATAAAGTAAAGGTCTTCAACCAAGACCTGATTTTTATTGTGTGTGTGTTTTTTTAGTTCAGTGTATAGTTTCTGAATTGACAGAAAAAGAGTGAGAAAGGGGCAGTGGGTTTAAAGAGGCCTAAAATGGTAAGGCCATATGGTCAGAGTCTTCAACAGCAACAGCAAAGAGTAAGAGCTGAATATGGGGTGAAACAGTGTGGGCTTCCCCACAGCCTGCATATCTGAAAAGAAAGGGGACTAGTGTTGTTCCTTGAGACTCAAATAATATTCAACAGTTATATAGTTTTTTCAAGTTTCTGAAGTGCTTCAAGTGCATAGTGCAATATCTGCTAATTATATTGTGCCAATATTAACTTTTTTGCAGGTGAGTTTATATACTTAAAATGGCGTTTTAAAGTTGTTAAAGGTTTGAAAAGTTTTAAGTGCTGTCTTTTTGCTATGTTAATGTAGCAAGATGTACATCAGTGTAATGTAATCCATGTGATTCAGTTTCACTATCTTACGTTCAGCGTGTTCTTGTGTGAGCTAGGTAATGTGGCCATGTGATGGAAATACTCTTAATTAGATACAGTATAAATAAAACATTCTAAATTGGTTTTGGGGGACGCAGGTGGCACTGTGGGTTAAACCACAGAGCCTAGAGCTTGCCAATCAGAAGGTTGGCGGTTCGAATCCCTGTGATGGGGTGAGCTCCTGTTGCTCGGTCCCAGCTCCTGCCAACCTAGCAGTTCGAAAGCACGTCAAAGTGCAAGTAGATAAATAGGTACCGCTACAGTGGGAAGGTAAACAGCATTTTCGTGTGCTGCTCTGGTTCGCCAGGAGCGGCTTTGTCATGCTGACCACATGACCTGGAAGCTGTACGCCGGCTCCCTCGGCCAATAATGCGAGATGAGCACCGCAACCCCAGAGTCGGTCACGACTGGACCTAATGGTCAGGGGTCCCTTTACCTTGACCTTAAATTGGTTTTAGTATTGAAATGATTCCTGTAGTGGACAGGTCCATTGCTTTTAGTGGGTCTACTCTTGAGTATAGCTAAGGGTTGGAATCCTAACCTCACATGTCTGAATGTAAGCCCCATTGAATTCAGTGAATTCATAACTTACTTCAAAAAAGACATGGCTAGGATTGTAGCCTTAGTTGGATAGTGCCTTTAGTATTTAGACCTAGAGATGCTCTAGGTCTCTAGAGTTTAGTTGTAAGTAGGCACTGAAGGCATCAGCAGTCAGTCTTCCTGTTCCCCTCTATAACTTTCCTACAGAGTTACTGTTTGTTCAGCATTCAGTTTTGGCAGGGAAATAGGAAAACTTTGGTTTAGGGGAGGTTTTTTAATCAGGAAAAGTGGGAGCATGCAAATATTAAACAAGAAAGTATAGTACGCAGCATAGTCTTCTGCAACTCCCAAAATATTATTCTTGTTTAGGGATCTAATCGTTCTGGAACAGGAGCCTTAATAGCACTAGTCAGGGCTTGATTGATGAGGATTGTAAATTGTGGCATAAAGGAATACTTCTTTCTTTCTTTTCCACCTTCCTATAACATTTTCCTGTTGTGCTGTGTAATGCTAAAAGATTTGAGTGGACTATCATCAACAAACATGATCAATTTGCTGTGTATCAGAGTGGTAGAGATGAAGACTCTGCATTTTTAAAGGAGATGACCTAATTCATATCTCCCAGGCTTAAACATGAATTGGAACATAATTTTGCAGTACAGTTTCTGGTTCATAATGTCCCAGCATGTGTTTAAAAATGCATTTTAGGATAGAAAGTTTAGGAATATGTACATTGAGATAAAATTCATACTTAAATATCAATATTTGTATGGACTTCTTTTTTAAATCAGATTAATGTGGAGATAGGACTGACCATACTTAAGAGTAAATGAATGTAAAATTGACCCAGGTCACATGGACTGATCTATCCATCGCTAAAAAGCAGAGGGGGAGGTTTCTGGAGAGGGAAAGAAAAAGAGTAGTAGTTCTGCTCTTCCTCCACCTGAAGCCTCCCTGTATAGTTTGGAGAAGAGCTTTATTTTAACCTCATGACAATCTTCTCTTTGACTTTAATCCTCCTAATTAATCCCAATTATAGAACGTTGAGAACTGTTACAAGATCACCCAGAACCATTTCCCTTTTTTTTCTAATAACACTGAACATTCTGTATCTCAACTGCCTTCAGTATTCTATAGGTCCTGGAGATTAAGGATTAGGTTCCTCTGGGGGCTTCCTCCCTTACAACTAAATGCATTTCTGCAAACCTAAACAATCCCTTGCTATGAAGAAAGTACTGTCCATTTTTTAGATTTCCCCATTTCAGTTCCAAACAGATACTGTAGTCATGAAGCTATGCAGGTTTGATTGTCGTGTGACCGCTGATGTGTATGCAGGTTTTGGCACCGGAAAGGGAGCAGGGGCAGGGTTAGGGTTAAATGTGCATAAATTGTAAATTACCTGTATCTAAAATATTGTGGTGGTTATCTAATACTGAAAAAGGTTATCAGGTGCTGGTATACAGCATTTTGACCTTGAGTTTCTTGTGTTAGTCTCAGCATTTTGATCTGTAGGTAGAACTAATAGTAATTTGTTTTTAGATTGCTTGGGAACATTTGTATTTTTTAGTTAGTACGGTAGTTCTAGTTTAGCTGAGGGAGCCCTTAACTATTCTCTTGTTGTTCTGTCCCTTGTGTTATGAAAAAGAGTAGAAGTAATTTACATTTCATGATATTTGCTAGTTAACGAAAAGTCTACTGAATTTGGATACATATAGTTGGAAAGGTTTGTAAATATCTTGAAGGAACTTCCTTAAAGCACATAATTACTTAGTTAGTTAGAAGAACTCAATGCATGCTCAACTTATTTCACTTTCAGGTATGTCAGAAAACAGCAAGAATCCAGAAACTGTTGATGAACTTCACCAGGCTCCAGAAGAACTCCAGTCTGACTCTGAGGTGATTGGGTGATACAAGTGGTTTAGCTATTTAAAATCAACCAATCCAGTAACAGGCTCAGACTGGGGGGGAAATTGAACCAATCTCTGTTTTAATTGTTCTTGATTATAACAGAATATTATTTGTCAAATTCAGAATATGATTAACTGAAAACAAATTAATGTTTACATTTGATTTTGTATTGCCCCATTAAACAGCAAAGTATTCTGTCAGAATGAGGATTTTTATAGATAACCTTGCAAGTGTTTTTGTTGTCCCTCAGCCTCATTTTTGTCCCCACAGGTTTTTTGGTAGTTGGGGCCACCTGGTGCTTTTTCAGGAAAGACACACATGACAGACCTCTGTGAACATATTGATCCAGATTCTTGTGTGTTTATAGATAAATAATAATAAGATAGAATCACAGATGCTAGATGGTTTGATAAGTCTTTCATCACTATACCCTGGTACATCAGATCTCATAATAATCCCCCTCCCCCCTATGCCCACTGCTGTTCTTTGGCAAAATCTCGCTGAAAAGCATGCACTTGGCCAGGTAGAAAACAGGAGAGATAACATACCAATCTTGGATGTTTGCATCCTCCTAATATGGATCTTTGGCTACCAGTTATTTTGAGATTGAAAACGTTTCCTAGTCTCATCCCGAATTTGAGAGACTGTTAGTTTCAGCTTTTGTTGTAAGGGCACAGCTTCCCCTTTTCGGGTAAGTAACTTATTTGGTGCTTGAGTAACTTCTTGCAAAGTGTCCTATTAAGATGTGGAAAACAAGAAAATGGCCAAATCCTGCTCTTAAGTCTGTCCTTGAACAGCTACAACTGGTACAGAATGCTCCAGGCCACTTTCAGGTGATTATTATATCCAGTTGTTGCTGCATCAGTTGTGCTGGTTGTATCCTAGGATAAGGGCAGAGCCTTATTGGTTGTGTACTATGGCAAGCTCTCCATAGTGCAGTCCACCAGAGCTTACACCTGCATCTTTTAGAACAGTTGTGGGAAGTTCTGTTTTTCTGTAAGGGGCCATACTCCCACTTGGTGCTGATCTCTTGGCAGCTGCATGTCAGTAGTGGGCAGGGACATTTTCTTTCTGGAATGACTCAATCAAGAGAAACACAAACATCAGGGGAAGGTGGTTGCAACTACCAGAGTCTCTAATGAATTGCTTTTTAACTTGTAAACTGCTTCACATGATGGTTGACTGGGAACATTGGAGGAAGAGTCTATACCAGGCATCCCCAAACTTCAGCCCTCCAGATGTTTTGGACTACAATTTCCATCTTCCCCGACCACTGGTCCTGTTAGCTAGGGATCATGGGAGTTGTAGGCCAAAACATCTGGAGGGCCGCAGTTTGGGGATGCCTGGTCTATACATTGTAAAGAACCCTGTGAGTAGTGGCCACTCGGTGTTGGGAGTACAGGCTTGGCTTTGTTTTATCTCAAAATGCAGCTTGTCCCCATAGGAAGGAAGTGTAGCCATTCATTTAGGTGGGAAAAATGGACACCACTAGGTCAGCGGCAAAGCATGTCTCTGGTGAGTGCCCAAGGTGAGAAGGGAGAGAAGTCGGCCTGGCTGAATGTGGAGCACAAAAATATTCCATGCTGCTTTCAGTCTAGCAGGGGTTCGGTCCATCAAAGTACGACATTATGCATGGTCAGCCAGTGAACTTCATGACTGAGTGGGGATTGGAATCCTGGTCTCCTTGGTCCTAAAGCGACTTGCTAACCACTACACTACATAAGTGTGTTTGGGATTGAAGCCAGTTCCATTGGACTCAGTGGGGCTTACTTCTGAATAGACATGTGCTGGCTGCAAATGAAAGATGATGATGATGATGATAAAGATAGATATAATAAAGTTGTATACTGCTCTATACCTGCATGTCTCAGGGCAGTTCACAGGATAAAATTACAATATAAAAACACAACAAAACCCCCTTTCCAGCCAGTAGAGAAACAAAGTGAGATCTGATAGGAAGGGTAGGAAACTCATTCCTTCTTTCAGAAGTTCACTCAGCTTTCATGCTCACTGCCGAGGAAGATAAACCCCTTCCTCTGCAGCCATCTCAGAAACTACCAAAGGAGGGGCAGAGCAATTTGTCTTCCTTAAGCTCACCTGGCATCCCTCACAGCACATGTGTTGCAGACCAGATTAAAAGTATGTGGAGGGGGATGAAGAGACTGCAGGCTACATAGGAATGTGCCATCGGTAAGTTTTTATATTGAGTCAGACTTCAGTACAATTTGGTGGTGTCTCCCTTTGGCTTTGAGAAATCAGGGAACACAACCCTATATAAGAAAGACTTGTGATATAAAAGTATTTAAAATAATCATAGCTGGTTAAATTTTGACCTGACATGTGATTTCGGGCATTTTGTGTTTAGGCTTCTTAAATTTTAGAACATGGTGCTATTGTGCTGAATTGTATAGCTGTAGGCTCAAAGACTACTTGTAACTCCAGAGTCGTATAATACATTGTAGATTTTATAGCGTGTACTAAAGTTTTATGAAGTGTCTTTTAATTTGTATTGAGAAACTTTTTATTGATTTTTTTTTTGCATAGAGCAATGCTTTTGATTACATCATGGGAAAAGTGTTACACCTACGGATAGTGATGCAATAATACTTTATTCCCTAGCATGAACATAGGATTGCATGTTGTTGGCAGGTGCTGTCTGTTTTATCCTTACAACAATCCTGTGAATTAGATTAGGCTGAGAGACTATGACTGGCCCAAGGTCATGTAGAGAGCTTCAAAGCCAACTGGGGATTTGAAACCAACTGCAGTGGGTAAGGATTTTGTTAGCATATACTGTACAATGGTACCTCGGGTTACGTACCTGATTCGTTCCGGGGTCTAGTACGTAACCCGAAAAATACGTAACCCAAACAACTGCAAAAGCGCACGTCTGCACATGCGCGCACAGTGAACCCGAAAGTAAACGCTTCCGGGTCCACCGAGTATGTAACTCGGAAAGTACGCAACCCGAAAAGTATGTAACC
The DNA here is from genome assembly GCF_963506605.1 of Zootoca vivipara. NCBI lineage: Eukaryota > Metazoa > Chordata > Lepidosauria > Squamata > Lacertidae > Zootoca > Zootoca vivipara. The sequence goes on from NC_083284.1 coordinate 39,871,610, forward strand.
CGAGGTACGACTGTACTATGAAATCATGGTTCAGCATCAAGTAAACAGACTAGTAGAGGCAACAGAGGGGAGTGCCTTGGGAACTATTAAGTAGCATACATCAAACCATAGTTTGGTTAAAACTATGGTTTAATGTGATGCGCAAACCATGCCATTGCTTTAAGAACTGAATGCTACATTTAATTGATGCGACCTGATCTGTGGCAAGGCGGGTCTGCTTGGATGACTATTGCAATATGTCATAAATTGTAATTTACAGTTTACCCTTACCAGGCTTAACTAATCCAGCTAGTGTCTTAGCACTTTCAGCACTGGTCACTCTGCATCGTGTACACTGTGGTGACTTGATTGGTTCAGGCTTTTGCCACATAGTCATGTGGACTCTTCGTTGGGTCTTTCCACAATCTAATACAGGCATCCCCAAACTTCGGCCCTCCAGATGTTTTGGACTACAGTTCCCATCTTCCTCGACCACTGGTCCTGTTAGCTAGGGATCGTGGGAGTTGTAGGCCAAAACATCTGGAGGGCCGCAGTTTGGGGATGCCTGATCTAATAAAACCCAGAAGATGCAGAAAGATACACTAGCCATGGGGCATATGCCATTTTGCAAAGATGAGCTAAAGTTATAGATAATAGCTATGTAGTGTTTTCATATTACCTTACACGTGTGCATTAGCCTTTTGATCTGCGTTCAATACCTTATAAAAACAGATGCCATAGTTACATGAGTTTTGACTAATAAATTTGCAGGTGTTGTGTGAAAGAGGAAACAATTTGCCTGTAAACTATTCAGCTGTTTACAGTATCAAAATTGTACATCTGCTCAGATTAAATATATAACCTATTATAATACTCCAGAGTTCATGTGGGAACACCATGGGAGGTATGTGAACAGCCCTTGGTTGGTCTTAGTCTTATGTACACTTCTATAGAGAAACTGGGCAAACTAGAATTTTACCTGGCACTGTGACAATCAGGTGCTTGATCAGATGCACTCACCAGCCTTACAGGCATTAATATTTGAGGCTGCACAACAAAAGGTAGATGACTCATAGGCGGTGCAGTTCTCTTAAGTCCTTCTGTGAGCATCTTTTGATAACTGAAAAGGGTTGCCATGTACCAAAGTAAATATAAATATTATGCTGTTTGGTAATGTTAAGCGTCAAGAATATTTAATGTACTGTGACTTGGAGGCAGAAATTACTGTGTGGGCCATCAATTGTTTTTATGTGTGTCTAGCACTGGGGTGGGAGCAGACTGACCTGAACAAAGGGTACTTGATCTACTACTTGCTTTTTGTTTAGGAGACTGAATAATTTAATAAGCTATGTTTCATGGGATCAGTGTGTTAGGATCTGCAAATATCCTCTTTGTGGTTCAGTGAAATGTGGTAGTTTAGTGAAATAGCTAAACATTTAATATTAATATCATTTTTATAACACTCAACATATAACACTCAACATATTTCTCTTCAAACTATAGGATTGTTCAATGGCTGAAGAATCTCCAAAAAATTCAGCAGCAGAGATTTCTGTGACAAGTAATGGAGAACTTGAAGATACACATGAGCACAACTATAACAGGGTATGATGCATAACTAAGCAGTTTAACAATATGTATAATAGCAATGGTTTTTAGTGTTTGAGTTTAATATATTTTCTCACCTAGTGGCTCAATAATTTTCTTGGGGAATGTTACTTTTTGAATGATGAATTCGCACATATTTAGATCAGTTCAGAGTGGGGTTTTGCTATTGCTGTTAGTGTTTTTTTAAAAACTATTTTTGCTTTAAAAATGATTTTTGCTTAAAAAAATAGAATTTGTGGTACTGTAAGTTGCCTAATGGCATTTTGCATTGGGCAACACATGTATTAATATTAATTAATGATAATCAATAATGATATAAGTATAGTGTAAATTAAATCCCTGAGCATTTCACCAATAATCAAATTATTGGTAAAATCAAATGCCTGGAGCAAGCAAATTATAGGAGGAAAGTATTGCCTAGATTAGTCTAATGTTCTCCTGCTTGGAGAAGGCTTGCCAGCCTTTTGTCTAGAGATGACTACTGTATAGGTTTTATACTTTCAAATCACAAGATATGTTGCAAATAACTCCATAAAAGTAATAAAACATAGAAGAGTAAGATGCTGTAATGGTTTGATTTCTTGCAGTTAAAGTTATTTGTAGATTTCATTTAATATTTTCTAGAGTATAATTTGTCCTGATTGTTGGGAATAAGGAAAGTCCAATATGCAGGTGAATAAATCAGATAATCTGAGAACGTATTAGACTGCTAGACTATTCAAGTCTTACTCCAACTTTAGTTGTATTTTGAAACATTAGCTTTCTGGGACTTAAAAAATACTTCATTTCTTCTATCAAGTTGTGGTGACTAGGAATTTTGCTTAGGTAAGTAGGGCTTGTTAATACAGGCAGGATGAGAATATGTGCCTGCAAGTACATGAGGCACAAGGCTTCCCAACCTCAAGCCACAAAGGGATGGGGAGGAGAGCAAGAGCTACATGCCTCAGCCACCACCCAACCATAAACATCTCCCTTCCAGCACCAGACTCACGGGACCAGCATGTTTTGCAAGCAAAGTAGGAATGTGCTGCCACCTCCCTCCAGCAGCCCGTTGGTTATGATTGCTATTTGAAATAGCATTCCATTGATACTAACTGATGGGATCATGATGTTGTGTCAGTTTGAACTTGAGGATTCTGTCTTAACTGCTTTGTGAATCAGACAATTAATGTAGCTGCAGTGATTTGAGAGAACAGGAGGAAGAAGAATTCTAAGTATTGCTTTCTTTGCTGAGAGTGATAGGGGAGGTGTGGGAGCAAGTGGTGGTGGGATAACTGTAAATGGCAGGATAGCAGAGTGTAGTGGCAGTCCTAGATGTTTGCTCAGATGTAAGCCCCCATTGACTTCAGTGTAACTCCCATGTAAGTGAGTATGGAGTTGCAGCCTGAATTCTGAAGGTTTGTTATTGATGCGAAGGATGCAAAAAGGTTTGTCTAGGTGGCCATGGAGAGGCTGATCAAAGTAATAAGTGATGAAAATCAGTGCTGAGGGTGTATAAATCTTTTGCATATGTGTCCTTGTTTTGCATGCTTTCTTTGGAGTTAATTATTTTTAACTTTCTTAGAATGTTTTCTGTGTTACTCCTTTTTGCAAAGAGCACCTTTTTCTGGCTGCAGGAGACCTACAAATATGGTGTGTGTTGGTTATTAGGGATTATCTTCTGGACATGTAAAACTATCATGCTCCCGTTAAAATTATCCATAAGCAGGCTTTGTTGGCATCCATTGTTGGCTTATTTACAAGGCTGACATTGTTAAGTGAAATATTCTTGCCAGCTGAAATGCCCCTATTCTTTGAGTGTTTTTAAATACGGATTACTATTGTAAAATAAACACTGCATGAATAAAATGAAATTGTAACATACTTTTGTGTCCACTAGGGGCTGCTCTGGTATAGGCTGTGTGGTTTGAGGGATAACCTCTTTCAGACTTGAAAAAAATCATATATTTTATACCTGGCTGGTTGGCTGTGCCCACAAAATGTTTGTAGAATCATCTGCTGCCTCTGTAAAAGTAGGAGAGCATTTTCAACAACTATTGAGGGAGATCAGATCTATTAATTTTCAGAGGGGAAGGAATGTACCAATATGAGAGGATGTGGCAGAGCGTTTACCAGTTTATTTAAATATTTTAAAAAGCTTTGCTACCACTTCATGTCAGTGGAGCTGCAATTTGCAGCCTAGCAGAGTTGCAATATGCTGCTACAGAATGGATCTATGGAAATAATGGGGGCAGCCCTTCCCATTGTGTCATTCTGTGTAGGACAGGGGTCAGCAAACTTTTTCAGCAGGGGGCCAGTCCACTGTCCCTCAGACCTTGTGGGGGGCTGGACTATATTTTGGAAAAGGAAAAAAAGAAAAAGAAAAGAATGAATTCCTATGCCCCACAAATAACCCAGAGATGCATTTTAAATAAAAGCACACATTCTACTCATGTAAAAACATGCTGATTCCCGGACCATCTGCAGGCCGGATTGAGAAGGCAATTGGGCCAGATCCGGCCCCTGGGCCTTAGGTTGCCTACCCATTGTGTAGGATGTTACAATGCTGCTGCTGCTGCTGCTGCTGCTACTACCACCACCACCACTACTACTACTACTACTAAAAACGGCACCAAGGCTTTTGATTAAAGGAAATCATTATTGCCTGTCTGTCAGAAGGATTTCCTAAACACAACTCCATGTTGCTCCTAAGTCCCTTGCATAGCTAAAGTAATAGAAATTAATTGCTGCAAACTTGTATTAAAAGATCAGCTGTGTTCAGAGCTGAT